>NC_046159.1:48364933-48686183 GCF_011064425.1 Rattus rattus
TAGGTTAAACTTCTAAATCTATGGCAGTAGGTTAATGCCACTCATGATAAAAAAAAATATGTGAGCAACATCACTTTAAAAATATGTGGCTAACTGCTGGAAGCTATTAAAAGCCAAATAAACAAAAGAGATTACACTTCAAAGAAATGTCAACAGTTTTTCCTGTCTCAGAACGGACGAATTTTCTTTACTTATACCCACATCTGGAAAATGCTTATGGCTTTATACATCTTTTATGGTAAAATGAATTTATTGAGTTTTAAAATTTTCATGATGGATTAATGCAATCTTCATAAAAGGTAATCCCGCACCATAGTAAAGAAATCTGCCCTAACACTGAAGAATGAATTCAATAATAAATAGAAACCCAATGTTAATTTTGAAGAGTAAAAATAATTTTGAAAAAGCATTTGGTGAGCTGATTTTAAAAATAATATTAGCACAGAGAAACAAAAAAAAATATATATGCAGTATCTGGTTTCCTAGGACCCATCTTTAAATGGGCGCACATCATTTTGAAGTTGAGAGGGAAAGAAAAGAAGCAACTGTAAAGCGAACTCAACATTTGAATGAATGTACCCACTCTAATTAACTAACAATAGACATAAGGAATGTAATATTATCTCCTGATAGCCAGCTCTCTGAGGGGAAGTTCCGAAACAGTTAAGGCATTTCTGTGATGTGTGCTGAAATTATGCTATACCCTTTTCCATGCTTAAAAGATGAGGTTTAATTTCTCCTACAAAAACGTGTACCTACTCAGAGTCCAAACAACAGGCTGTACGTGCCTCTTAACATCCTCCTGTGGCCCCAGACAGTGCTCACTCGGTGTTGTTTTAAAATTAACTGCGTAGTAGCGACTTGCTCCTCACAGAAGCTTGCCAAGAAAAATAGCACCTCTGATAGCCAACCAGACTCCTGGATCCGAATGATTGAGTCACATTCAGCCATTTGCAGTTTTGATGGGATCTGGGGGAGGAAGGCTGGAAGTATGGATGAGGTTGTCATCTATATACGTCAGGCCAAGAATTAAGGGGTTGGGGGTGGGGGAGAGCTATGACCACGATAATGTTTAAAGTGAAATAATATCATTTGGACATAAATTAAGTGGTCTGTGGTCAATAAAACAGAAGAGAAGGAATAAGAAAAATAAACCCTAGCAGGCCATCTGCAAGAGAGGCAGGCAGGCCTATTTTGTTTATTTATAATGAGCATCGAGTAGATTCTTTTGCACTAACTAAAGCAGACAGTAATTATAAACACAGGTCGCTTAAATTCCCTGCACCCCGTGGAAGGAAACAAGCTTCTTTCTTTTCCAAACATTGTCATTTGTTTATTGAGCTTCTTCGGGTCTTGGTTTCATTTAAACTGATGTAAGCACACATCTGCTACCCCTGAAGACAATGTCAACCTTGTTAAGCTGAACCCGAACACTCATTATACAAAGCCATGCGAGTATCCTAGCTGCAATCTTCAGAGTAGCCAGTTAGCATACTGAGTAAAGAATTTGGATTATTTTTGTTCCATTACAGAAAACCTCATATTATAGTATAATCATACAGGAAGCGAATACTCGTCGCCTCAGTAGTTTAGGATAATTAGTTACCTAAATTTTCGGAGGTGGATTCAATGTACTTAGGCTGAGGAACATTACTGCTTATATTAAAGAAGAAAAAAAACCCCATAATACAATCTTGGTAACAGTGAAATTATAAATATTGGAGTTAAACGTCATTTTAGAAATCATTTGGTTTTTATCAGTACAACAGAGGGAATATTTAAGGAACCATTTTTATTAAAAAATGGGGTGGGGGAGCTGTGATATTGCTTATGTCAGATATCATGTCAGATATCAGATTTCACAAAACCTTTAACACAGTTGACACTATTAAAACATCATCATTAGAGTTGTCATGCTTCGGTGGTTTGGACTAGAGTGAGTCTCATGTATTCACTGGGTAAGAGTGATAATAAATCCTGGCGTGCATTTCTAAGAAGTGACCTCAAGTCACACCGAACCTAATGACCTAATGAACTCTCAGGACAATTGGACACATGCATGGGGTGGGAAGGGACAGACTCTGATGAAACTGTACATGGAGGGGCTGGGAAAACGGCTTGAGTGAAAGCTTGCCACGCAAACATGAGGTCCTGAGTTGGGATTCTCACAAGCCATGTAAAAAGCTGGACATGACAGCCCATGTCTGGAATTTTAGCCCTTTGAGGAGAGAGAGAGGAGGATTCTGGCAGCTCTCTGGCTAGCCAGTCTAGTCAATTTGTGAGTTCCAGATTTTGAAGAGATCGAATCTCAAAGTAGAAAATGGACAATGAGCAAGGAAGACACATCATGTTGACCTCTGGCTCCCACGTGTACACACATGGAAACACACACACACACACACACACACACACACACACACACACACATACACACACACGTGCATGTGCCCCACCCACAAAGGTTCACATAAAAATAAAGACATTCTACCCAAATTGCCTAGGCAACTGTTCTAAACAAGACAGTCTGTATCCATTCCGACTTCCGCCTTTCTTGAAACCCACCTAAACCTTCCCCAAATTGTGTGCTACTTCTGCTTCTTTGTCAGCCGTGGCAGACACATTGCATCAATAGCTAAACTCTCCCCCTGGAGTCTAGATGGAGTGTCAGAATCTTTCTCAATGCAACACACCAGTTTAGGGACTTCCAATCTACCCATCTGCTAGCCCACCATTAGACTCTTAGAAAGTCTGTATCCCTAATACTTGGCACAGATTCTGTCACATGGCAGTGGATTAATTGGCAGATTAATAAATGTTTCTTCAGGGGATGATTACTTAACTCGCCTGGGATGAAAAAAATATAATAGCTGGGAGCACAGATTGGTGCCAAACTGTTTAGATGAAAGTCGCACTTCTGCCAGTTATCAACCCCATGGTTTTGGATAAGTTACCCAATGGCTCTGTTTTAGTTTTCTGATCTATAAAACGTGACAATGAAATCAATGTGGCGAATGAAGAATTTACTATACAGAGTGCTTACAAGAACCCCTAATAGAGAGAGTCTGTAAATGTTGGCTGCTGTTATTTCCCTTGTTGTTGCTTATTGAAACACACTGTCTGCATGAGAAACTCATACATAGCTTGCTTTGTTAGGGTACTTATCTGGCACTCCATAAATCTTCATGTGGATGCAGAAATATAGATCCCAGGACACACATTTCTTTAAAATTCTGAGTTGACTCCCCATAGCTGATTTAGCAAAGTCCAAGGCAATGTATATAACTTTCCAATATGGAAGACCAGACATTAAGTTCAAACCTATCTTCACTCCTGGATTCCCTCTACTACATCCTTCTACACCCTGAAACCTGTTTGGTTTTACTTCCCTTGTGTTCTTCAGGCTCTGGTGATATTAAGCCAATGTTCCACCATTGAGTTATATCCTTACCCTGTGTCCGGTAATACAGTAACTTGCTTCTCCTTGTTTGGCCAGTGATATCTGCTGAGCCATCCTACTTTCTGTTCAGTTCTGTAAGTGTCCGGTGGACATTGGCTTGTCCTTTGAGGCATATCAGACATGTTACCTCCTGCTGAAGCGTTCCCCAAGTGCCCCAGTGACCTAGTTTGCCTCTTGGTACATTCCACAGTGTTCACTGCCACACTTTACATGGCCTTACCACTGGCTATTTGTATTGGCCTAGACATTCCTGCAGCCTTCTGTGTGTCTCGGGGACAGAATGCCATGGGCTCACTCAAATATTTATTGATGAATGAATATGTCTAGTTTCTACCCTTCAAAAAATATTTTAGGGCTATTGTTTATTTGTTAAACCATCATATGTTAAATACTCATAAACCATTTTAAAATTATGAAATCACATGCATTTAGTGATACAGATGATGAAAGTTAAGTATTACTTCCCCATATCTATCCGATTCAGTCCCTTCAACACCCTCATGTGCTTTTTATTTATGTGCATAAACTTGTCTCCAAGCCATAGCTTTCTACCTTACACATGCAGGTTTTCTCTCATCATTTGTTTTTAAAGAACCTAGTACTATGCCTCAGAGACATCACGTAGTTTGCTTTATGGTTATATCATATTCCCCTTCAATAAATTCAGAAGCAATTCTCTTATTCTATGCATCTATCTATCTATCTACCTACCTACCTACCTACCTACCTACCTACCTACCTATCTATCATCTTCTACACAACTATTTATTATCTACCTATTCTATCATTTATCTATTGTATCACCTACCTATCTATATCTGTATCTATATCATCTATATCTATATCTATCAATCTATCATCATCTATATCTGTCTTTTGTCTATCTATTCAATCTATATATCTATGTCTATCTATCTTCTATGTGTCTATCAATCTATCTATCTATCTATCTATCTATCATCTACCTGTCTATACTTATACCATTTATATCTATCTATCTATCTATCTATCTATCTATCTATCTATCTAATGCACACAGAGTTTAAGGAGATAGAACATGTCAGATATATAGGAGTTATTAGGTTTTGGTCTATACTTCAAATTTTTAAAAAGAAAATGCCGTATATAGTTTTTGCTACTTAATGACATAAAACCACTCCATCTTTAGGGAAGATATAAGATTTATCTTTGCATCTGCCCTGTATAACTTTATGATGCCCTAATCCAGCCCCACACTCCCTAATGAGGAAGATAAACACCTGTTATATTTAAATACTAGATCAAGTTAGAGTGTACATGAATCACGGAATAAGCGGGACATGTGTGCGCACACCACGGCTACTTAGCATTATAGGAAATTACATTCCTGCTATTAATATGATTATCACTTTAATGACAAAGGGCCACACACTGAGAAGGGGAAATTATAAAGAAGAAAATGACTAAATCATCTCAAGAGGAGCGTGGGTTTCAAACACACTAGATGCTCACACTCTAAAGGCCTCTCTCTAGATAAAGCAAAGGGACTTGGAGTTTTACAAAAGTGGTGATGGCAGGGATGGAAGTGGCCGCTCAGGCCAGGAGATCACAGGAGGAAAGCGCTTGACACTGCAGGGAGGGGACACAGAGCCTCTCCTGGAGGCATGCTTATTGCTTCCTCCTGCACTTATGTTACCAAATAAACTCCACTGAGCAAACACCTCCATATCCTGTTTCCTTTGAGTTAAATTTATGTCTGTGTGCGTTTATGCAGATGTGCACACATAAGCACACACATGTATATGTATACAGACACACAGAAAAATACACATATGTATCTGAGTGCTGTAATAACAGGAACCAGAGTGATCCTATTACCACATATCTACTGGTAAAGCACAGAAGTGACTTTGGCAGCTAAGAAGGAAGATTGGCTCTGTGGGAAAGTGTCCACCGGGTAAGAGAGAGGACTAGAGTTCAGATGGGCAGAAGCACGTGGGACTTTGGGGTTAAGGGATCCCTGCAGCAAGCTGGCTCACCAGAGTGGCCACAAGAGCAAGCTCGGGGTACATGCAGAGACCCTGTCTCAATATACGTACATGGAAAAGCATTAGAGGAAGGTACCTGCCATTAACTTTGGGCCTCCACATACATGTACACAGCTAGTGCAACTCACCCACAAATGTATACACCATGCATATGTGCATATGCAGACTTACACACACACACACAGAGAGAGAGAGAGAGAGAGAGAGAGAGAGAGAGAGAGAGAGAGAGAGAAGAAATAAAAATGTAAGAAACCAGTTTGGCTTATTGGTAATAAAGGGTGTGAGGAACGTGTGTTTAGATTATCCTGGTGTCTTTAGAATTAGGATGGACTTTATTTACTTCAAAGCCCATGGTGAGCTGGAGTTGAAATTAGTGAAATCATTTCCTCATGCTATGCACCCCTTGTTTCAATAAATGATCTGTCTCCCCAGCAGTACACTTCAAGGGAATGCTATGACCCCGGGGAGTGTTCTGTTCCCTGTGTTTGTTTGATGCAGGTAGTTTCCCTTAAACTCTGAAATAGTATTTGATGTAAAAACAAAAACACTACCTGTTTCCTTCAACTGAAATGACTCTCAGAATCCACAAGGATGACATTTCCAGAAGCAACTGCCTCAGGTGAGGTCTCCCAGGAACCAACTGCCAACTTCTCCAGAGCTGTTCTGAACCTGGGGTATCAAGGCAGACAAAGGCCAAATAAAGAGCTAGCCAGCTTGGCAAAAAAGAACTTACTAGAGCCTAATGCTGTGGATAAAGGAAACAGACAGGGGTATTGGGAAATCTCGGGCCTCTTATTTTTAAATGCCCAAATGTTTACCAGCTGACCTCCGTCCGTCCTGCGGGTCTGGGAAGCAAGGTGCGTACAATAAAATGCAAACCAATCAACTGCTTTCAGCTGTTCTTGTGCAATGAATTTTTAAACATTTGGTCATTAAGCCCAATATATATTCAGGTCAGTTTCTGAACAGGATGGGAACAGTTTGGGAGCAGATGCCCCGGCCTTGCCTTGTGGATTGGGGAGTAGTAAAAAAACTCAGAGGATATTTACAGGGTTCCACCCATCAAGTTCATTTTCTCCTCATTCTTTTGCCTTCTAACCACCTCTGTAGATTTTGTCAATGATGGGGACTAGTTATTAACTTCTGTTGCCACTTCTTTTCATTAATATGATGGCAGTCTGAAGACCACAAAGGGAAGACTGGTCCAGTTTTCTTTTTTGACTGGATGCTCTCTGAATAGTTTGAAGGTGGTGTGGCTGGAAATGGGCCTGTGTGTTTCAGTGCTGAATGGCATATTGATTTCTTAGTGTCTGAGGAGTCGATGCTAGATTCTACTTATTTTTGAACATCAATGAGCTAAAAGCTTTCAATGGCAAAGAATTTAAATCACATAACCATTTCCCTTCACTGCATTCTGGTGGCCATATGTATGGGAGTAGTTTTATCACAGGGGCCAAACACAAGACTGCATTGAAGATGGGAAAATAATAAGACACAGTATCCGACGAGCCCGTTTAAAGGGTTATCTTTGTGAGCCAAGACTAGCATCTAGTTCAAATGATCACATTTCTCCCGAGAAACTTCTAAAGGGAGCAATCACCCAATTTTATTATATACATTGCCCCTTCGTGCCCCCAAACGAGACAACAGGGGAAGCCGCTGGAATCTATGTTTTAGATTAGAACATATGTAAAACCTCATCGAGAAGTTACAAGAAATAAAAGTCCAACGTTGCCAGGTATGTTTGGATGGTGGAAAAACAACCAACCACAGCTTGCTGATAAAATAAAGCCGTGGCTGGTAAAGGCAACAGTTAGCTTTATAAGACACAGCTGGCAGGGGTAGAAGGCCTTTTGTGTGACTCCAACAGCTGGTAGTTTGGTTTAAACAATATTCGAATGGCCAGTAATGGCAACACTATCCCAACTGCAGCAAGGCAGTAAAGCAGGGTGTTAAACATTATTACAATTTTTCTTCTCTTGGTATGGTGGCAACATTCTATACTCACAAACTCTCAGAGACAGGGAAAACTATTCAGATGTAAATATTTACTCAACACAAATATCATTTCTGGTATTTGATCTCACAGGTATTTGACCCTGGTGGAAGTGTTCATCGTGGATTGTGAAGGAATTTGATGAGGGGAATATCATCCTTGTAATTTAACTTTCTTGTGTTCCAATAGGAAGGGATGCAGGGGGAAATTAATTGTCTGGATTTTAAGTCAAAGGGCATCTAAAATCTGCTGTTAGCTTGCACAGATGTTTATCTAATTTCCAATGTTAAAAATTTTTCTCCAAATTCAAGGAGAACTGGTAAGCCAGCAACCTGAGGGAACATTCGTTTTGAATACAAGATAATTTATTTTGATATCTGAATATAAGAAACCATATGTAGTAAATATTCTATAAGGAAAAACTATACACAAAGAAGTATATACAATTCTCATACTTACACTTTCTATGTATGATTGTGAGTGTGTGTGTGTTTCAGTGGCAGGGGAAGGACAAAGGGTTTTTTTTTTTGCATAAAAACAGATATGTTTCTTTGATGAAGAAAGAATAAGTTCATGTCCAAGATCTAAGTTTGCAATGCATGAAACTACACACTTGCTTCTCTCCTGCCCTGGACATGTCCACATCATTGTTAATAGAGAAAAAGGAATAACTGAAAGGAGATGTTAAAATGAGCAAGAAGCATTATAACAGCCTTTGCTCGCTCGGACTCCATAAAAACAAGGAGAGACACAGAAAATGTATCAGGTCAGACCACTTCTTGCCATAATTCCTTAATTAAAAAAATTTCCTAAACCATAATTTTAAATAAGAAATGACTCTGTATTTAAATAAATATAACTCTTTTTAGTAGTTGATACCTGATAAATCTCTCTCACAATCAAGATATATAAGCATAATTTAATTTTTAAATCTTATAGTAGGCTACCAGAAAAGTTTATTTTTAATAACCGGTTTTTAAATATGTTACAATAAAAAAAAATGGCTTGTGCTCCCTCTGTTGGCTTTTTAGCAGCAGCTTTTTAGCCTGCTCCTGGAGGGACCCCTGCCATAGCTGGTTGCTCTGGAAACTGAGGATGGAGAATGGTTGGATCTTGGATTGATACAGTGTGGTGGGTTTGGAGTGGGGGCTGTTAGTGTGGGAGTCAGAGTGAGCATTGGGAGTGGGAAGGAGTGGGGGTGGGGTTGGTGGGGTGAGGTAGGAGCAGGGGTGGAGGTGGGAGAGTGGGGATGGGGGTTGGTAGGATGAAGTAAGGGAGGAAGTGGTGGGTAGGGAGGAGTGGGAATGGGGGTGGAGGTGGTAGAGTAGGGTGGGAGTGTGGGTGGGGTTTGTGAGTAGGAATGAGGTGGAGAGAGTTGGCATTTTTTGTAGGGTGAGGTGGAGTGGGGGGTGGGGGAGGGAAAGTGGAGGTTGTTTGGAAGGGTGGGAATTGGTAGGGTGGGGGTTGGATTTGTCTGGGTGGAGTTGGTAGGGTGGGGTGGGAGTGTGGGTGGGAGTGGGAGTTGGAGGGTGGGGATTGGTTGGAAGGGGATTGGTAGCATGGGAATGGCATGTGTCATCAGTTGAACTTCATGTTTTCACTGAACATGAAACCACTCTAATTTCATTTCTTGAAATTAAAGCAGACAAGGTAGTTGGTAACAGAACAGAGATGCCTCTAAGATTTTTTGCTCGGGATTTATGTTTAAAAAGAAAGAAAGAAAGAAAGAAAGAAAGAAAGAAAGAAAGAAAGAAAGAAAGAAAGAAAGAAAGAAGGAAAGAAAGAAAGAAAGAAAGGAAGGAAGGAAGAAAAAAGAAAGGAAGAAAGAAAGAAAAGAACAGAAAAGCCATTCCTATCATTGAAGTAGGTCACTAAATGTTTTGATGCAAAAATTAATTTTCTCTCTATTCTTTGATTATGTTTATCCCCCATAGAGCCACAAGCCTGGCAAAAACAAAGATTTACTACAACGAAAAAGAACTCATTTCCATACATTCAGAGTACTTGGGCCTGAACAGATTTTTGGATCCATTGATTTTTTTTTTCTTTTAAAGGAAGTTTGAGATTAAAATTATTCTGTGCTTTTGATTATTTTCCTCATTCACAGAGTCTCCAAGGCCTCCCACGACTTCAAATTCATTGAGAAAAACTAGTTTATGATGGGTGGGTTCTCTACTTTCTGTAGTGATTGTCTGATGATTATATTAGAGTTTAAATTCCAGAATATTTATTCTGAGAACTTCCCTCTCAAACACACCAGTGCTGAGGTTTCTGAATGGCAATTTATACAACACATTTTTTATATCATGGAAATTTCATCTCTATTTAAAGATAGATATCTTCTTGATTTTAGGCAAATAGGATTTTATAATTCTTTTCCTTCCTTCTTTCCTTGCTTCCTCCCTTCCTTCCTTGTTTCCTCCCTTCCTTCCTTGTTTCCTCTCTCTCCCCCCCTCTCTCTCTTTCTCTCTCTCTCTTTCTTTTCTTTTTTTATTAACCCCCTTCCCCGGCAGGGTCTCTGCAGTCTAACCTAGCCACAAACTTATGGCTATCCTTCTGCCTCAGCTTTAGCCTCCCAAGTGCTGGGATTACAGGCCTGACTTCATGGCCAGATTAAATTTTCTTCAGAAAAGATCAGAAAGTAGGCAAGGACACTTAGAACTAGGCCTGGGCTGGGAGTCGGGCACTAAGAGAGGCACTACTAGCACACTATCTCATTTCATCTGCAAAGCATGCCTTTGAAGATTATCAGCAATGTTGTCATCATGCTAATTTTATAGGGAGGGAAACTGAGGGTGAGAGAGATCAAATAACTTGCCTGGGGTTACAGCTTGCTGAGCAGTGGCCCTGAGAAGATGGAATGCTATGCCTGCTCCCAGAACAATGGTTCAGGATTCACCTTGATCAAAGTGATCAACGAAGGATGCTTATTTTCAAAAGTCTAAAGTGGGGCCTGGGGGACAGATTTCTAGTGGGTTCATCCTAGGTCTGCTAGCATCTTTGAGTGATCAGGCTCCAGGCTAGGGGTTCTCAACCCATGGGTCTTGCATGGCCCCTTTGAGAGGGATCAAATGACACTTTCACAGGGGTTGTATATCATGATAGATATCCTGCATATTAGATATTTACATTACAGTTCATAACAGTGGTACATTGGCTATTACTGGTTGTCATCTTGACCTCATCTGGAATGAACTACAATCCAGAAATAGCTCTGTAATCCAGCACTTGAGGCTGGAAGATACTGGCTTCTGACCTGGATCTTGACATGGGATGACACACTTTTGATTCAGATCTTGAGGCATAGTGGCCATGAAAAGCTTAGGCCTGGGCAAGGCAGTACCTGCCTTTAATCATAGGAGACTAATGTAAGCAGATCTCTGAGTTTAAGGCCAGTCTGGGACAGAGCAAGTTTCAAATCCAGGCATGATGGTACACACCTTTAATCTGGGTCGTACATTCTGCTGAAGGCCTGCATAAGGACATTGGAAGAAGGAAGACTCACACTTCTTTGCCTGCTTGCACCTACTTGCTAGCACATCTGTTGGAACCTACTTCTTCAGGATTTCATCTTCTACAAAAGACCAGCAGAAACAACCAGCCTCATGGGACTGAACAACTACTAGTCTCTTGGACTTCCCATTCACAGTTGCCCATCGTTGGGTTAGACTGTAGACTGTATGTCATAACAATAAATTCCCTTAATATATAGAGACATTCCATAAGTTCTGTGACTCTAGAGAACCCTGACTAATACAAGTAGCAAAATTATAGTCATGAAGTTTTATCATCAAGAGTTACTCCTGTATGATGGGGAACTGTATTAAAGGGTTGCAGCATTAAGAAGATTGAGAACCATTGCTCTAGGCCAATGGATTTCAAGTTTAGCAACCTCAGAAGCTCTCCGAGGGCTTGTTAGAACATAAATGTTTGGCCGTAGTCTCTAATGGTCTCCTTCAATGAATCTGTGGTAGAACAAGTTAATTTCCATTTCTCACAGTTGCGAATGCTGGTGCTGATGGCCCAGGTCTTACCCTTACAAAAGCATTGCAGAAGAGGAAGTCCTACCCCATGAGATTCTAACTCTGTAGGTGTTTAGAGGCACTCCAAAGAAAAGAGTGTACATAAGCCCCATTTAGAATAATCAGGAATATTTGTAAGCCATAGTTCTCTTGTAGAATATCATGTAGCTTGCTGTATCAGTATGATTTTCTTTAGTGAGGCACACTGTACTTTATTACTTCCATAATATTCATACTTTTTTATTTAAAGGATGTGCTATATCATGGAAAAACTCTTACTTTCTTTTGTTGGTGTTTGTTTTGAGATAGGGTCTCATTATGTAGTTCCGACTGGCCTAGAACTCAAAATGTAGATCCGGCTGGCCTCACAATTAGAGTTCATAGCTTCTTGATTGATGTTTTCCTATAAATTGACTTTTTGGTAAGCATACTTGGAAACTATACTCCTAAGGACAGTGGCTAGGGCAGCAGAATGACAGTAGGTGGTATGTGGTTATTGACATTGGATGTGTTTCTCAAAGTTCCCAATCTTCCAATGGTTCTTATTTAGCTTTGATTCCCCATGGGTTTCCATCAGGTAACTGAGATATGAAGGAGTGAAGAGGTAAGGGGTAGCTGTTTGTCACTCTGCCCAAGCTAGAATGTGTATGTGTGTGTGTGTATGTGTGTGTGTCTGTGTGTGTGTGTGTGTGTGTGTGTGCCTGTCTGTCTGTGTCTGTATGTCTGTCTGTCTGTCTGTCTGTCTATCTGTGTGTAATATAGAACAAACACGTAGAATATATAGAAGTATTATAACCAAGGCCAGGAACTCTTTTGCTGAGCCATCAGTACAGGAAAGAGATTATGACCTGGTGGTCTGACTTCACCAAGATTTGTCTATATGTACACAGGTAAAACACATGCTGATCCGTGAACTGGCCGGAACATTTTTGCATGCATGCTCACAGTTCTCTCCAAACACCTAGGCCTTTCTTCTAAGAAGTCACTACCCCTCTATGTAAAATAAATACAAACTCAACTTGTCTACAAAAGACAGGGAGAATGTGAAATCCAACACCCCTTAAATATTCTATTTATTCAGTGTGTAAAGAAAAACCAGGAATGTGAGTCTGAACTCTGCATCAGTCAGACTATTGATTTTAGAGTGTTCTGTGCATTGATGGCTCTCTGGGAAAAGTCTGATGTATTTCACATGTGTAGCAAGCATTAGACAGTAAGATGAAGAGAATGTATAAGCTTAGCCTAGGCTAAAAATTACAACACTGTATAAATTGACAACATGACCCCTTCATTAAGAGGAAGGTTTTCACTGTAGATAGGAAAGAGAGAACAGCTAGAGGCATCTGAAATAGTCTAGAGAGAGGAACTAGACTGAAAGCAGGAAGCAGACTGGACACATGGCTAAGGGTATCTGTGAGAGAGGGGAGACTAAAAGGAGATGGAGAATAGAGAGAATGGAATAGCAAATGCAGGAACATACAGAACATAGTGAGAATAGCAGGGTTATAAGGAAAGCTCGTAGCTGGGAAAGAGGAGAGAAGGGCTAACTTGATATGCTGATAGGTGCCAGGGGTATATATTAATTGGTGAGCCATATGTTCCTATTGCCAGAGGTGAGGAAAATGACTCCTTTCGGTACACAGAAATCAGTTTCACAAGTTCCTGAGGAATGCTGGCTTTTGTCTAACCACTGGAAATCCTCCTAAGTTTTGGTTGAGTCGGGCCGAAACTAAGATTGAGATGCATCAGTAGTGGCTCTACCCTTTGTCAGGGAAAGTATACTCTGGACTTGACAATTATAAATACAATTGTTTATATTCACTCCTAGATTATTACTCCTTTAAAAAAAGCACTGTGCCATTCTGACTTGTGATAATTATGGTTTTTGACATTATGGTGGTACAGAAGTATACCCATTCAACAATTTTGTTTTTCAGTAAACAGTTTTCAATTAGTTATAAGATACAGTTAACCTTTATTGTAAAATGTGTTCCGTTAAATGCCTTTGCCAAACTGAGAGTTTCCAGCCCTGTTCTAAACTGATGTTTGATAGGTTGGATTAACACAATTTTTAAAATTACTTTTTGATACATATCTTGGTCACATCTTCCTACCTTGACTTCTCCTCCCTACATGGTAAACTGATGTTTGGAAGCTTAGATTAATGCAATTTTTAAATGTTTTTGATGAGTCCTTAGATTTATAGAATATAGATATCTTGGTTAGGTCTTCCTCCCTCCAGTTCTCTTCCCCACATGGCTCCCATCTTCCTTCCAAAGTTATATCCTAAAACAAAAACAAAACAGCAGCAACAACAACATCAACAACAACAACAACAAACCCAACCAACCAAACAACCAAACAACAAAAATCCCTCATGAAGTCCATTTAGTACTGCATGTGGGTGGGGTCATCCATTAGGTCATGGGGAAGCTACCAATGGCCACTCTATGAATAAAAGTGAATCTCTCTCCCTGAGTATCTGCTAACTGCTATTAGCTCCTCAGTTAGGGATAGGGCATTCCTTTCCCGTCCAAGGAGTTTTTAGATGTGGCAGTTTTATAGATTTGTAGTTAACACACTTGCCGAGAGCTCAAGCAGCCATGATGTATGCAGACGACGACAGCCTTCCATTGGATTCTTCCTCATCCTCGAGCTCTTACATTCTCTCTTCCTCCTCTTCCCAGATGTTCTTTGAGCCTTGACGGGGAAAGAGCAATACCGATATTCCCTCTATGGATGAGCACTCGGTCACGTGTTCTCGGCATTTTGGAAAGTCACTAGTCTGTGTTTTAACCACTTCCCTCTACAGTAGGACCCTTCTTGGACAAAGGTTGAGAGCGGGCAAACCTATGGGCACAAACAACTTATATTTTCAAGTTACTATGTATTTTACACTGAAGTTGAGGAGTATCCGCACAAATATACCATATACAGGCATTACGGATACATAAGAATGACAGAATTGTTTTTAAAGCGTGAGGTCTTTGCTTGGGACACCCCAGTTTATATATTCTTTTTTTTTAAATTTTATTTTTCTTGGCTATTTTATGTATTTACATTTCAAATGTTATCCCCTTCCCCCACTTCACTACCACCCTCCCATTCCCACCTCAATGCCCTGGCATTACCCTACATTGGAGAAACAAGCCTTCACAGGACCAAGGGCTTTTCCTCCTCTTGATGCTGGACCAGGCCATCCTCTGTTACATATGTGGCTGGAGTCATGGGTCCCCCCCATGTGTACTCATTCGTTGGTGTTTAGACCCTGGGAGCTTTTGTGGGCTCTGGTTGGTTGATATTGTTGTTCTTCCTATGGGGTTGCAAACACCTTAATCTCTTCAGTCTTTTCTCTAACTCCTCCATTGGAGTTCCCTTATTCAGTCCAATGATTAGCTGCAAGCATCCTCATCTGTATTAGTAGGTCTCTGGCACAGCCTCTCAGGTGACACCCATGTCTGGGCTCCTGTCAACAAGCACTTCTTGACATCAGCAATGGTGGCTAGGTTTGATGGCTACATATGGGATGGATCCCCAGGTGGAGCAGTCCATGCTCTACTTTTTGTCCCTGTTTTCGTCCCTTGAGTATTTTGTTCCCCCTTCTAAGAAAGAATGAAACATCCATATTTTGTTCTTCCTTCTTCTTGAGCTTCATATGATCTGTGAATTTTTTCTTAGGTATTCCAAGCTTTTGGGCTAATATCTACATATCAGTGAGTATATACCATGTGTGTTCTTTTGTGACTGAGTTACTCACTCAGGGTATTTTCTAGTTCCATCCATTTGCCTAAGAATTTCATGAAGTCATTGTTTTTAACAGCTGAGTAGTACTCCATTGTGTAGATGTACCACATTTCCTGTATCTATTCATCTGTTGAAGGACATCTGGGTTCTTTCCAACTTCCTGGCTATTATAAATAAGGCTGCTATAAACATAGTGGAGCATGTGTCCTTGTTATATGTTGGAGCATCTTTTAGGTATATGTCCAGGAGTGGTATAGCTGGGTCCTCAGGTAGTAACTATGTCCAATTTTCTGTGGAACCTCCAGACTGATTTTCAGAGTGGTTGTACCAGCTTGCAATCCCACCAACAAATGGAGGAGTGTTCCTATTTCTCCACATCCTCGTCAGCATCTGTTACCTGAGTTTTGATCTCAGCCATTCTGACTGGTGTAAGGTGAAATCTCAGGGTTGTTTTGATTTGCATTTCTCTGATGACTAAGGATGTTGAGCATTTCTTTAGGTGCTTCTCATCCATTTGGTATTCCTCAGCTGAGAATTCTTTGTTTAGCTCTGTAGCCTATTTTTTAATTGGGTTATTTGATTCTCTGGAATCTAACTTCTTCAGTTCTTTGTATATATTGGATATTAACCCTCTATTGGATGTAAGATTGGTAAAGACCCTTTCACAATATGTTGGTTGCTATTTTGTCCAATTGACAGTGTCCTTT
The DNA here is from genome assembly GCF_011064425.1 of Rattus rattus. NCBI lineage: Eukaryota > Metazoa > Chordata > Mammalia > Rodentia > Muridae > Rattus > Rattus rattus. The sequence goes on from NC_046159.1 coordinate 48,380,887, forward strand.
GCCTTACAGAAGTTTTGCAATTTTATGAGGTCCCATTTGTCAATTCTTGATCTTAGAACATAAGCCATTGGTATTCTGTTCAGGAAATTTTACTCTGTGTTGATGTATTCCAGGGTCTTCCCCATTTTCTCTTCTATTAGTTTCAGTATATCTGGTTTTGTGTGGAGGTATTTGATCTACTTGGACTTGAGCTTTGTGCAAGGAGATAAGAATGGATCAATGTGCATTCTTCTACATGGTGACCTCCAGTTGAACCAGCACCATTTGTTGATAATACTGTCTTTTTTTCATTGGATAGTTTTAGCTCCTTTGTCAAAGAAAAAGTGACCATAGGTGTGTGGGTTCAATTCTATTCTATTGTTCTACCTGCCTGTCTCTGTACCAATACCATGAAGTTTTTACGATTGCTCTGTAATATAGCTTGAGGTCAGGGATGGTGATTCCCCCAGAAGTTCTTTTATCATTGAAAATAATTTTCACTACCCTGGGGATTTTGCTTTTCCAAATGAATTTGCAAATTGCTCTTTCTAATTTTATGAAGAACTGAGTTGGAATTTTGATGGGAAGTGTATTGAATCTTTAGATTGCTTTCGGAAAGATGGCCATTTTTACTATATTAATCCTGTCAATCCATGAGCGTGGGAGATCTTTCCATCTTCTGATATCTTCTCTGATTTCTTTCTTTAGAGACTTGAAGTTGTTGTCATACAGATCTTTCACTTGCTTGGTTAGAGTCACACCAAGTATTTTGTATTATTTGTGGCTATTGTGAAGGGTGTCATTGCCCTAATTTTTTCTCAGCTTGTTTATCCTTTGAGTAGAGGAAAGATACTGATTTGTTTGAGTTAACTTTATATCCAGACACTTTGCTGAAGTTGTTTATCAGCTATAGGAGTTTTGTGGTGGAATTTTTGGGGTTACTTAAGTATACTATCATATCATCAGCAAATATTGATATTTTGACTTCTTTTCAATTTGCATCCCTTTGACCTCTTTTTGTTGTCTAATTGCTCTGACTAGGATGCCAAGTACTATATTGAATGGGTAGGGAGAGAGTGGGCAGCCCTGTCTAGTACCTGAGTTTAGTGGGATTTGCTTCAAGTTTCTCTGCATTTAGTTTGATGTTGGCTACTGGTTTGCTGTATATTGCTTTTACTATGTTTAGGTATAGGCCTTGAATTTATGATCTTTCCAAGACTTTTATCAAGAAGGGGTGTTGAATTTTGTCAAATGCTTTCTCAGCATCTAATGAAATGATCATTTTTTTGTTTGTTTATGTAGTGGATTATGTTGATAGATTTCCCTATATTGAACCATCCTCGCATCCTTTGGATGAAGCCTACTTGATCATGGTTAGTGATTGTTTTGATGTGTTCTTAGATATAGTTTGTGAGAATTTTATTGAGTATTTTGCATTGATATTCATAAGGGAAATTGGTCAGAAGTTCTCTTTCTTTGTTGGATCTTTGTGTGGTTTAGGTATAAGTGTAATTGTGGCTTAATAGAAGGAACTGGATTGTGTTCCTTCTGTTTCTATCAGATCCAATCTGAGCTTTTTTTTTTTTTTTTTTTTGGTTGGGAGACTTTTTAATGACTTCTTTTATTTCTTTAGGAGTTATGGGACTGTTTATATGGTTTATCTGATCCTGATTTAGCTTTGGTACTTGATATCTGTCTAGAAAATTGTCCATTTCCTCCAGATTTTCCAGTTTTGTTTTGTATAGGCTTTTGTAGTAGGATCTGATAATTTTTTGAATTTCCTCAGTTTCTGTTGTTATGTCTCCCTTTTCATTTCTGATTTTATTAATTTGTATGCTATCTCTCTGTCCTTGCATTAGGTTGACTAAGGGTTTATCTATCTTGTTGATTTTCTCAAAGAATCAGTTCCTGGTTCTGTTGATTCTTTGTCTCATTCTTTTTGTTTTTACTTGGTTGATTTCAGCTCCGAGTTTGATTATTTCCTGACGTCTGTGCACTTGGTTCAATTTGCTACTCTTGGTTCTAGAGCTTTCAGGTGTGCTGTCAAGCTGCTAGTGCATGCTGTCTCCAGTTTCTTTTTGGAGGCACTCAGCTGTGAGTTTTCGTCTTAGCAATGCTTTCATTGTGTACCATAAGTTTGGGTATATTGTGCCTTCACTTTTATTAAATTCTAAAAAGTCTTTAATCTCTTTTTTTATTTCTTCCTTGACTAAGTTTTCATTGAGTAGAGTATTGTTTAGCTTCTATGTGTATGTGCCTTTCTGTTGTTTTTGTTGTTCTTGAAGACTAACCTTAGTGGGTGTTGCTCTGAGAGGATGTATGGGATTATTTCGATCTCTTTGTATCTATCGAGGTCTGTTTTGTGACCAATTATTTGGTCAATTTTTGAGAAGGTGCCCTATTGTGTGTGGTGCAATGTATGCTCTGAGCTTTAGTAAAGTTTCTTTTATGAATGTGGGTGCCCTTGCATTTAGAGCATAGATGTTCAGAATTGAGAGTTCATCTTGGCAGATTTTTTCCTTTGATGAGTATGAAGTTTCCTTCCTTATCTTTTTTGATAACTTTTGGTTGAAAGTTGATTTTATTTGATACTAGAATGGCTACTCCAGCTTGTTTCTTGGGACCATTTGCTTGGAAAAATTTTTCTTAGCCTTTTAATCTTAGGTAGTATCTGTCTATGTCACTGAAGTGTGTTTCCTGTATGCAGCAAAATGCTGGGTCCTGTTTATGTATCCAGCCTGTTAGTCTATGTCTTTTTATTGGGGAATTGAGTCCATTGATGTTAAGAGATATTAAGGAATAGTGATTGTTTCCTGATTTTTGTTGTAATTTTCTGATTCCCTTTTGCTTTTAGAGTTGTATCTACTAGCAAATTGGGCTAACGTTTGTAGCTCACATTGTATTTTCATTGGTCAACACCAGCCTCAATGGTCTCCAAAGGAGTACAGATTTAGTCACACTCCATGAGGCCTAAGGACTTTGTCATCTTCTTCTACCATGTGGAATTACTTGATTCTTGTTTTTGATATTTTAGCTGTTAAGTAATATCTTTTCTGTGCTATGACTTTTCATGTAACTTACCATGTATGAGCTTTAAATAGTCTGTGTTTATTGTTCAGTTGGATGTCTTCTTCTATAGATGGTTCTTGCCATTTCCTGTTAGGCCATTTATAAATTTCTTACTAATTTGTATTCTTTTAATCTATATTTCATGATTGGTAGACTAAGTTGACATCTCATCCTTTTTCTAGAAATCAGTACTACAGTCTCCCCCCTCTTTGTCTCATTGCAGCTTGCTTTCAACCCTCTGTAGCTCACTGGTTGTCTGACTTTCATTCTGCTGCCAATGGGTTGTACAGTGTTTCTGAAAGCACATTGACTCCCAAGGCTGTTCCAGAGTATGCTAAAAATATTATGTAGTAATATGGTTATCATAGGGGAGGAGAGATAGCTCATAGCAAACCTGATGACCCAAGTTGAGCACTGAAGAGCTAAATGAGATTCTAACAAAAAAGCAAGCAAACAAACACCATTGCTAGACCCATTGTAAGACTTAACTAAAAACTCTACGACTGTAATTATATAGGAAGCAACACACAGAAACTGATTGGAAGACTCTAGTTTGGAATTCACATATATTAATACCAAATTTCTAAATTTTTCAAGATAGGCAGTCTTCTTAAAATGTTTAATGTCTCCCCCTTCTTCATGTGAGAGTGAACATGTGACCTACATGTACTTAATGTGATTAAGAGAACACGTCGCAATTAGCTGTATTTTCAAGTAAAAACTAATTTTTGAAGTAAATGCTGTCTAACATGGAATGTATTTCTGTACCTTTTGAGAGTGTACCTGTTTGAGAGTATGACACTGTTTGGGGTCTGGGAATTGCTGCATAAACCACTCAGATACCAATCTCAGTCGAATAGGGATGGTTTATTGAATGCCACACCCCAAGACTGATCCATCAGAGCCACATATCAGACTCAGGAGCTGACTGTGACCTTGAGTAAAGATATTGTAGGCTTTTAAGCCTGATATTTACAAACATTTGTTCCAAGGTATTCTACCAATCAGAAATATAGGGCTAGAGGACTTCTTAGGAATATGTCTTTGTTGTACATTTAACCTGTTCCCATTGGCTATAGTATTTAACTGTGGCTGGTGACTTGTCTAACACTCATGTCTTAACTTGCCAACCAGAATGTTAGTTACCCATGTACTTGTCTTTTTCTGATAGGTGCAATGTCAGTTCCCAGGGAGGTCTTGGGAACTTAAACTTTACTAGACCCCCTACTCAAAATGAAAGTCTTACTTCAAATAGTTTTATATCGGTGCACTTGACTTTCTTATGTTGGGGTCCATTCTAGGGACAACTTATACAAGCAAATACCATAAAAGCTTATACACAGGTGCAAGGAGTGATGCTGGGTGGTTGGTTTGGGTCCAAGCTTATTGCGGCTAATTATACAAAGCAGATCTACTGACTTTTGTTGTGATTGGTTTCCAAGAGCACAGAATAAAGCAGAATGTGTAATTAGCTTGGGCATGAGAAAGTTTTTTAGTAACAGCAGAAACAACATACAAGAAAGTTTCTTAGTAACAGCACAAAATGGCAGACTAGCCAGGTAACAGTTATCTAGGCCTTAACATTTTACCTGAGTCTTAACTGTCTATCTAGGTTTTAATATTTTACCTAGGCCTTAACAGATATTAGCAAGAAAACATCCCCCATCTGTTTTTTTATGATGGCTTAGTCTCATAAATCCTAGGTTGGCATTAGATTTGATATATAGTCTGAAGGCAAAAAGAAAAGTACTTTAAAGGGGGTTCTTAAATGCTTTAACCTCCCTTATAGTCCACTGATCAAAGGTAGGAGAGGAAGATGGTTACTAGGACAAGGGGGACCTGGAGTTCTTTGGGACGATCCCAATCTTTGTTGTCAGCAATCTAGTTCACTCAAATCTGCAGCAGTGGCTCAATCCAGAGGAAACCATGAGGATCAGTGAAGAAAGCAAGGCGAACCAATGCCAGAGCATCCATAGTCCACTATTCGTTGGTTTATACTTACACTCTTTCCAAATATCTCAAGCAAATATTTCCAAATATTTCCAAATATTCAAGCGTCTGCTTTAGCAAAACTTCTCGTGCCCTTTCACCAGACAACTTCCTGAATCACATGTCTGTTCTCAGCAAAACTCTCATAATATGACAGTTTCCAGAAGAATATCCCTTGACACAACCAAGTCTCCAAGAAAACCACAAATAACCACAAATTTCTACTTCAATAGTCCACAATGATTGACTTCAATTCTCTTGCCTCTAGGTGCTGGGACTTCAGTCATGAGCTACTATGCTTGAGTTTTGTGTGATGGTGAGGATTTAATCCAGCATTTCCCACATGCTGTGCAAACATTCTACCAGTTGAGCTACATCTTTAGCCCCCTCTTAGCAGTTTCTAAGTTTTTTTTTAATGTTTATTTTTAAATGTAGCATTTGAACCATAGCCTTTTTTGTTTAATTAAAGAAATTCATTCTCTGTCCACATAATATGAACAGAACACAAATGGAGACCACCGAGGAGGAGTCACATTGATAGGTCCATCTGACTGGAACTATAAATCGAGTGTACGTGTTGCTCCCAAGTGCAGATGTTAAAGGTCTAACCCCAAAGGTACCAGTAGTGTTGAGAGGGTAGGTCTCCAATGGGAACAGTGCCCTTATAAAAGAGGCCCAAGACAGTATTGTGTGACTATGAGGTTAGAAAAGAGCTATAAAGCAGAGATTGGCCTTCCCAGAACATCTTTTTTTTTTTTTTTTTTTCCCATCTTTATTAACTTGAGTATTTCTTATTTACATTTTGATTGTTATTCTTCTTCCTGGTTTCCGGGCCAACATCCCCTTAACCCCTCCCCTTCCCCTTTTTTATGGCTGTTTCCCTCTCCATCCTCCCCCCATTGCCGCCCTCCCCCCAACAATCACGTTCACTGGGGGTTCAGTCTTAGCAGGACCCAGGGCTTCCCCTTCCACTGGTGATCTTACTAGGATATTCAATGCTACCTATGCGGTTGGAGCCCAGGGTCAGTCAATGTATAGTCTTTGAATAGTGGCTTAGTCCCTGGAAACTCTGGTTGCTTGGCATTGTTGTTCATATGAGGTCTCAAGCCCCTTCAGCTCTTTCTGTTCTTTCTCTGATTCCTTCAATGGAGGTCCTGTTCTTAGTTCAGTGGTTTGCTGCTGGCATTCACCTATGTATTTGCTGAATTCTGGTTGTGTCTCTCAGGAGAGATCTACATCCAGTTTCTGTCAGCCTGCACTTCTTTGCTTCATCCATCTTATCTAGTTTGGTGACTGTATACGTATGGGCCACATGTGGGGCAGGCTCTGAATAGGTGTTCCTTCTGCCTCTGTTCTAAACTTTGCCTCCCTATTCCCTCCCAAGGGTACTCTTGTTCCCCTTTTAAAGAAGGAATGAAGCATTCACATTTTGGTCATCCTTCTTGAGTTTCATGTGTTCTGTGCATCTAGGGTAATTCAGGCAGTTAGGCTAATATTCACTTATAAATAAGTGCATACCATGTGTGTTTTTCTGTGATTCTCCCCAGAACGTCTAACCTGCTGCCTGCATGGTGGTGGACTTTTAGCCTCCAGGATTGTGAGAACTAAATCTCCATGATTAAGACCCACAGAACGGGGGTGGGGTGGGGGGGTGGGGGTGGGGGCACAAGCCTTTGATCCCAGCATTCAGGAGACAGAGACAGTTGGATCTCTGTGAGATTGGTCTGCATTCAAAGCCTCTGGGACAGCTGGGGCTAAGTGGGAAGATCATGTATAAAACAAAACAATACCAAACAAAATAACAACAGCAGAAAACAAAAACAAAACAACCAAACAATAGCAACAGCAGCAACAACAAAAGAACAACAACAACAACAAAAAAAACAAAAAACAAAAACAAAAACAAAAAGCAAACCAACCATAAAGGGAAAGCCAAGGAGCTTCTGCCATTTTGAAGCAGCAGCCTTAATACTCCAAAGTGTTTGTTTCTGCTTTTAGAGTAGCATTTCACTTGAGGGAGGTTGGAAATGAGAGGCCACACCCCCACCAAAAGGAAAGAAAGAACCAAACCAAACCAAAAAGAAAGAAAACATGATTCACAAGAAAACACATTATGTAGCTAATTTACAAAATCAATAAACTTACCAAATGGATAACGCCAATTCTGGGGTAACAGTACATAACATTTATAACAGCTGGACAATCCCTTTGATTTATTAATTTTTTTACTTTCTATCTGCCTTGGAGGAAGGGATCACTGAGGTATATATAACAGCATGTGAATTTGAACTGTTATTTTAAGCGGTTTGTTAGAGTGAAAAATAGGGGAAAATGTAGATTATTTAAAATGCTCATCATTACAGGAATACAGTTCGAACTCTTGGTTCAGACGTCATAAAATAACACAGAGCCATTTAAACAGAATATACCTAAAGCAGTCATAAATGAAATGACATATTATGAGCAGGGTGGGGTAGAACAATATACAGAAAACATCCCCCACTTTACCCCCACCCTTTTTAAACAAACAAACAAACAAACAAGCAATCATGCTGCTTGCTACGGACATGGGTGGTCTAAGTGCAAGAGGAACATAGGGGAGAAGAGGCAGAAACTATGTCAGAGGGTACAGGATTGGAGAAGGTGATGGGGTTTTGCAAAAATTATCTCTGCCTGTCTTCTCTAAGTTTTGCTTGTTTGTTTGTTCTTTTTTGTTTCTTGAGACATGATTTCTCCGTGTAGCCTTGGGCGTCCTGGAACTTGCTCTGCAGGCCTGACTGGCCTGTCTTGCAATTACACATTAATGAAACTAATGAGGAAACACTGCTGTTTATTTAAATTTCTCTGTAACCTTTGCAGCTTTCTCGGAGCTGCATTTCCCATTTGGTAAAAGGAGCTTCCGGTGAGGGGCTTTGACTAAGGAATGAGACATGCCCTTCTAACATTTTTTTCCCATTTGGATAGGTGTGTTCAATCCTTCAGGGACTAGTTCCTCACCAGAAAGGCCAGAAAGAGGACAAGATGGAGGCTCAGAAGCTTTGTGTCAGGGAGGAGGCAAGAGCTCAGTTTGAAGACTTTCCACTTGACATTTCCCCCTGCAGGATAGGACATGTAGAGACATATTCGTCAACAACAAAGCCAGCACTGGCTTTTAGAAACAGCAAGAAATAAAAGCAGGCCTGAGTGACGTTCCTTTGAAGACTACCTGGGCTGTCCATTGTTGACATTTATCCTTTGGGAAAGAATCAGCAAATATGTATGCGGTGACTGCACCCCCAGACTGGGCACTGGATTAAAAACACGGCAAAGCAAACACAGTAGACACATGCCAAGCTCGGAGTAGCTGGGGCCTTGCAAACAGGTAGTGAGTCCTGCTCAGCTGAAACCTGCAGTTGGGTATTATAGACAGCAGAGATGCGTTGGGAGGAATTTATGAACCTATTTGGACATCATAAGTTTGAAATTTCCAGACGAAATTGAGCCTTGTACGGTTCCATTTATCACACTTTCCATTTCAGCCTGGCTGCGATGGAGGGAGTTTAAGTGACAGCCGACTCACCCTTACCCCCAGGCCACCTGAAGAAATTGTGGAACAGAGACTGTGTGGCACGTAGAAAAGAGATGAAGAGAAGGGGCCAAGCCGCGGGGGTAGGGGACGGGGGAGGGTTGCGGAATGAGTGAGCAGACCCGCGGTGGCCCTGAGCAGGTGAGAGTTCTCTGCAAGAAGAGACAAAAGAGGCTGGGGAGAGCCTGATGGAAAGACCTGAGGAGCAGAATGAGAAGAAGACTTGCTACTCCTCCTGCAAAGTGAAGATGAACCGGGGATGCCTGGGAGGGAAGGGGAGAAAACAGTCCAGCTGCTCGAGCAGAACACCCAGTGGGCCAATCTAGGGGCCGCGGATTCAGAGTGCTAATCAGTCAGAGAGAAGGCCGAGGCAACAAAAGAAAACTCAAAGAAAGGGACTGCCTGGAGGAAGGCAGGACTGCTTGGAGGAAGGCAGGCTCTGTGGCATTTCCCCCCCTTAATTACTGCTTTTTAGATGGGAAAAGAACTGTTAAGGTGGGTGGAATGATTCCAGCTTCTCCAAACATGTGGCTACCTGCCTGACCGTGGCCAGGATGTTTGCTTGGTTGCCGATCAGCTCCTTTTCCGGAGGAGGTTGGAGAGTTCACGTATCCCACCCCCCTCTCATCAATTGTGTGAAAAGGTGGAAACGCTTCCTGATACCCAGGAAACACTCTTTACTTCACAAGGCAAAAAAAGAGCTAGAAGTTTCAGCTTAGAAACAGATAACTCGCTCGCTCTTTTTTTCTTTCTTTTCTTTTCTCTTTTCTTTTCTTCTCTCTCTCTCTCTCTCTCTCTCTCTCTCTCTCTCTCCCCTTCTTTTTTTTCCTTCTTCTCTCTTTCTTTTTTTCTTTCTTTCTTTCTTTCTTTCTTTTTTTCTTTCTTTCTTTTTTTTTTTCTTTCTAATCCCAGGACATTCTTGTTCCCTCCCCTTTAGTTAACATCATTTTGTTGTTGTTTTAGAAATCAACTTTAGACAACAAGGCTCTGCTTAAAAACCCAGGATGGCGAACTGAGAGAAGCTCAAAACTGGCTTGGGGTAATCAAAGAAACATTTATATTTTCTGACTTGCTTTGAGGTATCACTGGGGACTCATCTGGAGTAACTTTTTATTGTTGTTTGTTTTTTGTTTTTGTTGTTTTTGGGGTTTTTTTTTGGCTAATTGAGTAAAAAATAATATTTTTTTCTTGAAAACAAAAAGAAGATATTGCAGACAGAGGGATCATTTATCCCATCCCTCCCTGCCCTTGCCAGTGGAAGTGTTTTGCCTGTAAACAATAAAGTACTTTACACACAAAATTTCGTGGTGGGTTAATGGCTGGTTCTGTCCACATGTGCATTCTCTAGTAAGTTGTGGTTTGTGTGTATGTGTGTTTTGTAAATGCCCTTAAGGGTGGAGTGTGAGAAGGGGAAACATCTCAGTCAGTGAAGTGCTTGTTGAAATAACCTGAGGATCTAACTTGGATTCTTCAGAACCCACATAAAAATGCCAGGCATGGTGGTAGGCACTTGTAATTCTAGAGCTGGGACTAGTTGGCTAGCCAATCTAACCAAAGCAGCTAGCTCTAGGTCAAATGAGAGACCCTGTCTCATAAAACAAGATGTTTGGGTCCTCAGAAGTGCTGTCTGAGGTTGGCCTTTGGCCTCCATATACATGCATTTATGCAGCCACAAGAAAATGCACACACACACACACACACACACACACACACACACACACACGCACACACAAGCTCATGGTCATGCACATCCACAAACGCACATGCACACGCACACGAGCTTGCTCGTACACAGACATATTGCCCTTGAAATAAAGTGTAGTGCTCCTTCCTCACAGACTCCCAGAGACATCAGTCATTTTGTGAAATTCAACTTGATCGTCGGATAAGCAATTAACATGTGCTTCTTTCAGATAGAGCCAAATGTCTCATCTGATTTTCAGATAATGGCATTTCAAGCCTTTGATTCAAATGCATGCACAGTATATTGGAAACCGTTCCATTCGGGGCTACTGAGCAGACCCATGAAGCCCTACGATGGGAATTTTCCAAGTGGGATTCAAAGACTATAGTTCCCCCACCAATGTCTTAAGCTACTACTTGCTCAAGGTGAAGTGATTCTTGGTGCTCTGGTGGTTTGCTGAGCTCTGAGATGTTCTTGAGTGCATCTGAAAAAGTGCTTCAAGGATCCCTATGTAGGGAAAAATGACAATTTGAGCACCATGTAGATGGGACCATGGCTGGCCCACTGTTCTCTAAAAGGCAGAGGGAAACAGTAACATTAGATGTGCCTTTGGGATCCAGTGCGCTCAGTGAATGCTTCTAGCTCCCTCCCCAAAGCCTGAAAGTGTTGCTTTGGAATCGAAGGAGGCAGTAGGATGGTTGGATCTGCTGCTGTGAGATGCTCTGTCTGACAGCTCTCTCTTCACTGGGATCCACCTGAAAATGTGTGTTTGAAATCTCGTCTCACGATTGAGACGTTTCACTTCCAGTGTGAAAATATCCCACAGGCTATATGAGAAGAAATGCCCCTCTAGAGGGAAGTATTGGCTGTCTCCCAGACTAATACTCCATTATGGTCCATGATAGGGTAAGATGAGGTAAAATTTCCCATTGCTCCTCAGATAGACAGGAAATTGTCCAGCTTGAAACAGATTTGGGCTAAGTCACCAATTAAAAGAATTTGGATCAAGAGACATAACATGGGATATGATGTCGATTTTTCCAGTTCTTTTTCAGGAAACCTTATTGCAAAAGGTTGAAAGATAATTGAGAAAATAATTTATATGGTGTCGAGAGTTATTTGTGTGAAGATAAAATACAGAGTCCTTTTTCATTGAGGTAGGGAAACTGCCAAATAGATCTTGGTGATAATTCTATGCACAAAATTTTCATAGTGGGCTTCAGTACCTTGCCAGATGAAAGCTTTTGCTCAGTTTAAAGTTGGAAAAGAGATTTGAGTCTCCACCAAGGATAATGTGTTAAGCTTGGTAATTAAAGACTGTTTTTCATAAATAATGCCAAAAGCACAGGGGGAATATTGGGCTCATATATTACTGCACTTTAAAGAAATCAAGGACCTAATAACATTCTAGACAGGAGCCTGCACATACACATTACCATCAGGGTATAATATTAAAACTATAGGTTTTAAACAAATATTAATGTATGATATTAAGAGACAGTGTGCTTCTTCCCATGTCTATAAATAATGGTAGATTTTGAAAATATAATAAAAACTTTTCATTGTACAGCCTAGGACTATTCAAAGTGAGGCCCATATGCTGATGCTGGTCCATGTCCGGATGAATTCCATGACATAATCAGAAGACCTGAGCTGGGACATTCAGGAACCTTTACAGTGAAACAGTGACAGTTGGCTGTCATAATCTGCAAATGAGATTGGGCTTTCCATCTCTTTATTATTTCAGTTTCCTACTTTTGCATGTTTATTACAATTTTTACCAATGCACTTGTCTGCATTGCTCAACAAAACTCCACAGAGACTCAGCAAGAGTGACTGTCGTTATTGATCTTTGAGAAATCTCTTCACTGTCATTGGAATGTGCATTGTCTTGGTGTTTTAAGGTGTATGATTCCATGTGAATATAATCAGAAACACAGGACACACGCATTGATTGTGGTTGCCGTGCCTGTCAGCTTCTTATTTGCTCTACCCACACCCTCACCCTCCTTCTTTCCCTCCTGCACACAACAATCTGATCTTGAAGCTTGACATTTGCCTTTCCCTGTGGCTGGAATGCTACCCCTTCTCACTCAGCAAATTATTGCTATCTCAGTTTTAACATTACATCTTCTGGTTGAAGTCACTGATTCTGAAACATCCTAGAAGTTACCTCATGTTAACTTTTCTTAGTCATTCTCAAGGCTGATATCTATCTATCTATCTATCTATCTATCTATCTATCTATCTATCTATCTATCTATCTATGAGGAGAGAGAGAGAGAGAGAAAGAGAGAGAGAGAGAGAGAGAGAGAGAGAGAGAGAGAGAGAGAGAGAGAGAGAGAAGAAAGAGAGGGAGATTACTTTCCATTCTGGATTGTTAGTGAGAAATAGAAAGTTGCCCTTTTCATTCATTCTTGTATCTAGGTCAATGTTTAACAAGTTGATTTGTGAGTTCATTGAGAAGTCTCTCAATGGGTGGGCTGAACACTTGTATTCCTTTAACAGATGGTAAGCATCTCAAGGCCAGTTTTGGTTTGATTTCATGGACTTATTTCCCTCACGTTTCGGTTTAGCAAATTGATGCAGAGAAACTATTTAAAAAATGCCTTTGGCTCTGAGGATTGAACTAAGGGCCCTCCACACATCAAGCACATGTCACACCACTCACTCACATGCTGGCCATGAGTAGTGCCTTCTCAGGAAAGAATCCAGTGTATTGTCCCTTGGGAGCATCTGTCTGGGCGTCTCAGAGGCAGCTGGACCTAAGAGAGTTGCAACTGATTTCATCTTCTGCTCCTTTGTCACCGTGAGACTCCAAGTTGCCACACTTGTTTCTCCCCTCGGCTTCATCCGCTATCCTCAAGTGAACGACAAACAAAACACCTTGAGGTTCCCCCATTGCCTCTTCCTTTGCGGGTATTCTTAACAATTTTGATTACTATAACTATTTCATGTAGCAGACTGGTGATTTTCTATTGTTTAGGGTTATTTTGTTTTGTGTCTTTTTAAAATGCTTTATATATTTGTTGTAGAAGATGCCATACTGAAAAAAAAATATATATACACACACACATATATATACACATATATAATGTTTATGACTATTTTGTCTATGCATATATCTATATATCATATGCATGCAATGCTTACAGAGGACAGAAGAAGATATCAGATCCCCTGGAACTGGAGCTACAGACAGTTGTGAGCCACCACGTGGGTGCTGGAAACAGAACCCGAGTCTGAGCAAGTGCTAAACCACTGTGCCAGGTCCCAGGTACCCAGGACTTTTGTTTCCCTCCCAGGATTTCTCCGTCATTCTGACAGTCCACCTTACAGCTTCTGGGTGCTTTGCTTCTAAAGGTTCCAATGCATCAGTCGAAGCTTCCTGGATGCTACATCTCAAGGGGCAGCTCATCAAAATCCCTGCACCTGAGGGAGGTTCCTGTCGTTGGCAATGCAGGTAATGCTGGAGGAGAGAGAAGACGAAAGTGACAGTTTGTCTGACACACTCGAGTGTAAGATACAGATAAGAGAAAAACAGCCAATAATATGTTACCGAAACAAAAGGAAGTCTAGGACCCATATATGGACTGCTACCTTTCTTAATGGCGTTTTGACTCAACACAGAGCCAGCATTTACATTCAAAACTGGAATCCCTTGCAGGCCATGGTGGAGTACATCCTTTATCCCATTAGGAGCAGATCTCTGTGTGTTCAAGGTCAATCTGATTTACACAGTGACTTTCAGGCCAGACTGGACTGTGCAGTGAAATCCTGTCTCAAACCAACAAACAAACTGGCCATATTGGAGGCTGGAGCTTTGTCTCTGCAGTTTAGTGTTTGCTGCTAAGCTGGAGGACCCATCTTTAGTTCCCAGCACCCACACTGGGCAGCTCACAGCCTCCTGCAACTGTAACTTCAGGAGCAGCTTTAACACCATCCTCTGGCCTCCAAGAGAACCTGCATCCATGTGGGTATACATACATACACACACACATACATACATACGTACATGCATGCATACATACATACAGAAACAGGCACACATGTGCATTCAAAGCTCCCCAAAGCCTAAGGTCAATGCACTAGATACATATTTAAATATAAATCACAAAACATCAAATGACACTCGTGGTGGGGGAATGGTCTGATCAAGACACAGGAGGACTGACAGACGCAAAGGGACAAACAGGGGCTTGTATTTCCTCTGAGGTCCATGCCAGCTCAGCAGCTTGGGGGAGTGAACAGTAAGTAAACGGATTCAAATTATTAGGTTGTTCCTTTCTCTTTTATTCTTCCTAAATCTGGCCGTGTTGGTGTGCTTCTCACATTTTTGTTAAAAAGCAGGTGGACTAGGATGGATGATGAACCTGAGGTAATTCAATAAGAGTGAAGACACAACCTAAGGAAGAGAGGGACCATTGAGGCTATCAGAAGGACCCTTCTGATATATGAGAGGGTGGCCAAGTCACCCACAAAGGAAATTTACTGACTCGTAATTTACTGACTGCAATGTCTACAGTAGCTTTTTCCCCCTCACAAACAGAAACCATTTCATTAAAATTTTTTTAATTAAGAAATTTTAGCAGTGGGGGAGAAACTCGCACACATACAGGAAATAGATAATTATTTTAACATTTGGTGGCCTTTTATTAAATATTCTGAAAAATATAAACTCCAGGGATGCCAAATTTTGCAACATGATCTTCTTCAGTCTGTTGCTGTGAGGAAGCAGCTGAGAGGAAAGAAAGAAAAGTCTCTGTGTGGAGGGGAAGATGGCTTGTTTTCTGGCCTCCCGTGCTTTTTTTTTCTCTTTGCCATTTAAGAAACAATACGCTTGTCAAAGATTTTCTTGGGGGTTTAATCCTAGACCAGACTTATTAATATGTGGCTTTTTGAAAGGGATATGAAAGGACAGATGAAACAAAAATTAAAACACACTGAATTTGGGTTCGTTCGTGTTTACCTTTAAAGGAATTGTTTTCCCAAGTTAGTATTTCACAAGCCATGCTTCTGCACGCAATCTCCGTGGCTAGTTTTCATTTCTAATGATAATAAAGAAAACAAATGTTAATCATTGCTAGATGCAATGTCCAGCATTAAACCCATCAGTGGGAAGAAAAGCAGGATTCTGTGTTCACTACTGGTCAAACCCAGGAGCACAGAAAGAAGGCAGTCAACTGGCTGCCTGCTGATGCTGCAGGCCCAGAGTGCTCTAATGGGAACTCTAATGTAAACTTGGGCCAGAAGTTTGATGTCTCTGAGCCTGATCTTCAGAGCAGAGGATGCCGTGTCGCAGAGCTGTCAGGAACAGGGAAGGACATGAGACCCGAGAAGCACGGGGTGACATATCTACTGTGTATGTCTAATACAACCTTCTTAATGGAGAACTTGGGAAGGCACTCTTACCCTGATGTCTCTGTCACTAAAATAATGTCTCCTAAAGAACACATGTTCTGGTTTGAGTGTAAAATGTCCTGCACAGCGCTTGGACCCCAGCTGGCAACAGTGTTTTGAGAGGGTGTGATACCTTTAGGGTGGCCAAACAGAGCAGAGGAGGGAGGTTGCTGTGGACACACTCGGAAGTTACAGCCCAGCCTCACTTCCTGTGCTGCCCACTGCTGCTTCCAGAATTATTATTATCTGTCATCTATCATTTGTGTGTGTGTGTGTGTGTGTGTGTGTGTGTGTGTGTGTGTGTGTGATCTCATACTCATGTATGTACACAAAAGACGGTTGAAGCCAAAAGGAGTAAGAGTCCCTGAAACTAGGTTCAGGCAGTTGGGAGCCATTCTGTGTGGAAGCTGGGAATGGGGCCTAGGTTCTCTGCAAGAGCTGTATCTCAGTATGTGCTCTTAACTGCGGGGACATCTCTCCAGCCCCATTTCTTGTCCTATTTGCTCCTTGATGTGTCAAGATGTGTCCAGCGATCAACACCACAGCTGTTTCCATGCTCAGGTCTTCTGAGCCATGATGGGCTATATTATGTTAAACCATTAGCCCATCCTTAACCTTGCATTAGCCTGATATTTTACTATAGTGACCAGAATCCAAGACACAGACAAGAGGAATTAAATATGAAGCAATAGAAAGACTTACATGGAATGTAAGATATAAATTTGAACCTAAATGTGAAAAGTGGTGTTTCCATTGTATCTCCCCTTTCCCCAAGGCAAAGAGAACATCTTTATTGGGTGTTAGATCGCCCAAGGAACTCGCTTTTTTTTTTGAGAGGAGAAAATAAGCTTTCTTCTTTTATAGAAAATGCTGGGTTTGATCTCCTATCTTAAAATAAATTATATTCATTTTAAAGTCTATTTTCTCATTATGAAAATGGATACTAGTTCCATATTTATAATAATACCATAAAGTTTTACTTTTAAAGCTATATTTTAATAGAAATAGAGTTGGTTTAAAAAAATAAAGTAAAATAACACAGGCAGTTGCTAGTAGAACAAAATCTTGACCTTGGCCTGCTAAAGACGGAAGCTTAGCGAGTGCTGGAGTTGATGTACCATTGTTTGCATCCAGAGAGAAGTCCTGCCTCTCCACAGTGAGTGTCTCATCCAGATTCTCCTTAGGGAAAAGGGCAACCTGGTAGTTGTATTTTAATCCTAATCTTTGGTGAAGATGGGGTGAGGCTGAGTTACCATTTTGATGGGACCATACAAACAAGGAACAGTAAGAGGGCTTAGAGGAGAAGGGAACAACTGTCCTTAATGATTAGAGAGAAAACAGGAGCAGCAAATGTGCTTATACACAGCAGACAAATACAGCCTGCATGCCCTAATGTACCACTTTATAAATCACCAGTGGAAGACGGTCAAAGTGGCCTAGCTCTTCTAGGTTTTATCATTTTGCCTAGACCATCCTTGAACTCCCAAGTTCAAGCATATCATCTTCCATGGGCTCCCAAGTAACTGGAAATGCAGATGTGTCCATGCCACAGTTTACTTGACTGTGGGACATAAACAGAGAACTGACCAACTCTAAGTGCATAGCTCAGTGGCATTAAACACAAAAGTGGACAACCAGCTTCTTATCTTTTACAGGAACTGTGTCTCATTGACAAGAACTCCTTGTCCTTCTTCCCAATCCCCCAACTGTCCTGTGTCCCATTTTCTACCTCTGTAGCTTTGCCTACTCTAAAATCTTCAAGAAAAGTGAACTCAGAGATGTATCCTTTCGTCTCCTGCTTATTTCATGGAGCATATGGCCCAAAGGCTCTCCTATGGTATAGCATGTAGCACACTTCCTTTCCTTTTCAATGCCAATTAGTATTCCATTTTCTGTATAGCCCGATTTAGTTTCCGTTTCACTGTTAATAGTTGTTTAGAGTATTTTCCCTGTGGCACAGAGTATTATACTAAGAGAAAAGACAAGCAGCTCAGACTTAGCAAAACTTTGGGGGGCACATAAAAACTCATAATGCAATGAGAAAGTGGGGTGCTTCTCCAAGACATGGGGAAAAGATCTGACAGAGTTGTGGTTTGCTTTATTTTTAAATTTTTTTACACCTTTTCTACCATATGTGTCTCTAAACGTTTTCTTGACACCAACGTGGGACTGCTAAAATGAACCACTCTATTTTTAAAGACAATTTGTTTAAAAGTAGGCATTCTGTGTCTTTCTCCAATTCATAATGACAACCTTGTGTGTATGTGTGTTCATGGACGTGTAAGTGGAGTCCAAATTTCAAAGTTGAATATCTTCCTCAGTAACTTTCTACTTTATGTTTTGATATATAGTTTGCCATTGATCCTTAAGCTCATGATAATATTGGAGACTGTCCAGAGAGCCTCACCGTCACCCCTGCCCTCAGTAGGAAGGTCCCTAAGGATTGCAGGCATCTTGCTGTCATATCTAGCATTTACATGGAGACAGAGACCCTAAACATAGTCCCACATGCTTACAGAGAAATCACTTTATCAACCAAGTCTTCTTTCTATCTCAACGAGGTGATCATTTTAAAAGAAACTGTCCAATAATAATGTAGACTCCTGACCACTATAGATATAATACAATCCCTTGGAGGCCTCATCTAAGATGAACCCATTAAGTTCTTCTGTTAGAGTTCACAGTTGTTTTGGGAAGCAAATGACCATCTAGTCTAGGCTGCTAATGGATCTGCAGAGCTGTAGTCTGCCTTTCTCCTTTCACCGAGAAGTTGAGAGAGCTGCTGTCAACTAAGAAAAGTTGCAAGAAGAGAAAAGGAGAAGGAGAAGAGGCTGCCTGAGCTGGTGATAAGCATTTTTTCTGTAGCTTCTTCTAGAGGCATTGCCCTCCCTGTCCTTAAAGAAACCCTAGACCTATTGCTTACATTGGTCTAGCTTAACTGAATATTTGTATTTCAAGAATCTTAACTAAATTTTTTTTAGATTCATAGATTAGAAACAAAAGTAGCACATCATACACACACACACATGCACATACAACACACATGCACACACACACTCACACACACACACACACACACACACACACACACACGCACACACCAACTCCTAATTAAAGGACTCCATTTATATTATTTGAGAACACGTGCTTTAACCTCTGCCCTAGTTAGTGTGAAGTGACTGAGATGTTTCAGGAAGCTCCCTCTTATCTTGGATAATGATGCCAGTGGAAAGGGAAAGCCTTATATCTTAGGTCAGTCACACAGACTCTGTAATCTGCTGGAGTGTCCTCTTAGGCAAACCTCATCCTAGCTCACTGGAAAAATGGAAAGTAATAATATACATACATAGAAAGTAATATTTTTTTTCTCGATCAGTTATCCATCTAATCTGTACTACAGCTGTATGTAATCCTTTGGACCAAAGTTTGGGGCTTCCAGAAAACCCAATATACCAAATGAGACACAAAATTGTGGTAACAGAGCCCCATAGGGCAAAGTGATTACTGACCCACCCTGAAAGCTGTAACCAATGTTTGCTATGGGGAGAGAGTGTTAGGAGGCAGGAAATACTGTTTAAAATGAAATCAGGAGCTACAGAGAGCTTTTTATTCATGTGACATGGTTTTGTGATAAATTACTTTAATGCTTTCAAAACCCTGGTAAATGAATTGATATGATAACAGATTTTGTACTGTGGCTTATGCGGTCCCTAAAATTAAATTACATAGTGGGAAGGGCATTAACTGCTTTGGACACTAGAACAGCATTTAGGAGTCTGGAGAGAGAGTTATAAGTAGACTCAAGGAAGGGTATTTCAAGCTTTTTTAGAGACCCATGAACCTGACCAGAATCCAGAAGTCACAAAGACAAGAGGTTGGTAAACAGACATCCAATTAAAGAATGAGAATACCAGGTATGGGGAACTGTGCCTCAACTGTAGAGTCTGAGGATGTCACATGGATCAGTGGCTTCCATCCTGGGCTCTTCTGAACTGCCTAGCCAAGTATTATGAGTGAGCTTGTTAGGCAATTTCTCAATCCATAGCTAGAATGATTTCATGACTCTGGAGGTGACAGACCCCTTCCCTCCCAGCTGCTTTTAAATGCTCTCCCAGAGGATTTTGAAGTACAGCCAAGTTTTAGATCCACTTACATTGAATGGAAGGAGGGTGACACAGTCTTGGTTCGGTTTCTATTGCTGTGGTACAATATCATGACCAAAAGCAACTTGGGTTGGGGGAATTAGTTGCAGCTTACAACTCTCAGGTCACGATCTGTCGCTGAGGAAGTCAGGGCAGGAACTCAAGGCAGGAACCTGGAAACAGGAACTAAAGAGAGACTGAGGAGTTATGCTTACTGGCTTGCATATGGCTTGCTCACCCTGCTTTCTTATATACCTCATGACTACCTGCTGACGGTTGACATCATTAATGTGGGCCAGGACTTTCCTTTTGTTTTGCTTTGTTTTTACAGATAGGTTTCTCTATGTAGCCTTGCTTGTCCGGGAACTCATGTTATAGACCAGGCTGGCCTCCAATATGGAAATTTGCCTTCCTCTGTCTCCCAAATACTGGCATTGAAGGCCTATACTCCTGTCTCCTGTCCTAGATACTTTCCACACTGATCATCCATCAAGAAAATGCCTCACAAGTTTGTCCACAAGCCAGTCTTATGGGGGTAGATTTCTTGGTTGGTATTTCTTATTTTCAGATAAATTTATTTTATGAGTATAGGTGTTTTACCTGAGTGTACTTTTGTTCTGTGTGTGTGTGTGTGTGTGTGTGTGTGTGTGTGTTTGTGTGTGTGTGTGTGTGTGTGTGTGTGAGAGAGAGAGAGAGAGAGAGAGAGAGAGAGAGAGAGAGAGAGAGAGACCCAAGGCCTTTGCAAGAATAGTAATTGCTTTTAACCTCTGCACTATCTCTCTGGACCGTTTGGGTATATCTGAAATGCTAATTTTTCATTCAAAATATTATTAAGTTCATATTTCATTTTTATAAATGGATCAAAGAATTATAATCAATACTATCTACCAATAATTCTATTGGGAACGAGTGGGACATTTAGGAAGAAGGGACTTGTGGGAGATTATCTCCTGAAGGGGATCATGTGACTCTGTCAAATTCCCCCCTCTTTAGTTTCCTGGGCATTGGATGAGTTATCCAGCCCTGTTGTATCCTGCACCCCCACCAGAAGCTCAAAGCAATGTGTCAACTGACCTTGAGCTGGAGACTCTGTGACCATGTGCTGAGCAGAGGCTTTATTTTATAATCACTTTAGATCATGATAGAGTCAAGGAAGCCAACCTAATGAAAAACCTCAAAAAGAATATAACTATTGTGTTGCGCTGAGGTGACAGGAAGTAATGTTTGAGTTTTCTGAGGTGGAGGAACTCAGCCTGACTTATAATAGGATTATCCTCATAAACTCATCGCAGGTCAAAAGTATTATAAGTAATAAATTCATCTACTTTGAATCATTGGAAAGTCCAACCATCATACCATTAAAAGTCCAAATTCTCTTCAATTTGCAATTAGGTTATGCCTCAATAAACTTTTTTATAAGTGAAAAAAACAAAACAAACCAAAACACAAGTGAAACCATTATGCATATAGGATAAAGAGCCTAATAAAGAGGAGCTGGGCAGAGACACTGCTGATAGCATCTGCATGGGGTGCTACTGAGTCATTAGCACGTACCACACACAGGCACACTACACAGAATATCACCTATGTCTAACATAAAATGAATATTACTAGGTAGGGCATACAGGGAAACATTATCTATAACGAGGGGGGAAAATCAGTAAATTGAATTAGATCTAGAAATTACCCAAATGGTGGAATTGTCAGAGCAGGATTTCAAAATAGCTCTACATACATATTTAAAAGAAACTGTGGACAAAATGGGAGAACAATAAGGGATTTTGGCAGAGAAATAAAACCAAAAAAAGAAGGACTCATAGATAAGGGTACAGCAATGAAAATGAAAAATCCACTGATGTGCCAGACATGGCGGCAAAACCAGTCATGACAGTTAGAGGAGGAGGAGGAGGCAGGAGGATTGTTTAAGTTCAGCTTGTATTACTTAGTGATCCTGTCTCAAAGCTATATTTTTATTCACAGGTAACCATAACAGCGTATCAGATACTATGGCCAAAAAGATCAATGATTATGAAGGTTAAGAAAAATGCAAATGGAAGCATGCCCAGAGAAAAGGCAAGAACAGTTCCAGATAGCAAAAACTTAGAAAAGTGCGAGACAATACATACAGTGTATGTGATCAGAGTCTTTAGAAAGCATTTAGAGTGGAAAATAAAACATTTTTTAAAGAAACAACAACCATGTCTTTGTAATTTAATGAAAAAATTTTAGTTTGTGTCTCCAAAATGCTGACTGAATTGAACCAAGAAGAATAAACTGAGACAATGTCTTAGGACATCATAGTCTAACTGCTAAGATCTCATGCTAAAAAGCAGCTGATGGGGGGTTAGGAGGGGAGAATGAGTACAAGGGGACAATGGTAAGATTTTTCATTCAACATGGGGCACAATAAAAAAAAGATATGAATGGGAAATACCAGTTATGCATAACTGAAGAGTGGGTTGAAATACTTCTGCCATGCTAGAATTTTATATCCAGAACAACTGACACTGAAAAATGAAGTCAACTTGATGGAGAGATGGCCCAATAGCTAAGAGTACTTGTTGTCCTTCCAGAGGATCTGAGTTTGGTTCTTAGAACTCATGTCTGATGGCTATAACCATCTTATAACCATCTGTATGTAACTCCAGCTCCAGGATATCCAATACCCTCTTCTGGGATCCAAGGGTGCCCTCAGATACATCACACGCACACACACACACACACACACACACACACACACACACACACACACACACACACACACACACGAAAGTGAAAATAAAATAAACCTTTGTTTTAAATTAAGTAACAATAATATTTTAGATGGGCAGAATTATTTCTTGAAGTAAGCTTTAAAATTTTTTCACACATAATTTATAGTCAACTTCTGGTAATGTTGGAAGAGCAATATGTTTATATTAACCTCTGTTGGAGTGAACTATAAAATTCCATATTTAAGAAACAATTGCAGGGCACTAAAGCTGTTTAAGAGCAGCCAGAAATCAGTGGAGAGTTTAATTTCTAACATTGTGACTTAAAGGGATAAGAATTACGAGTGTCTGCAGTTTTGTGGGTTGACGGTGCTGCTTCCCTCTGGCAACCTCTGAAGGGACAGGCAGGTACAATATCATCACCACCTTGCTGAACAAAAGAGTGGAGATAAGAGTGTGGCCTGGGGAAAGAGCTACAGAATTAAAGGGGGAGAAATGTGGAATATGGGAACATGTAAGAAACGGTGATGCCACAAGTCAGGGTTTAACTAAACCCACTGACCACTCGATGGCAAGTAACTTGGGGGAGGATTTGGTGGTGTTCAAGGGACTAGGTAAAGACCAGGGAGAAATTTTATTTTGGCTGAGAGAATGACACAGAATCGCACTTTGTCTGTTTCTTCATATATGCATACACATACATCAATGACACTTCATGGAATACAGATATTCTCAATATATAACAATATATAAACATGCAAATCTATGCAAATTTAGGACCAGGAATACCAATGTATGTAAAGGACATGAACCAGCAGTGTGCAAAGTTTAAAAAGCCCAGGAGGCCACCTAGCATTGAAAAGGCCTATGTACAAACGCTGGTATAGAAAACAACCAAACAAAAGCCAGAAGACCCATAAGCATACCTGAAGATTCACTAATAGGAAAGTATTCCCACCCATCATACACACGAGGATCAGTTGGATAGTGGAAATCATTAGTAGGACCATGGGAATGTAGGACTCTGTCCTTTGCTCTGAGGTTCTTGGTTGACTTGTGTGTGTTTATTCCTCGTAACTGTACAAGTGCATCCCAGGTATACAGGAAAAGTCTCACGCAGATTTCTAACAGAGCAGGCATGCCTTACAGTGGAGGAGAGTGGGAGGACACTTGATGGTTCTTGCTTGGCTGAAGGATGTACTGGTCATTCTAGGATCGTCCTTTGGAGTTTTATGTGACTAAAGAAACAAATGAGCGAAGGCACATAGGTCTTGGAGAAGATTGTAAAACGAGAGTCAAGTAGAGTCAAGACCAAGCGGGGCACGCAGCATGTGCTGTCTGAATCAAATCAACAGTTATAAAAACTATGTGCAATAGAGTACAATCTGCAGCAGGTGTGTTAGATTACTTGTCTGTTGTAGAGGGCAGGACAGGAGAGGGTTCCACAGATGAAATGAAGCACGAGTACAAAGGAGGGCAAAGTGGGGGTTGCCTAGCCTAAGAATATGGTGAGATTGGGAAATAGCTAATTCCTGACTACTTGTAGAAGTAAAATAACACTTAAGCACTTCTGTCTATTTAAAGTATTTAGTGGGGCTTCCTCAGGTAAATCATATCCAATCAGGTTTGAGCCTTTTTTTCTGTATGATAGTCCTGTAAAAATGTCAGGGAACAAGGAGCTTTATTCCCCCTGGAATCTGCACATAGTCTGATTCCACTAAGTAAGCTAGAAGCTCTGCCCCCCCAACAAAGTAGAACTGCTCATACAAAACCAATGCATGACTTCTGTGGGAATCAAATAAGTATGTTTGTCAGCTACTGTGACAAAATGCTGGCACAATAGGCAACTTACAAAGAGGAGAGATTTAACTGGGTCTGTGATGTCAGAAGTTCCTGTTTCCTCTGGCTCTGAGTCTGTGATGCTGACCCACATAATGTTCTGGAGCATGTGTGGCATCCAGGGAGCAAAGAGACTAGAAGGGGCCATAGTCCACACTGTATCACCCAATCTTGCCATAAATAACCTTCTTCTATCAGCACCCACCTTCTACGGTTTTACCCAACACAGGCTGAGGTTCAAGTATGGAAGACTTGAGTCTGTAAGGAACTTCAAGAGCCACGCTGTAGCAGGGGTAGCACAGAACAGCACTGTACACGCACAGGAAAGCCTCATTCCCAGGACAATTTATGTTGATGATGTTAGACTAGAAAATCACCCCTGCGTAGTTTATTTATTTTAAAGATGTTTCTGATGCTTCTCTACCTGGTAACCCCTTTTGTCCTCTACACCATTAAAACTTGAGAAGTACCATATGCATTGAAAAGTTACAATATACTTTCTTTACCAACATCTTATAATTCTTAGTTTCTCCCTAGTTCTGTCTGGCTTGCTAGCAGTTGGTCTAAATTAGATTTTACTGTATTTGGCAGGTCCTTGGTATTATATAAATCACTCTCTTATTAACATCCTTGCACCACTAATTAGTTAAGGGACTGTACCCACGGCACACGTGTAGATCCCCCTTCCTTCATGAGGATTAAACATTCATACCTTAGGGCAGAATTGGCATTTAACAAGAGAAATTGTTTCATGTGACTTAACCTTGAGAACAGGAGATAAATAATCCAGGAGGTTCCAGAAGATTCCCAAGTGTTATCCCTGGGAATCCTATGCTCAAGAGATGGCCCAAATAGCAGTGTCATACTCGGAAATTTAAACCACCATTGATTAGAACAGTCTGTAGTCTGCTATTTCTGTTAAATCCTTTCAGAGAAAAACATTTAAGGAATTTTGGTTATCACATTGCACAATTGGGTAGCATCAGTTGCAGTCACAGCTGTACCATAGTGTTCATACATGACAGAAATTTGTCTCCTGCCTCTTAGATTATTTCAGTAATTGCTGGTGATCTGGATTCTTCATTAAGAATGAAGAACTAATTTCTGAAGATTTTGGAAAACAATGTCATCTCAGTTAATTTTGCCAAAGGTGATAAAGTGTGGACCTTGGAAAGTTGTAGCCTTTTTTAGTATTCCTATGTACCAGGGGTCATGCTTAGATTTGCATAAAAGTCCTTCCCAACCACAATACATGGTTTGGATACATGCAATGAGCAACATAGTGAGAGGAGTATCATACTGCTGTTTTAAAAGAAAATTCTGTGTTGGGGTGTGGAGGGAAGACTGTCAAGCAAGATCTAAATGAAGGCAGGGAGAGTGATGTGTAAGTCAGATCTTAAATGAAAGAAGTGAGAATGGAAGCTTGGACATAAATGTTAATTAGGAGGACAGGAAAATCGAACACTTGGGGAAATAAACTAGGAGGACATTGAGGCTAGGGCCATGGGTAGCCATCTTGGTATTGCCCAAAGGGGAAGTTAGCAAGGTGGGAATCAATAGAAATACAAGGTGCCAAAAGTAAGAGAAAAAAAAGTGGCTCAAATTGATCCCATTAGCTACACTCTGATGCTCAATGAAAGCCCTTCAGAAAGGACTCAGCATCCTACAGAGATACTGCACATCCATGTGTGTTACTGTATTATTCAAATTGCAAAAAACCCGGAACCAGTGGGGATACTCATCAACAGATGAACGGACAATGACAATGTGGCACATATACACAGTAGAATTTAGCTCCACTGTAAGGGGAATACAAATCATTATCAAATTTGTAGGAAAGTGGATTGGTTAAGAAAGTATTATGACGTAGAGAATGAGTGACTTTGGAGTGCTCAGCCCTCAGTGGAGCATCTATATCGTCACCCAACCTAAGGTTCATGAACCATCATGGAAAGATTGTAAGGGCCTGAGGTTGGGGGGGACTGGGTGAAAGGACTTCTTCTGAATGCAACGAGGCTGGTGCGCTCTCGGTGTAGCTGCTGCTCTCTGAATTTGACCAGCAAAAGATTGGGTCTACCAGGTTTTCAGCAGGAAAAGGGGAGAGCTCGCTCTTCCTGAGGAGTACTGATGGTTTGCGGAGGAATGTCACTTTCTTCAGTGGTGTAGCCACGGATATGTTACCCCAGTAAATAGCATCCTATCCATGGCCATACATGCAATCTAATTAAACTCAGTGGGTCAGACACATAAACAGATGGGAAAAAGAGGTGGACTTCTTGAGAAGAAGAAAGCATGTCAGCAGGAGAGGCAGGGGAGGTGAGGCAGGGGTAGGGCACGAGAAAGGCTGAAAATAGTATTAAATATAAACAATAAAGGAACGGTGTCAGAGGATATAAAAATACATAGAAATTAGTTTTTAAAAATGGAACAGATTTAATTATGACCAAGAGGAAGATGCCATAGGATGTTTAGTGACTGAAGCTTATAAGTAAAATTGGGAGATTTCTGCATACTTACTTTGCCACTATGGAATAGAAGTTGAATATGTACTTAAAAAGGCAGAGGAAAGGTTTGCCTGGACAGGTGCTACTCCTATGAGCAAGAATATGATGGGGCGATGGGAAAGAAAGAGAAACTATCAAGAGAGAGAGAGAGAGAGAAACTGGAGATTCAATAGTGGCAAAGGACAACCGGAAGTGAGAGACCCGTACTGCCACCTGAGGCCATGGTGATGTCTGGCCCATGATCCTACAACAGCTGGGGTCTAAGTTGATGTCATGGCCCTTGTTAACATCAAAGGCTGTGCAGACATCATGTTAACATCAAAGTCTAGGCTGAGGTCTGGAGCCTTGTTAATGTCCAAGAGCCATGTTGAGTTAGACTTGCTCCCTCACGGGACAGTGCATCACGGCCTCAGTGGTGACTGCTACTGCTGGTGAGCTGGCCCCACCCCTTGCCTGGGCTGAGAGAGAGAGCCAACTTGGTAGTATGAGCACAAGGGAGATGGCCCTGCCCCTTGCCTATCTCTGGTGATAGAAACAAAGGAGACCTGGTGGGCTGTCTAACTCAACTACCCCCTCCCTAACCCCAGGCCCAGGCCTTTGAGTTGGCCTACTCCAACAAATATCCCATCTGTGAGCTTCTGGAACCTGTGAAGGGACAGGTCTTGAAGATCCAAAGCTGTGAGATCTCCATGACACAGGGCAACTGCAGGATATTGAAGAAGAATCTAGGTGAGGGTATTGCTATTGTAGCAGAAGCCAGAGAACAAAAGGGTATACTGTGTGACTCACCTCAGCTTCCAAAGCCACTGTAACAAACAAATATGTGAGGGAGAGGCAGGAAAAACTGAGGAGCAGAATGGTACATGCCCAGTAGAAAGGAAGACACTACAGCTATGACTGTTATGAGAGAGAGCTGTGGTTGAAAGAGACCATCCATTGCCCAGAGTGGTTGGAGGGGTGGGGTCACAAGAGTGGTGGGCAGATATGGAAGGATTGGGAAGTAAGTGGAATTGTGGTGCATGATGTGAAATTATCAAAGGATCAATAAGGATTATGTTGAGAAAAAAAAAAAAGGACAGAGAAGTAATGAGAGCCTGTGTGTAAGGAAAGGAACGAGGGGGAACTGCAGCTCTGAGAGAAGGAGCCTTGGTACTCATCTTCTGACCAGAAATCACTGTATTGGCTTAAAGGTTCTGTGCAATCCCCCTTTCCACAGTAAGTGAGGATACAAAAGAGGTTACTTTGTTGGTTTATGTAGGGTATGGCAACGCATACATTAATAATTGTAGTAGTTGTATGAAGGCACTATTTATTTGATGTTAAGAATTGAATTTGGGGGTTGTAACTATTCTTTTAGGACTAGGCATGGAGGACTAGGCTAGGAGTAGAACATTTATTTAGGGCATACAGGAGACCTGAGATCTGATACCCAGTACAGCAAAAATAAATAAAAAAAAAGAAACAAGCGGTGGAAAGACGGCTCAATGATTAGGAGTGGGTACTACTCTTGTCCAAGACTAGAGTTAGGTTCCCAGCACCTGCATTAGGTGCTATAACTGCCTGCGACTCCACCTCTCGGGGATGATCCAACTCCTCTGGCCTCTGAAGCCTCATCTGCACACCCCTGCTCCCAATACCCCAATTTAGAAATAATAAGCATTAAAAGACACATTTTTCAAAATCATGGGTACTATAATGTATAAGGCGTTTTAAAAGGATATTGTCTTCCCCTCAATATTATAACCTTGGAAACTCTCTATACTAGTAAACATTGTTGTCAGCATGAGAACCGTAAGTTCCACTGTGACATTCTTCAAACAGTGACTGTTTGGGGCTTTCTCTTTGCCCATCCTCCTTTCTGATTTTCAAGTGTATCGTGTTGCCCTCCCTGTCTCCTCAACACCTCTTGCTCCCTTCCTGTGGTCACCCATTCAGCAAAGTTGCGATTTATCATAGCTTTAAAACAAATGGACCTAGCATGTCATGAGTTATGTTGTTCTATTTTGATAACAGATATTTGGATAAGGCGGGGTTGTAGTCTTTGACAATTGCAAGTTTTTCGAAACGACTAATTTTCTTTTACTAAAACTCTCATCTATGAATTTGAAAATTTCCTCAAAATGTTTTTTTAAAGTGACTGTGATATAAGACAGGAATATTTTTGAGGTTCACTATAAATATTGCCAAATAACTCTAGAAAGTCTGCCAATTCCCAAGGGAATATATATATATATATATATATATATATATATATATATATATATATGTTGCTGCCTAGCTGTGCCATATCATCGAACATG
Organism: Rattus rattus; assembly: GCF_011064425.1. Classification (NCBI taxonomy): domain Eukaryota; kingdom Metazoa; phylum Chordata; class Mammalia; order Rodentia; family Muridae; genus Rattus; species Rattus rattus. The sequence continues at coordinate 48,410,069 of NC_046159.1, forward strand.
TATTTCATTAAAAGAACTCAATTCTAGCATGGGGTCTTAATTAAGGAAAGGCTAAGTTTGAATCTCAGTGCTTCGGTGCCCTAGATTACACATATGTGTGTAGAGGTATCTGCAAGCATTGGGTTCTTGGAAAGTGTCCCTCTAGTTCTCACTCGTCTGTGATTTGCACCTGCTCTCTTCTCTCTTCTGAGTTCCAGTCTTGCAAATAGATGTTGTTGTCCTTTACTTAATGCATGGAAACAGACTGTATTGGTTCCATTTTTTGCCACTGGACTAAACCATAAAATGCCCCCAGTGGAAATGGTTTACTTGGCCTACAATCCTAGCTAACTGTTCTTTATTGATGGGAAGCTAAGACAGGAACTTAAAGGAGCTGGTCACTGCTCATACCACATCCACAGTCTGGAGGGGGGAGGAGGGGGGGGGAGGGAGAGGGAGGGAGGGAGGGGAGAGAGAGAGAGAGAGAGAGAGAGAGAGAGAGAGAGAGAGAGAGAGAGAGAGAAAGACTCCTTGCTTGCTTGCTTTCTTCTGCTAGTTTAGCTAGTTAGTTTCAATTGTTTTTATACAGTCCAGGACTAGCTCCTGAAATGGTACCCTGGCTCTTTGCATCTCAGTTAATAATCAGGACAGCCCCCCACCCCCACACATGCCCACAGGCCAACCTGATCTAAATAATTCCTCATTAAGACTCTCTTCCCATGGGAGTGTAGGTTTGTCCAGTTGACAGTTGGAATAAGCAGCATGACAGCACTGTCTAGTAAGATCTCTGAGAATGGAAGGAACTTCTGAGCCTCGTGTCTCTCATCGAGCTGGCCCTGGACCACAGTGGTGCACAAAAGATTTCTGTGTTGTTCTTTATGTAGTCTACTCATTTTCACAAGAAAAAACAAACTCAATATGGCCCAAAATAGTCGCTGGGTGAAAAGGGTTCCCTGTATGAAAGCCTTCATAAGGGAACAGATTGAGAAAGTGTGGTTTGATGAGCTGTGTCTATGTGGTGGCATTGTAGCATAGTTTCTGAGAATTTACACACAAATGTGTTTACAATGTATCCTTCAAGCTAAGTCGCGCCTCCCCTCTTTGAAACTCATGGTCAAAATTTGTACTATATACCTATCTCTGTGTGTCTGTGTGTCTGTCTGTCTGCCTGCCCGCAAGCCTGCCTGTCTGTCTGTCTGCCTGTCTGTCTGTCTATCTGTTGATTTATCTATATATCTGGAAATCTACTCTCCATTCACTATTTTATAAGTCCGCTCTGCATTCACTAATTTTTTTTTTGTGGATATCTCTCTTTCTCCCTCTCCCTCTCCCTCTCTGCCCCTCTCTTAATCACGTAATTCTTTATAAATAGAAAAGAACTGAGTAGCAAGGGAGCAGGCAAAACGGTTCAGTAGGTGCAGATGCTTGCTGCCAAACCTGATGACCTGAGTTGGGTTTCTGGGATGCACATGGTAGAAAGAGAGAATCCACTTCTGCAATTTGTTCTCTGATCTTCATGTACTATAAGGATGTGATAGTAGATAGTAGATATAAATAGTAGATAAAGGTAAAAATAAAAAAATAATACCATTACCGACCAGTGTGTTAGTTATTTTTCTATTGTTGTGCTAAAACACCGTTGACCAAGGCAACATATAGAAGGAGGAATTGATGTGGCAGTGTCTGTCATTATCCTGGAGAAGATTGTCAGCAGACATGGAGATTGGAGCTGGAAGCTGAGAACTGAGGTTGCACATCTCAAGCCAAAAACAAGATACAGAGAGAGTGAACTGGGGATGCAGGAAGGTTTGAAACCTCTAAACTTGTCTCCAGTCATTATTTTCCATCAAGAACCAATCCAATGACCCACCAAAGGATGACGCTGAGTCAAGCATTCAAATGACTGAGAACATGGAGGACCACTATAACCAGCCATTTTCTTAGATGCTGGGGACAATGACAGAGTATACAATCTCCTTAGGTTCATGGAGCTTTCAAAGAAGAAGCAGATTTTTAAATTAAATCTCCAGAGTGAACTCTCTATATAAACAGCCTCTGAATAAAGGGAAGATCCACAGAACCTTAAGGCAGGGAAAGGTGGGGCTGGTTGAATTTTTAACACTGGGGGTACAATCTCTAGAAGGAAATTTTTGAGCTGACATCTAAAGGACAATTACTTCTTCAGTTCTTTTTCCAAACTCTTGCATTGGAGGCTCTGTTTTTAGTCCAATGGTTGGTTGAGAGCATCTGACTCTGTATCAATCCCATAGGAAGAACAATAATATCAACCAACCAGATTGCCCAGAGCTCCCAGAGACTAAACCACCAACCAAAGAGTACACATGGAGGGACCCATGGTTCAAGCCACATATGTAGTAGAGGATAGCCTTATTGGGTATCTATGAGAGGAGAGGCCCTTGGCCTTGTGAAGGCCCTTGGCTCCTGTGTAGGGGAATGCCAGGGCCAGGAGATGGGAGAGAGTGGGTGGGTGGGAGAACACTCTCATAGAGGCAGGGGAAAGGGGAAGGGATAGGAGTATTCCAGAGGGGAAATTGGGAAAGGGGATAACATTTGAAATGTAAGTAAAGAAAGTATTTAATAAAAAATAAAGGATAGTTGAAATGGACAGAAACACTGAGGAGCAGGAAGGGAGAGTAAGAGATGGCCGGAGGAAGTAGCTTTGCCAATGCTTGGAGCCATCTGCCTTCCTTAGATCTTATATGCCGTTCATTATGCTACTTACACAACATCACGGGTGCTCTGAATACAACACTAGACAGAATGCATTAAACCCTGCCCATATGGAACGTACATTTAGGCACAGGTAACAAAATGAACCCAACTAGAAATGAGTGAACAGACATCTGCTTTCAGCTACAGTATGAAGAAATGAAGGTGAGACAACGGAACAGACTTTGTTTGGCTTTGAGCACCTTTAAAAGGAATGTTTAGAATAGGTGAAACCAAGACATGAAAGATGGCAGGGGAGCATCCAGGCCCCAATCTGGGGAGCAGAAAACATAGAAATTCTTCTGAGAGACCGACAGGCTCAGTATATCTATAGAGGAGCCAGGCAGTCCACACTGTAGGAACCTGGCAGTCTACACTGCAGGAGCCTAAGTGTCAGTGTGAAGTAGGGAGACAGCCTGGGTCACAGAAGGCTACAAAGCCACACTGTAGATGTCAGAATCTGTTCTGAGTTTGAGGGGGATCTCAAGAAACCATGAAAGATTCCAAGGATGGAAATGCTGTAAATGGGTTAAGAGAAAGACAAATACCATCCCTGATGCAAAATCAAAGAGGAGAGCCATTGGAAATGGCTGTAGGACACCAAATCAAGAGATAGACAATTTGGCTTGACATGGAGTGGAATCTGCAAAGGTGGCTGGAAGTAGTCATATTCAGAGGATACATTTTAAATAGTGGTACCCTAATGTTGTTGTAAAAATGTAAGTTATAAAATGCTGTCTTTTTACTCGCTCTAGGTCCTGCACAGCATAGCCCCAAGATGTCTGCTAGATATCTTGCCAGAAGCACACATCCCAACTCTGTGGCGGCCCAGTGTCTCTAGCTGCCACATACTTTCTTACACTTAAATCTGCACATGAAAGAATATACAACAGAATAACCTTTGATCCAATTGATAAGATAGAATTGCCCACCTGAACATACAAAGCCCTATACATATCCATCCCTTAAGGATATCATAACAACCTGTAAAGGTACAGCGTGGAATCTTAACGTCAGCCTCCATGATCTCTCCGCCACAGCTTCTCTGCCTTCTCTGTCTCTTCCGCCTTTCCGTTCCAGTCTCCTCCTCTTCCTTCAATCTTTTCTCCCTCCCTTCCTTCCTTCTCGTCCAATGACAGGCCTCATTCTATCTTGTACTTGCCTCACCTGTGACATCACCCCACACCCTAACACCATGGCTGGACCCTGATGTGTGGACAATGGGAAAGGGGGTTCAAGTGACAGCCTGTTTTTGGTTGATCATCATGATGGATAGAAGTTCTACTAACTCAGAAAAGCCCTGCTGAGGACAGGGTGGCAAATGCTATTGACATCCCATTCATGAACCTGTGTGGTACTCATTGCACTGGTTTGTGGCCAAGAGCACACAGTCTTGATAAGCTTGGGAAGCTATGACAAAAATATACCGGGTAGCACACTAATTGTATGACAGTGTCTTTTAAAGAGTTAATGCTTGGACCTGCAAGATCAATGAAGATGCTTGCTGCCAAGCCTGGTGACTTGAGTTCCATGCAAGCACTTCCTCAGAAGGAGAGACGCAACTCTACACAAGTTGTCCTCAGGCTCCCACCTGGCATCGACTTTTAGTTTCACGGATAATCTAACTAAACTCTTTTTCTTTTAAAGGCTTATGTTTTCTGTGCATTGTCTAAAAATCTTTCGACAATGAAAAGTTACAGGTTTTTGTGTTTGCTTCTCTTTAGAAGCTTTATAGTTTTAGGGTTTGATAAACTTCTAGATTTTTATACATAAACATATTTTTCATGTTTACTTTGAGCACACAGCATTAAACATATAATATATTATTTCTTTTAGCCCTCAAAATAACTCTCAGTGATAGTTCCGCTATGAGCCCTCTATTAAGGAGGACTTTGAAATTAGAGATGTTAGGAAACCTGTCCAGGGCAATGAAATAACAGAGAAGCAAAGATTCAGAGTCAGATATTCTCCCTTTAGAACCTGGCTTTTCACCCATTAAACCACAGTGCGACATCATCTGTGAGATGAGAAGTGACCATATGCATTCTTAGCCTCAGTTTAATTCTTGTCCATTACGATGGCTTGTTCTGAGCTTTAGTGGAAAAATGACTCATTCTGAGGTATCTTAGAATTGTACGTATTTCTCTGGGAGCTGACTAGGAGGAGATTCTCTAGTAAGTAGAATGAATATTGAAGAGACTTTATATCTAGAAAATAAATTTATTATGTCATTCCTAACAATCATGGGCATGACGCCTTCCTTTATGTGGTTTACAAGTGCTTAGAAGATTTGATTGGATGCATTTAAAGGTTCTGATTTTGTAATGGAGTGGCATCATAGATATGTGGAAGGAAGGCAAAGTTAGATTACCAGAACTATTTACACACACACACACACACACACACCAAAAAAATGGAAGAGAATTGGAAACTGGGCATGCATGCATTTAATCTTAGCACTGTGAGGCAGAGTCAGGGAGAACTTTATGAGTTTGAGGCCAGCCTGGTCTACATAGTGACGGGGCTATGTAGACAGACCCTGTCTAAACATAGAAAAAGAAAATATGCCCTGGGTTTGGTCCCCAGCTCCGAAAAAAGAAAATAAAAAAGAAAAGGAGAAAAAAAAAAGAAAAAGAAAATGTGAAAGGAAGGAAGGAAGGAAGGAAGGAAGGAAGGAAGGAAGGAAGGAAGGAAGGAAGGAAGGTAGAAGGTTGGATTCTCTGCATTGAAGGGGGCTGGAGAAAGGGACACCATTCAAGGTACTTATCTAGTTCATTAAATAAATTGTTAAATAATTATTTCTTGCTTTGGGTTGCAAGGCATTCCATAACAATACAGTGCAGTCTGGGTTTCTTAAGCAACTAAAATATATTTTCTCTGTTTTGAAGGCTAGAAATATAAGGTCAAGTTTTGTTTCTGGGGCTGCTCTCCTTGTTTTGCCTGTGGCTGTCTTCACATGATCTGTGCACATTTTTGGCCAAATATCTCCTCCTTACTTGGACATTAGCTGTATTGGAGCAAAGCCTACTATTACAGTCTCGTTCTACTTTAAGTATTTCTTTGAAGACCCTGATGCCCAAACACAGTTCCATTTTGACTTAGCGAGTGTTAAAATCTCAACCTATGAGTTTTGGGGAGACAGCATTAGGCTCATCACCTCCCCTTACCCCCGGGCTCTGGTTTAGTCATCTATACAATGGGAATATTGATGAGACTGGGAGTTCATAACCCCGAGTTTTCACTGGAGCTAAGGAGGGTGGCTATAAACCCAGTGAAATATTATACCACATTTTGCTTGTGAATTTTTTTCTGAAGGGGAAAGTCTATAGTTTTAATTGGATTCTAAAAGGGTACATGACCCCTTAAAAGATTAAGAGGCAATGAATTAGATAATCTTTATAGTTCTTCTCAGCTCTTAAATTGTAAGAATCTAGCCTTCGCGTAGGGAAGACAATGTTTTACTCTCACAAGTCAGCCAGGAGATTCTCCCCAGTGCCTTTAGTAAACACAGTTCCCTTGCCAGTGCAACCACTACACGTTGACTGGCTCCATAGCAATGCAATCGAGAGAGACTGCGCATGGCAATTTCCTTTCACGGCTTCACGATCTGTGATTTTGTGTAGGTATCAATGGAAAACCGAACTCTAATTTGTTTACCATGGCCATGGTAGCTCTTTTGATTTGCCAAAACTTTTGCTGTTCCTCTCAGGTAATTCATAGAAGCTTTACCTCTTTTCTTTGTGAGCAGCGTTGCTCACATGCTTGTGTGCACATACACACGGAATACATACAGACACAAGTGAACAGTCATGCTAATACGCATATGCGAAAATACACATTATACAAATGAACAGCCATGCTGACATACATTTGTGCACATACACACACACACACAACACAACTTGAACAGAAATAAAGCGCACGGGATGCTACTTTGAACATAATAAGCATTTATTAACATTTGTTGAATGAAAAATAAATGAATGAGTTGAACCCCCAGGGAGAATAGTTAAATTCATTTAATAATTAAGTAACCATTTTTCCATGTCCTGTAAATATAACAAGTATATTAGACTTCTGGTTATAAATTATTTCTTCCAGTAATAAAATACACTAAAGAATATTAAATAAATAATTTGCATGCAAATGTGGAGCACACACATGTGGATATATACAGACGCGTGGTTATATGACACAGCTAATATTTAGAGGCATGTGAAGGTGCCTTAGTGCAAAACACAGTTAAATAAAGATCAATACAAAAGCACACAGCTTTCCTGGGTGAAATGGTGACACTGACGTGTTCATTTTCTTACTCTAGATCTCCAGAAAATTGTAATTCCATGCTTACTGTATCACAAGCTGGGATACTAGGTACCACAGTGATGTTTTCGCTTTCACAGCCATTTGTCAGCTTAGCGTCCTTGCCTGGCCGACAGAACAGAGAGAGGATACAGAAGCCAGTTTACAGTGGTTCCTTTTGCTATTTCTACCGGGGCTAAGTTTATTTCTTTCATTCCACTTTCCGAGCATATTCTGATATCTGCTTCAGAAGAATTTTTTATTTTTTTTTAACATCTAAAGGCTTGCGATTTCACCGCCGCTGGTGGGAAGGTTGGTTCCGAGTGTAAGGCTATGCTTCCAGTAGATTTTCTTCCTATCACACCTGTTTGAGGTCTTCAAAATAGTCTCTCTTCCAACATGCCTCCCCTGCTCTGTCATAAACAGTCTCTCCCATACCCTCCTGTCGAGGATATGAGAAATGGGCTTTCAATGCTGTGGCCTCTTTATTTGGGGATCATTAATGTCCAGCAAAAAAAAAAAACAAAAAAAACTTAAGCTTTCAAGGGTTCTACTGAAAGATCGCCTTGCTGTCAGGGCTATATCATGAGACACTCAATTTATCAGCCTTCCTCGGGGTGACCCGACTGGGACTTGAACCTCTGGCTCCAGGGAGTCTAGGTTGAACAACGGTGATGTGGAGGCGACTCAGCCACTGCCTCCAGCCAAAAAAGATTAGTGTCATCAAAAATAGATTAGCCAGCCAGTTAAAAAATTAAAGTAGCCCCTTTGTTCTAAAATATTTGTCAAAGTAAGCAAAGAAATTAGCTTTCATTTCAGATTAATTACTGAGTAAATTAGGATTGGGGGCAAGAACACTTTAGATTTTTTCCCTTTTAACTATGGAGATGGGGAAATGGACAATATTTATCATGGATATTTCCAAGGCTTGAAGAATTTATAGGAGCCTGACAAGGTCTACAGGAGTTCTGCCTGTAAACTTTATTATTATTTTTTTTAATCCTTGAAGAATTCCAGATATGTGGATTCTGCCTTTACTCCCGTGGTAAGAAGATATTTCAGAGGAAGAAAAGAAAATGTGATCTTGAGGAGGTTCTCATGATCTGACCTCCAGAAACATGTGGATGCATCTTGTCTCCTCCACAGGAGGACAGTGGCTTCGGCTTCACCAAAGCAGCATAAGCCTGTGCATTTATTAGTTTATTCTCACATGAGGACAGAACTGGAGAGCTCTGGAAGCCACAGCTGCCTGTAGGAGAGAGTAGACGGCCTTGCCGCAACCATTAGAGGAGAGAAATGGAGCAAGTTAGCACTCCCTTAATTACCTTCATTTTTTCTCATTTCTTATATGCCACGATTATGCAGCGCGTAGTGAGCCCATTGACGATCCAATACAGATGAGCTGTTTCGCTATGTAAGCACCTAGAAAATCACCCTCACTACTAGATCTAAGCGAGCACAGCCAACAGCAGGACACACAGACATCAGACACATCACAAGTTCTGATGTGCGTCCACTGATGACGCACTCGCACACCGTAATGGACATGTGGAAGTTGCTCACTTCATCCTCTCTCTCCAGTGTGTGAGGCTTAAGGGTTCAACTCAAGGTCACTATGCTCGGCAGCAAGCACCTTTGCCCACTGAGCCATCTTGCCAGCCCATTTCTATGTTATTCTGGCCTAAGGTGTAGTTACAATCTACTTATGGGGGATTCCCAGCTGCAATCTATTAAAGAGATGTTAAGACATTCCCCTGAGGGTGTCAGAGTTGTGACAGATGAGAGGAAACCAAGGAACCAACAGAGATGAGCGACCAAAGACTCACATGCATCAAATACAATCAGTGATCCAGGTTTGAACTCACAGCCAGACGAGGACGGTGTCCCCCTCTTACTTATGGGGATGTGTTCCAAGTGATGCCTGAAACCAGATAGGGCTGAACTTGTGCATACTGCATTCTTCCCTACACTCCCCTCCACACACACATGATGAAAATTTCATTCATAAAGAAGGCACTATAAAAGATTAGAAGTCTAGCTAGCCACAGAGCATCGATAACATGACTGGGGCGATGACTCAGTAGATGAAGTACAAGCATGAAAGCTAGCGTTGGAATCTCTAGCACCCACATAAAGGCTAGGCGGGAATGGCAGACTGCCAACTATCCCACATGGGAGAAGGGAGACTGTATTCTTGAGACAACAAGAGACTCGCTAGACTAGCTGGGTCAGCAGGCTCTGGGGTCAGGGAGAGACCCTGCTTTCGGAAATAAAGTGGGCATCAATCCAGGAAGGCACCTGACTTTACCCTGTGGCTTCCACATGTACTCATCCATATGTGAAACAGTACAAATATGTGTTCCCCCATACATGCAAACAAGCATATGCTTATGAATGCATACTGTGCGCATATACATGTACAATAAAAAAGGACAATTGTAACCATTTACTGTAAGAAAGCCTCCATGAATGTGGCTTCATTTCTTCTTCAGTGTGGTTACTTTTCCACATTAAAGGAGTACATTTGAGTGTCTTCTCAGCAAATCAGCAGCGTCTCTCTGCACCTTTGTGCTTTGGGAACATCAGTAGGTGGAATGGGGATTTCTTCTTAGAACAACATCATGATGCCATGACTGCAAATCTGAAAACCAAAGGAATAACAGAGTGGCCAACAGGGGAGAGTACAGGCAGCTACCAGTGAGAGAGGGGATGGTTCAAGCCTTGGACAGGATGGAACAGGATGGTACAAGATTTCACCACATGACTCAGATAGGCACACACCATGATACTCAGGAATTATCTGCTTCTGAAACTTTCTAGATAATGTTTTTGGACTGTTGTTAACTTTGAGTAACGAAACTTCCAGAAAATACAAGCTTGGTTGGGTGGCAGGGATTTCCCATATTGAAGGAAAACTGTAGATAAGGCTTCTGGTTCAGTTACTAATGTTGTTCACTGAGTCTCACCACCTCTGTAATCATTCTAGAGGCTGAGGCTGAAGGTCGGACTGAGTTATGCAAACCTGGGCTGTGTGATGATGATCTGTCAAAAATCAAATCAAAACAAGAAGCCGGAACAACAACAACAACAACAACAACAACAACAACAACAACAACAAAAACCCAACATTGTTTACCAGTGTTAATTTCTTAGTTCTGAAACTGAGTTCTGTTTATACTGAAGGGAAATGAGAAAAGTTATCTGAGCTATCTTTGTGGTTGGTTATCTGGAAATTTAAATTATACCAGAATAAAACAATTTTGCCAACAACATGAAACAATAAAGCAGCTGAATGTGTAATTATAAGGGAGCACCATCGAAGAATCTAATTAAGATAATACCTAGGATCAAACATTTATATAGGACATAGTATTGTCAGAAACAGTTTTATGTTTTGTGCATGCTGTGTGTCTGTAGCATGTATATATGTGGGGTTCACATGTTTATTTGAGTGTGTGAGTGTATTTGAAGGCCAGAGGTTGACATTTTCCCTCTCCTCTTTGTTCACTTTCCTGTTTATATATTGAGGCAGGGGCTCTCATTTGACTCCATAGCTTGCAAATTCAGCTAGCTTAACTAGCCTACTCATTCTTGGGATGCTCCACGCTGCCTTCCACATGTCGTGATGACAGACTGTGCTGGGACTAGAAAACTCTGATCCTCTCCCTTGTGCAGTAAGTCCTTTACCCACTCAGCCCTCTCCTCAGCTCCTTTTAAGTATTTTTTTAAAAAATAAAGTCAAGTCGATGAGCACAGGTTCATGTATTTGTAGTATGGAAGATGTGTGTGTTTTGCCTCCTCAGGTGCATGTGGTGGCCAGAGGTCAGCACGAGGTGTTATTCTTCATGCTCTTGTTCCCTCGTTTCATGGGACGGGCACTCTTACTTGGCTTACAGCTTGCTGGCTTGGCTAGGCTGCCTGGCTAGCCTGAGAGTAGCAGCAATCCACCTGTCTCAGATTCTGCAGCACCAGAGTTACAAGCATGCACCATGACACCCAGCTGCTTTTGATATGAGTTCTGATCCCCAGTCCTCATGCTTCTGAGGCCAGCCCTTCAGCAGTTAAGCCAGTCTCCTGGGCTACCTGTTAAAGATTGCTACAACCAAGCCAGTTAACGAATCGGCCACCCCAGCTTTCCAGCTCTCATTTGCTTATGCGCGCTGTACTCTTCAAAAGGACCCTTTCATTATGTACTATCCCTGGGCCATAGACCAGAGTTTGTTAATTCAACCTGACACTTTCTACCCTGTGTACTGGGTTTGCCCATGCTTCTCATATCTATAGACCCGAGTCATTCACATTTTCTCTGTCACTGGGCTGTTAGGGTCTCAATCCACATGAAAACTATTTTCTTTGGCCCTTTCTTTCCCTTTGCGTCTTCATGCAAGTATTCCTAGACTTTTTGCAAACTTAAAGCATTCATAATGAACCATCACCTTCTATCTGAATCCTGTTTCTCCTCTCCTTGTTAAATGTCGTCATCCCTTGAGTTAGAAGTGGCTCCCTGACTGTTCCCTGCTGTAAACCAGTCCCTGAGAAAGCTGCCCCGCTTAGGAAGCATTTCCGGACGGCAAGTGTAGTCTTACCTTTGGTTTATTTGTTTTTCTTCTTCTTCAGCAATATTCCATATCCTCCAGGGGGAAATGTAAACATCCTAAGCCTTCTGCTTTGCAGATAATGTCCTTCATTATCTGGCCTTTGTGCCTGCCACTCAGCCCCGGGGGTTTTCCACTCCTCAATAACCGACTAAGGTTCTCAGAGGCGGGCATCTGGGAACAGAGAGCCATGCCCCTTGGGCACCTGCATCCCATGCTTGGCTGAATTCTCTTCCTACATTGAATGTAATTTTCTCAGGCTTCAGATGAGTCCCTTAATTTTCTGTACATCAAAGTTACTTCCCTTACAGTGTCACAATTATCTTTTAAATAACTTAATTGCTTTGTTTACTCATAGACATCTCTGCCTTTGCATCTCTGGTAAAACTTTACCAAAGCATATACCTACCCCTCCACCCCACCCCCACCCCCCGCCACACACACACAAACACACGTTCAGTTTTTTAGAAGCTTCTAAAGAGTGGGTTTTGACTCACGAGTGTGTCTGATTGGTCCCACTGACAGACAAGACACTGGTTTCTATATATTTACCACAAATAGCTAAACAGAAAATGAAAACCAACCACCACTGGGGCGTTCTCTCAATAACATAGGCAGCTTAAATCAAACCCCATCTCATTTTTGAGACTTCCACCTGCTTGCCTTTGAATTGCAACGTGACCTTAAAATATTCAGACGAGGCATGGGGACAATGGTGTTTCTGTGAGCCACAGCCCCAAGAATCCAGACCCGTTTCATCATTGATAACCAAGCCGTGTTTAGGAAGAATTTCGCGACTTTCATCTTGGTAGGAAACTTCTGCAGCTGTCTGCTTCCTTCCACTGCCTGCTGTCTCTAAATAAAGCAGTGGCGATGGGGGTGGGGGTGGGGGGCAGACTCTGAGTCATCAACACTCAACCATTATAACATGTCAAATTTGTCCAAAAGAAACATTTTTATGCTTCTGATTATTTTATCATTAGTGGGAGAAGGTTCCTGGGGCTCCCAGAAAAAGCCATGAGGAAGGATGCTGAACGAACAGGACTTGATGGGTAATGCTTCCCAGACATTGAACATGCTGAGACAAACAAGGGATCCCCAGAGTGCTCCTGGGCTACCGGGCTCGCTTCATACGGGATCAATTATGCAGATGGAACTGTGAAGATAGCTCCCTCTTTTAGTAAAGCATGATTGCTCCTGTACTCGCAATCCCAGCGCTGCCTCACCGGAAATACCAGTCACATCCGAGCCACCTGGTTCCATCTGCAAAGTGTGTTTGCTTGATTGGGGGGAGGGGCAAGGAGCTTTCTTTTCTACATCACTACTAATCACATACATTTAACATGATAATATATATATATATATATATATATATATATATATATATCTTGAAATGATCCAAGTAGAGGCATTTACACACATGTGAGTTTGATTTCATGACAAGAAAGATAGAGGATAATGAGTATTTTTTGAAAGAGGTAAACAGTTTTAAGTGTCCTTTTTAGAAATTTGAAAGCTAAGGTAGCATGAGAGAATCATCATTTCAGGTAGTGATGTTGGCAGTTTTCTAAAGAGACCCATCATACAGAAAACGTTTTAAAATTCCAAGCCTCGCTTCTCCTGGCTAGAAAACTGAGTATGGGCGTTCATCAGAAACAATGAAATCCCAGTCAGAGAGCCAGGGAATGCTATCTGCTTGGACGGTTATTGGCTACCCATTGCCCTGGCTCAATATCCAAGCCCTTCCCTATTTTGCTGATTTTACAGCTTCCCAAGGAGGTAGCGTGAGACTTTCCTCATCTCACTGCATCCACGTATTTTCTGCTTTTTTTGGGAGTCCAATCTTATTTTGAGCGCTGAATGAACCCCTGAAAACAAGGACAATCAAAGACAAGATGTGACGCTTTCTCGTATTGGGAAATGGCAGGGCAATTAGTAAATCCTTATCGTAGAGGATCGACAGAGCCGTCGAGGTTCTTTATAGATAACTGTCATTTTTAAAGCCCTGATCAGGACTCAGGCAGAGCCTGAGGATGGAGTAGCCCAAGGGGGCCACTTGTATGCTGCTGGGTGTAAGCCACAAACGAAAGTGTCGAGAGCAACCCGAAGCGTCTCTGCACTTGAATAATTACATCCTCACCTCATTTAGAAAACGGACACACCCAGGCACAGAATTGACAAGTCAGAGATATAAATCTAAAGTACTTGAAAGTACTTTTATTTCAAGGTGCATAAATCTTTCTAAGTCCATCAATTAATTTTATGTAGTTTTAATTACAGCTCCTAACCCCTGCAGTTATTACAAGGCTGGATGTTTCCTCACCCATCTCTGCCCAGGCAGATGATGAACAGTGGTCTCTTTAAGGCCTCCATCTTTGATATTTTCAGCTCAACCCCAGTTCCCTGCCTCAGTCTCTTTTTCTTAAAGCTGGGAATTCGAGAGTTTCTGACTTGCCTCACAGGGATGTAAAAATTATTTTAGGTTTACAAGCTTTCTGAAGGTTGAAAAGGCCCTTTATGTAAGTGCTAACTATTGCCTTCGGAACTAACCTATATTTTATGAAACATAATGGAGTCAGTTATTTAAAAATGTAGACTAAAACTTGTCTACGGCTGACTGAAATGAAAAGAATTCAAATACAAACCTTTTTAGGTGTGTGTGTTTTACAGAGCTCCTGAAACACATGCCATCTAAAATCACAATAGCAGAATTTTTCTGAAACTTACCGCTGAATGGGAAAAGTCACTTATATGGGAAAAATTTGTCTTGCGTCTGTGAAAGCAAAATTACAACAGCTGCCAAAACATGAAAACTTCATCATCGCGGGGCAGAATGTTGAGAGGAATGCAAAGGAATCTATCGCTATTCAACATTTCAGGTAACATTCTCATTCTGTCTCTTCCGGGAGGAGATTTTTCTGCTCCTCACTTGGGAGAAGCCCGTCCACACAGGAAGGTTTGCTGAGAAACACGCAGTAAATAATATAACTCAACGTTTGTGTCATGTTTGACTCTGCTCAGCGGAGTGAGCAGGCAGACAACCGTGTGGTTAACCTTCGAACCCCTGCTCCAGGCTGCACCTCCTGAAGGACAGCTTGGCTGAAAAAAGATGGGCGTGGCTTCCAGCCTCACCAAACTCGCAAAGCATGTGCGGGTCTCCTCTGTCTTTTGGGCTGAGGAAGCTTTGACACCCGGAAGTGAAATCAGGCACTTGAAATAAAAATGCTTTCTAAAATTTAGGATGAATGCCGTTGTTATTGGTTCCTGGTGAACCCTTTATTTTGTTATGCCTCATGCCTCGTGTTATTCCTGCTTTCCTTACTAAACCACTACTATTCATACCTCCCATGTCAGACCGTGCTGTCTACTTGGGAATGTTTGCCTTGGGAAAGAATTGGAATGCCTGGATTGTCTGATGCTAGACTGTTCATTTCAAACTCTGGCTCACAAGTCTTACTGTAGTTTGGGTTCCTCAGACATGGACTCGGAGTCAGGGATTTGAATGGGAGTGTTGTACTCTGGAGCTAGTCCCAGGAAACAAGGTGGGGGTGAGGGGTGGGGTACGGTGGAGGAAAGGAAGAGGAAGCGGACAGCAAGGGATGTGGCAACAACCATTACCACTCCTAGAGGTGTCTATTCCTACTGGAGACTTCGTAGAATTGGTAGCGCACTGAGACCCGGTGTTACTCTACCAGGAGACCAGAAAGAGTTAGATGACTTTAGTGTAATAGCAGCCAGAGATAATGCTGGAGTAGTGGTTTCTCACTCTTTGCTAACATGTTCAGGAACAGAGAACTGATGGGGTCCAGGGAGATGAAGAACTGAGATTAGCTGGTGTAAAATAATTAAACATGTGGGGTCTTCACCCACTCTTTATCCACAGTGCACATAGATACAAAAAAAGGACACGTTAAAGTAAAAACAAATTAATAGTAAGCAATTTAGGAGAGTTACAAAAAAAAGTCTTGAAATGCATTCATGGGTCCCAGATTAAGAACACTCAGTGATTTGAGGATAGGTTACACTGAATTCTTGTTACCTTTAGGCAATGTATGGTCTCGAATAGGTTATAAATAAAACCCTAGCCACACACACAGAAAAGATGTGGATATGGTATGATCAAGTGATAGGACCCAGAAGATAAATAAAGGAGTCAAGCAATCGCCATGGTGATGGTGGCCATACTGTATACCACAGAGCACTGAGAAGGGTTGGAATTTACCCTACAGCATGCACAGGTCTCAGAGCTGAGGGGCTCTTTGCCTTTTCATTGTTAGGAAGGCTGTAGTGTTAGAATATCAGACGATAATTGAGAAGGAAAAAGGGTTACTGAGTGTTGGTTATCCACCTTAGATTTTGGGGAGTTGGTTTCCAAAATAATCTTCTAGTTCTTTCTTTCTTTCATCTTTCTTTTTTTTCTTGTCCTCTTCTCTCTCTCCATCTCTTCCTTTGTCTCTTCTTTTCTTCTTCCTCCTCCCTTCTGCCCCCACCCCACTCCCCTACCATGTGTGTGCTGAAGAGAAGGGTATAAAAAATGGGGGAACCTGTGCCTCATGGCTAAAAGGCACAGAAAGATAATTTTAGAGTGGCTCCATTTTCTTTGCTGGAAACCGAGATGAGCACCTCTGAGAGATACCCAATCAAATGCTTCCTTTGTTTCCACATCATTTGATTCCACATCATGGCATCTGGAGTGGGTTGGAGCCATGGCTTTCATACAGGAGAGCAGATAGGATGCCCAGGGAGCTTGCTTGTTGGTGACAGTTGCTGGGCTCTCTCCTAGAGATTCTGATTGACAAGCTTTTGATGGAGAATTCTTATTCAGAAGTTCCCAGGTAATGGTGTGCTTGGAGAGGCCTGGGTAAGTAATCCAGAGGCCCAGGATCAAGCCAACCTAAGGTGTGCTCAAAAGAACAAAGGAATCCTGGAATTGCTGGAGCTGACCTGGGCAGGTGAACACTTTCTTTCCTTATCACAGGATATATGTTCCTAATTTAGAGGTATGAAATTAATGATGCTCCAGAATCCCAAATGTTTTACCACAAGGCAAAATTCTCATACCATGAAGAGTTGTTTCATGTGTGAAAAATTCAAACACTTTATAAGACAGAGGCTGGAGAGATGGCTAAGTCTGTCAACCATGTCTGTCTCACAAGTGAGGACTCAGATTCAAATTTCTGAATCTACATGAAAGGCCAGGAATGGGAATACAGGTTTGTAACCCCAGCAATGCTGAGATGGGAAGAGCTTACAAGCCTTTTTTGGAAGTTCATAGGCCATACTCTGGACTACTTGGTTCCAGACCAATGATAAACCCTGAAGACTTCTCTGGAAAGATACCTGGGTTTGTCCACAGATTCGCATGTGTATAGCTGCACCCACAAACATACCAACACTCAAATACAAATAGCACCTAAAATGATCTTCAGACTATGTGTGTAAACTATATATATTCAAATGAATTTCACATGGGTACAATGGCTCTATCCCCAAGATAACTCGTTAAATATCTACAACTACTACAAATTAAAAAAAAAATTAAATCTGAACATTCCTGGTCCTAAGCATTTCAGACAAAGGATATGCAACTTGCACTGACAAGATAGCCTTGCGAAAATTACCTACCACAGTTTCCTTACCCACAGAACAAGACAATGCATAGGTGGCCATCTGAGACATACTGAATCAGGCTTGGGACGCCACTGCTGTCCTTCCTGAAGTGAGACAGAAGAGTGTAAGTGTTCTCAAATGACATGGACTCATCTCAATGACTATCCATGACGAGACACTAACTTTGAATGTATTGTCTTGCTGCTAGCTCTGTCCTTGTCCGCACCCCCATAGTGTCGCCATCCTCCACTTTTAATTTGCAATGATTAATGGGATGCATTGGAATTAATAGCAGTTCTTCCATGGTGTGGGTCTGGGATAAATTGACTCAGGAAGCCTGGCTTGCCGCCTAAGATACTCTAGAACCCATCGCCTGAGACTCATGGCTGAAGGGGCTATCGCATAGCAGAGCTCAGATGGATGCTGCCGTTAGAAGCCCTCCTAGAGCCCACGGTACCATTACGTTGATTTTGTCTTCATACAAAGCCAGGTGCCACCTTCAGCTTATTGTGACATCATACTCTCCCGGATCAGGTGGAAACCATTGAGACCTCCCCTAGGCAGACAGGATACGGTTCACATTGTGTCACACTGTGTAGTGTCACCTCAAGTTTATTTTCACCTTCTTCCTCTCGGTTCCCCTTAATGATATATTACATCAAAGTCATTTAAAAATATTAATATAACTTAAAATCTGGGAAGAGTATAATACGGTAGCATATTTGTTTGTCATCTGGAGACAGATTTTTAGATACTGAGGCTCATTTTGAGGGGACACTTACATTTTTTTTAATGCTTGAAGCTCAAGAGCTCTGAGACCCTGTGTTTGGAAAACCCTGTGCTCAAACTTCCTCACACAAAGTGACGTCTAACCTTAGCCATGAGGAAAGGAGCAGTGGAAGGCACCGGGAGAATCCATTTTACACCCTGTTTCCCATGGCTTTTATACAGTATTCAAATTAAAAATTTCTTCCCTAAACTCAAAAATCTGTAACAATATTTACTTTACATATGTTCTTTGTTCCCACAGTAAAATTATATTCTTGGTAATTTTACAAGCGCAACTACCGACCCCACGAAGGCGGGAGGATGGTGTTTTGTCTTCTGTGAGACATTGTTAATTATTACTCTCTGACAAAACAGTTCAGAAATAGACTTAGGCTCTTAGGCTGGGGTGGTGGTGCAAAGGAAAAGCATTATGAAAATTATGTATTTGCCCTCAGGAGACCCCACCCCTTTTTGAAAACTCTTGCCAATCAATCCAGAGAACAGAATCTGATTCAATTCTGGGGCAAACATTTCCCTGCTGTTGAAGCTCGAGGAAAGAAAGATGCTGCATGTGCCAGAGCCAAAAAGGGAGGTGGGAAAAAACGGGGAGTGAAATCTAGGGGGCAAATAAAGAAATATGCACATGTATATTTATGCATTCTGTATTTGGGCTCTAATTGCTTCAAAGATTATTTATTTTTCTTTTTTCCTTTCATTTTTAAAAAATACCTTCTAGCTTCTTAACGTGTTTTTCAAAGTCGAGGCTGGAAGGCATAATAAAAAGCAAGCAGGGATATGCTTTCTGAATAGAGTGAAATAATTAATGGAAGAATGCTTCCGTTTGGGCATTTTTTTTTTATGAAGTGAAATATATTATTTTTGCTTTTAAAATGGAGGTAATTTGTTACACAAAAGTGGTGTTTTCTTTAATCTGAAAATAATACTAATTATAACACTATTTGGGAGCTGGAGTTTTGAAGCCTGAAATTCCTTTTGTAGTTTGAAATTACTTAGCTGCCATAACTAACCTGGCTGTGTTCCCTGGATACTGTCATTCAGTTCTGCATTGTCCTTCTTCTTTGCCTCTGGCCCCTCTCCTCGCTAGGTTTCCTTTGCAATGCCTTCAGCTCCCCAGGCTTCAGGCTGCTGGTATTTATTCTCTTTAATTTAATTTATTCCCTTTGCAGTTAGGTACTGCTCCTTAAGCTAACCACAAGATTGCATTGTTTAACAGGAAGAGGTGGCTGCATCTACAGAGTGGGCTACAAATGTTATACAGGACTCTGGCCAGAGCGGGAGTGGCTGTCGGGCAGAGAGGGAAGGGAGCTTCTGAGCTCAGCCAGGTGGCTGCCTCACTTCTGCTTCTTAAAAGACAAAGGATGCTGGAGTAACCGTTCGGGTCATTTCCTGGAGTGTGTACTGTAGCCTCTCCAGGCCTCTGATTCACTGATGAACTGATTTCTAGAGCTCATAGGAAGGCAGGGCTTGTCATGCAAAAAGCTATACCTAGGCTTGGAATTGCCCCCAAGGTTTACACAGGCATTCAAACAAGCCAGAGTTTCCTAAGGATTTGAGGGGTCCTCTAAGGTGCAGAACAAATGTTCTCAACAGGATTTCTGTCCCAGGCAAGGACTACGTCTTTGATGGCTACTTCTCCAACTCACTTGGGCCCATCTTTGAGGCTCTAATAAGAAATGCTGGCCTGGAATGTACACGTTTAGGTTCTATGGGGCTTCACGGACTTCTCTACTACCTGGGTTAAAGGTCCCTGAAAGGGCCTTTTTGTGGGCCCAAGAAGAATGCCGACATTTTCCCCTCATCTCTTACACCCTGTCCCTCCCTGGTCATAAGCTTCTGGGTTTTTCAGTACCTCATGTGCTTCTTCTACCTCAGGCCTTTGCACCCTTTTCTTTCCAGAATGTTCTCTACCCACAATAGCTCTACCTTTCCCTTTTGCTATTGGCCTAAGCCCCACCTTTCTAGTTGGTTCTTCCTTGACTATGCTAATATAAAGCAACCTTCCCCTGCGCCTTCTGTCACACCGCACTAATTCAGTGCTCTGAGCACTATGTCACATGAAATTACCTTGCTACTTTGTTGATCTGTTTGCTATCTTAGCATGCCATCTTAATCAAGTAAACTCCACAAGGGCACCTATGCCACCAGTCCTGATGGGACTGTCTGAGAGTTGGTAAATACTTCATGTATATGGACAGGAAACTGCTTCAGAAGAGAGCCAAAGAACTCACAAACCTGTTCTCATCTTTGTTAAGATTTGCATAGGAAAGTTCCCTGATAGGTTCACAGGGTTGAACTCTTGGTCCTCAGTGGGTTGGTACTGTTTTGGGAAGCCAAGAAACCTTTAGGAAATGGAGCCTAGCAGGGAAAAGTGGGCTTCAAGGATTATAGCTCCAGGCTGCTTCTGCTCCAAGCTCTCTCCTTATTTGCCAGCAATGTGTAATGCATGGCTACCACATACTCCTGTTATTACAGACCTTGCTTCTCTTGCCCGCACAAACTCTATCCCCCATGAATCAAACAAATACCAAGGCTAGAGTGGCTCAGAGGCTGAAACCCTTGTTATGCAAGCATTAGGACTTGAGTCTAATCCCCAGCATCCACGTAAAGATGGTTGAGAGATAGTCCATGTGTAATCCTAGCACTCTATGGTGAGATGCGAGACAGAGACAAGGTTCTTCATGTATAGAGCATTGAAGAAGAAAAGAGATGGACTCAAAAAATGTGAAAAGAAAGGATTTAAAGACACCTGATGTTGTTTCTTCATCTCTCCATGTGCTGTGCTTATGGAGGTCTCCACACATGCAAGGCCCCATGTACAAGCATTCCTCCACACACATGCACGCCCTTAACATGCACGAGCATGTGCACATGCACACGCACACAGTATTAAGTATAAAGTAAGTGAAGCCTGCCTCTCTTAAGTTGTAACAATGCAGAAACTAATTCATCCGGTGCCTGTAGCTCTGTTTTATTTAGAAATCAAAGTTGGTGCTGACATGCTGAGTATAGACTGGTGCCACTTTTAGGAATTTTGTATTTGTCACCGGGCTCGGATAAAGAACCAGGCTTAGATAATAATATCAGAAACAGTGACAATGGGGCTTTGTTTACTCCTTTGCTGAACTGGTACCTTATGTGATCTCTTAGCTTCCTACTTCACTTAATTACTATCTTGGGTGATCTCCTTGTTTACTACTTTGCTTGATTACTTTGTCTCTAATCTAAGAACTGACCATGTATTTTGGATAGACCTAGAATGATATAAAAGCAGGCTGGAGAGAAAAAAAAAGCTGATTTAGCATGGGCTGGAGTCACGTTATAATTTTGTGCTTTTCTTTTTCAATCCTCAGTCCCTCCCTTAAGACCTGGTTGATTGACTGAGCTGGCTTGGTCAAAAGACATTCTTCAGGACAGCTATTCTATAAGCTCTGCAATGCTGAAGCCTCTACACTCTTTCCACTGGGTACCAACTGCACTTCCCCATTTCTGAATAGCTGAATACCCTTCTGTGTGTCTGAATACACAAGCCTGGGGGTCTTAGTTCTATCCCTGGATCCTATATAAATGTGGAAGGTATTGACCTCCAAACACGTATGGTAGCATGTCACACATCCACCCCTAGTAATAATAAATAATATAAAAACAAAGACTGTAAGCTTAAATGAACCGCTATGTGACCTCTCTGAGAATGGCTGAGTCAAGTGCCTCATTACTGCGGTTTATTTCATCCTGTGTGCTTAATATCATCTCAGCTTTCAGGTACAGAAGCACCCGACCATTGTTATACTTGAGCCAGTAGAATTTAAAAAATAAGTTTTATAAATACATTCTGTGACCTGTATATCTTCCTCATTTCTAGATTCTCAAAGTCTGATACATGGTGTAAAATACATACAATTGCATACATCTCTTAATTTGTCTGCGCACACACGGGTGTGAGCTTGTGTCTGCCTATGTATGGGTACTTAAAGAAGGAGGAGTGCATTTTCTTTCACTGAATTTGTGGCTCAGTGATTGGGTAGACTTATTATCCAGCAAGTTTCTAGAATTCTCCTAGCTCTACCTCTTAGCTCTGGGACTACAGACACGAATTTTACAATTTGCTTTTTACATTGGTGCTGTGGATCTGAACTCAGGTCTTCAAAGTTTTGTAGCAAGCACTTTAGCATCCGAGCCATCTCCTTAGTCCGTAATTCCATACTCTGTAAATTACCTGGATTGAATTGTTGTGGTGTGGCCCTATAATCCTAGCACTCTGGAGACTGAGGGGAAAGGATTGCTTGTCTCGTTCCTCTTCTCTCCTCGCCTCTCTCATCCGATGCCAGTAGGGACCTGACAAAAGAAATCGGTCCAAACTTCCGAATATTTAGGTATCTTCCAGTGCCAACCGGGAGATGAATTTTCGATGACATTCAAATCATCAAAGGATAGATGATCAGCAGCCTCAAAAGTCTTTTAAACTCACCGATCGCCTCCCTTTGGGTTGATGAGATTATAAGCGTTTCTGTTCAAGATCAAGACGATTTCCCCTTCCTTCTTCCATATGGCTGATCATCCTTCCATCAATCACTTCCAACTGGCAGCCCTGACACAGAGCGGCAATTTATGCTGCTAAGCTCCAGCTTGGGTTCCCACCGTCACTTGCAAGGCAAAACAGTGTAATCATTAGGTCCGGCTCTAAACTGGCAGGATGTGACAGAGAATCTACGATCCGGGATAAGGCCAGTGTCAACTAACTGTGACATTCCATCAAATACAGCATCCTTAATGTCATGGAGAGTTACTCTCTGCATGGGTGATAAAGTATGGGCCCCGCTGACAGGCTCTTGCTTAACCGCCCTCGTTGGCCTTGGTATGGTCATGCCAATTCATTGTTTTATAACAGATCGGCTCACATTGAAAATGAGGATTCAATTTGCGATTTTATTGTTAACCTTTAAGGTCCTTGGAGGCATTGTTAGGCTGCTTGGCCGACAGGTGCTAAGTGAAGTTTATGCTCTCATTTGTGGGTATCTATCAACCACAATTTCCATTGACCTGTCTACATCAGTCTCTCAGTGCCTTCCAACAATGCGGAGCATAAAAATTACTTATTTTCAGATTCGAATGAAACTTGCCCCTGATATACTTTCTAAGAGAGTTCAGTTTCTAAAACATATGAACCCACTTGAAACATTTAAAAATGTTTCATTCATGCCCCCAGCCCCCGCCCAAGTTTCTATTGTGACTTAAATCTAATCAAAAGTACATTGGGGTCTTATGAATAGTAACTTAGACTACCACTCCCAAGTCCGCCATGGAAATAGCTGTCCAGCTCTTTTTTGTAGCTGTGAAATCTCAATTTTGAGGTCCTTTGACATTGATCAAATAAACAGTTGCTTAGACGTTTGAAGCGAGTCTCAGGAGGAAAGCATAAGAAGAGAGAAGGCTTGCTTCATTTGAGAGACCACGGCAAACTCTTGAGCATCAACCATGACTGGACTTGTATCTAGAATTAAAGCATTTATTTTAGGTCTGATGCCGCTCAGGATGTGCTAGATAAGAGTGACGTTAAGTCTCTCCAAGAAGGATGTCAACTCTGTCAGCCTTGTCTGAGACATTCCCTGGGAATGAGTTGAATGGCACCCTCAGCCTTTTTGATGGACTGTTTTCTTTGCAGCTTTAAGTAGTAAAGTGGGTACTTGAAGTTTATATGATTATCTGGCTTTTCTTTGCTTATATGTTTTAAGTGGATGAGCAAAGAGCAAGTGCAATTTCTTATAAATGAGTGAATTTGAATGGCCGTATTTGTATGAAAATTCCTTCGAGTTTGTGAGTAGCTTCTGTGAATAAATAGAAGTATTTCCGATGTTTCCTGTGGGCAGCCTAGATTTCCTACCTCCTGGGCTGTTTTCCAGGAGAGCTTCAGGTATGCAAAGAGGGCCATTGCACTCCACCTTGGCAAAAGGCTTCTTAAAGCAAAGGCAAGAGGGAAAGGGCAGCTTTCCATTTTACTGCCAGTGCCCCAAGTTGCTTCTCTGTGGCCCCATGAATCCCCAAAGCTCTAGCCCTTTCAGAATATAAAGAACAAAGTAAATTCTCTCTGTTTAATACCCTAACCTTTCCGATTTTTCTCCCCACTCACTACCACTACATAAACAACATGATCATAAATAGTAGCAGAAATATTGGTTTTGCGATATTTCCAAGAAGGCACTGGCATTGAATGCAAGAGGCAGGAAGGAAGCTCACACCATTCCTGTTATGCCACGTGGTCATCTCAAGTAAGCTTCAAAGAATATAACCATTGCAGTTTTTCAAAATTTATTTTTTTTTTATTTTTTGAGCAGACTATTTATATTTAATCATTTTATACAATATATTTGGTCATAGTCTACTCTTCTCTAAATCCCCTTAGATCCTCCCAGTGCTCTGTCCCTCTGGCCTTATATTCTTGCTCTATCTAAAGCCACAAAAACAAAAACAAACAAAACTCCAACAAAACAAACAAACAAACAAGCTAAAACACCCATGAAGAAATCATGGAATTCATTTTGTGCTGGCCAACTACTCCTGGAGTTAGGGACCTTTCCTGGGTTGTGGTTGACATGCTCAGTAGTGACACTGCACTGGAGAAAACTGATTTCCTTTTGCCAGCAAGTATCAGTTGAAAACAGCTTCTTGATTTGAGGTAAGATCCTCTGCCCATGTCCCCCTGTCAGTCCTGAAACCACATCTGTGTGTGCTGCCAGTCTCTGTGAGTTTACATGTGCATTTGTCCCATTTTGTGTGGAAGATACTGTTTTCTTAGACTTAATATTCACAACCTTTGGCTCGTAGAAATCTTTCTGCTTCCTCTTCTGCATACATTGATAAGCCTTGAAGGAAGGGATTCAATAAAGACATCCCATTAAGGATTGAGGACTCTAAAAGTCTCTCGCTTGTCGTACATTGTCTAGTTGTGAGTCTCTGTATTAGTTCCATCTTCGATAAGAAGTTCTCTTGGTGTAGGTTGAGTGAAAAACTGATATATAGATATAGCAATATGTCACCAGGAGTCATTTTATTGCTAGGTTCCCTTATTAGTATAGTAGTGTCAGATTTCTCCCAGGCCCATGACATATGTAGTCTCAGGCTCTTGGATGCTTTAGCCATGTCAGGCATGGGCTCCATCTAATTGAATGAACCCAACTTTTAAAAAGTGCTTGGTTCCTCCCATACTATTTGTGCCACTATTGTACCAATATCCTCGGAGGCAGGTCGCTGCTGTAGGTTTGTAGCTGGGTGGTACTGGGGATTACCTTTCTCTTCTGGTAGCATGCAGGATAGTTTTTAGCCTCATAAATGCTAGTTAGTGTGGGAAAGCTTTTAGTTAGGAACCAGCTTGATTTTTCTGTGTTTGATGACATAAGTAAGTATTGTCTTCGACAGTATGGCCTTACTATCTAGTTGTGGGGATAGCCTATAACCTTAGCAATGGTCTGTGATCTTTGGAGAGGTTCCATGGAACCCTTTTGACCAAAGATTCAATAAGATGCGATATATTCCTGGCACTGAAGGTTTGACTTGAAGATATAAGATTAGTCTAGTTGTGACATTCTCTCTCTCATTATTTGGTGATTCCTCTTAGACTGCTTTCATGTATGTATATATTTTAGAAAGGTAGCGTGCTTCCATGTGGCTTTTCAAATGATCTTTTGTGTTGATTGTCCCTACACATATTCCCTCCTATGGGGAGGGGAATGAGAGAGAAGAGTAAAGATTTATTTATAGTGTATGAGTGTTTAATTACATTTGTCTGCACACCACATGTACGCAGTACCCACTAAGGCCAAAAGAGGGCATCAAATTCTTTGGGACAGGAGTTATGTGTGCTTGTGAGCCACTGTCCTGGGATATAAAACCAGGTCCTCTTCAAGAGCAGCAAGTACTCTTAGCTGGGGGATCATTTTTCCAGTCCCAATCGCAGTGATTTTAATTCATCAAGTTTATGTAAGAATTTGTTCAGACATAATTTTGAGCACAAGAAAACTACTGATAGAACTTGAATCTAAAGTTGATGTCGACTAAGCTTGAGTCTGCGGATCTTTGAGTGCCACTGACAGGATCTCATGCTTCTATTTCTACTACATCTACCATCCAGTTTGAAAAGTGCATGTGATCAGTTTGCCTCCATGTGCTTCCGCGCAGCACATGTGTACCTGGGGTGCACAGAAGCTGGACTAGGGTGTTTGGTCCTGAAATCATAACCAGTTATGAGCCATTGTATGAGTTCTGGGAATCAAAGCCAGGTTCTCTGGAAGAACAGCCCATGAACTTAAACTCTGAGCCATTCTTTTTCCATACCTCTTATCTCTATCATCTCATTTGTTGCCCATGGCCCAACATTGAGCAAGTTGTGTCAGTTCTCCTGTGCTTCAGCTTCTTATAACATAAGGAAAACGAATTTCTTATGGTCACCTGTGCTTGAGACTTCTGACAAATGATGCGGTCAATTATCTATATTTTAAATATTAGGAAGCCAAGACTCAGAGCCTCCGAGAAACTTTCTAATTCAAGTCAGGTCATGTACTTTAAAGTATAACATCCCTACTCTTGGGAAATTATAAATTACCAGTGGTAGAAAAAATACATTTTTTATTCATTTTAATCTATAAAGTGAATTCAATTCTGGGTCTAAAACTGATTCTGAGCACAATACTGGTTAAATAAATAACTCCCATTGTTATCTAAAACAGACATTTGCCAGTTAAATACAAAAGGTCTAGGGAACCTAAGCAATGAACAAATAACTGAGCAACAAGACAGGCAAACAGACAAAAACCAAAAAATCAAATTGGCAAGTGGGATTTCATCAAGCTGAAATGTTTCTGTACAGCAATGAAAATAATCCACACAATAAAAAGGTAACCTGAAATAGCTTCAGTGCATCTTCCATGTGTGATGGGTGGGACATTACACAACCTGAAACATTCACCTTGAACTCCCACGGTACCAATCTGGGAATGCATAGTGTGCTCCATGAGTGAAGGGATCCATGTGTGTTTGGGACTGAGAGCCCCAGATGCACAAGTAATTCACATGAAGAAGAGACTCTGATTTTCCCACAGCATGGGATACAGCTACATGGGTCTCCCTTCCCCTTCAGTTTATACCACTAATTCTATGAAATGTGTTTTATGATCACTTGAGAGATGAAGAAAACATGTGGGTGTGTACATAAGTGGGTGTTAGGATATAGAGTCATCCGCAGAAAGTCGTCTTTACAGACGCCCTTTAGACATCTCTTAAGCACAGTGGTAAGAAAAAACCTTTTGGTGTAAACAGTGCATCTTCCGGGCATTCTGGGAGGTAGAATGGTCAAATTATAACAACTCACCTGCTCAAGGGTCACTGCCAACATTAGAGATTTGGGAGGAAACTCATTAGAAAATTTATGGCAGCAAAGTTTGTGGACAAGGACGTATGTGATGTAAACTCTCTGACTGGCCACAATGTAATGATACTTACGTCTCGTGGAAATCATCACCAAAGAGTAATATCAGCTGAATATAGTTTAAATAACGAAGGGGAGAGGAAAGTCCTTTCTGTGGTTGCTAGGCTGTCCCAACTCCATTCTCCCCAACTAATGGCTATTTCTGTTATTTGCAAGTACTCTCAGGAACCAAGTGGCCAAGATGACAAATGGAGGCTGTGCATAAAGTCAGTAAAAATGGACTTCTCCTAATCAATGACGATCTAGCTATGGTTACCACAGAGTGTTCTTCTAACGTCAGTAGAGACCCATGCTATGCTTCTGACAGGAAACCTTTCCGAGGATGAAGAGCTAGCAATCTGAGAGCAGGCTGATTACTTTGAGCCAGTTCCGTGAGGGAAGGTTATCAATATGTTCTTTTATTTTTTTTTTTGATACAGAAGACATTGACCTTTATTTAACTCCGCATCTGATGAAGAAGCTCTTTAGGGTTGCTTCTGCAATCTTGATTTGATTTTGAGAGAAACAAGATGAAGCACATTAGTCAGTGTCATTTTATGGCATTGGACACCTTTAGAAAAAAAACAAAAAACAAAAACCTAACTCTATCCAGGAAAGGTGATACAGTTACTGTGACTTTAGCAGTGTCACGTGAGTCACTAGAAAGTCCCAAGGGCAGCCACCGCAGGGCCTGAAAGTAAGCCGGAAGGTAAGGAACGTCTTAGAAAGTTGAGCAGGAGCGCCCTGCCTGTTTTCCTGCTGTGTGGAACCTAAGGAATTCTATCAATATGTTCTTATCTACAGTAGATACTTACTCTGGGTATGCAGTCCCCTTCCTAGCATGCATTGCTTCCACAGACCTGCAGCTCTACAGAAAGCTTTGTGTACCATCATGGTGGTATTATTCCACATTCTTTATGATCTAGGAATTTTCCTCAGAGAAAGAAGTGAGGCATAGGTGAGTCCTGTGGAGATTGCCTAACCATGCATTTCATCATCCTAAGGCAATTTGCATGATGTTAGTGTGGCGTAGCCCTTTAAAGACTGTTACAGCCGTAGCTGGATAACAACACCTCACAGAAGAAGAATGTGTCTCTGCAGAATACTAAAGGATCTCCAAATCAGGGTACTAGTTCTTCCGAAATAAGGAATAGTAATGGAAGTGGCCCTGCCCTCAATTACCTCTAAGACCCATTAGCAAAATTTTTATCTCCATAGCTCTATAGCCCTAAAAGTCTTAGTTCCAGCAGAACATATACTTCTACTGGGAGGCACAGAAATGATTCTACTGAACTGGAAGAGTGACACCCAATATATTTCAGGATCTTTATGCCCCTGAGTCAATGAACCAAGGAAGGAATTGTGGTTTGGGTTGGGGTTATGACCCAGATGACCAAGCTGTATTTGTTAGACCAAAGCCACACAATGATGAGACTGATGAGAGTGCTGGCTCTCCCTGGGGGCATCTGAAACTTACTGTGGCCTGAGATTAAAGGCCATGGAAAACCACAACCACCTGAACTAGGTAGGACCACTAATGGCTCTAAGCCTTTGAAGAATGATGTTTTGACCATCCACAACAGATACTGTGACTGAAGAAAAGGGAATACAGAATGCATAGCAGAAGGCTGTACCTGAAGGTTGCCATTGCCACCTAACAAATTAGAAATTAGCACTGTAATAGCCGAGAACAGTTTATATGTGCAAACTAATTGCATGGATACACATATGCATGTTGTATGCAAATTATGTAAATCTGGAGATCTCTATTTCCAATTCCTATCATGATACATAAGATTGAGTGCCTTTACACCCACATTTAGCTGCTGTTAAGTTTTATACCATCACATATAAATTATGGGATTTCCAGAGAAAAGTAATCATCATGCTAAGATCTTGATTAGAGACTCACGTGTTTTCAGTTGCAGGGAGTCAAACAGTACTGTGTGAGGTAGAATTATGATCTTGTTATTGTTTCCACTGGAGGCCAAGTGCCACACGGTTTTAGCATGTTAACATAAGGTGAGCCTGCTATGATTAACTTTTTAGTGTGTCTATTTATTTTTATTTGGGAGGGGATATGTACATGACACTGTTCATCATGTCTTACCTACATGGTAAGACTTCTACCTGTGGGGGCTTGTTCTCCTTCTCCTTGTGTGTTCCAGGGTACAGATCATCGGAGTGTAGCAAGTACCTTTACCCACTGAAACATCTCACTTTGAGTGATTAATATTTTATATCTATTCACTTCTCAAGATGGCTGGTAGGACATAATTTTTAATGTGCCTATGAGGATGCGTCTATGTACATGCATCCATCCATACATACATACATACACAATACACATATATTAACACACACACACACACACACACACAAACCAACAAACACACATGCACAGTAACTAAGCCATGTGCAAGATGCAACAACTTGTTCATGGCAATTCTTCTACAGTGCGTGCACACACACAGTTATAAGGTTAATACCGTAAATAGATATAAATGGTATCTACCATATGTCAATAAGAGTTGAAGGGATGGAGAATAGTTTCAGGAAGAGCAAATGGTGAATGGTTTTCCAGTGGAGAAACCTTCTATGTGAAAAGTTGTGTTTTCTGTGTCTTTTTGCAGTATTTTCCTTCATGATGTTTCCTAAGTGGCTATGCATCAAGTTATAAGAGTCTTTCAGAAACTCAAATTATCTAGGAAACAATTTTCCTCAAAATTTAAGGATCCAGATAGTCTATGGTACGATTTATACAAATTGGTAGTAGACACGCTCTGACTTAAATAATATAACTTCATTCTAAACAAGATCATTTTCGTGCAAGATATTTCATAGATGAACTCCCGTGGTTTCAATTTCTTGAAACACAAAACAGTCCTTAGAATTTAATATATTTCAAAATACCTGTCAGGTTGGGAAGAACCTGAGAACTTGGGGCAGGGGAAGGTAAAGGATATGTTTACATCTTGCCTCCTAGAAAGCAAGACAGACAAGAGTTAGTTGTTGACTCATGGGAAATCACAAGGCCAAACTTTGGAGAAATTGTGCTCTGTTTTGTACCAAAGGACAAGAGCTTCTGGGGCTGGGAAATCAGCCCAGTCCATAGAATAATTGTCACACAAACAAGAAGTCCTAAATTTGGGTCCCCAGCACCCATCCAAAAATCGGCATGCGGGCGTTAGTCTGTATTCACGCTTCTGGTGGGACTAAAGACAGAAGGACCCCTGGGTCTGACTCACTTGTTAGTCAGCCTAGCCAAATTAATAAGTTCCGGGTCCAATGAGAGAATGTGCCTCAAAAAATAAGGTGAGAGAGACTGAAGGAGACACTTGATATTGAACTCTAGACTTTACTTGCATGTGCAACATGTGCACATACATGTGTATACATGTACAATGCATCCAAGATAACAGCCTCTGTAGTTGCCACAGAAATACATGTATTTTCAGAGAAGTGTCAATCTTGCTTAAAACTATCAAAATAAACATTAGCCGTAATACGAAGTCATTAACATTTCCCAAGCTGCAACGGTGCAGATAATCTCAGTGGAATCTGCACACCCGGCCGCAGTTGCTTAACGGGGGTGCGCTGCATGAAATGCATGAGATGAAACACATCCTTGAACAGTCGCATTGCTCTAACGCTGGGCCATGACCGTGCCTCCTGATGCAATGAAGAGGAAGAGGTGCGGGACACCCAAGGTGTCCTGCTGGAGGCGGAAGGTGCTGCGCTGATTTACCAAACTCAAGGAGGAGTGGACTTTCAGATGGCGACGAACAGTAAGGTCGTAAACCGGGAGTCAGGCATTCATTATCGAGCGCTATATTATGATTATCAGGCTGCTCCGCTCTTTTATGTACACAGGCTTCGGCACAGCAGGTGTGCTCACACTCGTATGGCATGAGCAAGTGGATAATGTGTGGCACCGCGGTGAAGTTATGACGGCTTTGCCATCCCTAGGCAACAGGGAAACATTCAGCTCCATTATAATTTTATGGGACCAGTGTTGTCAATGTGGCCCATTTCCTCCTAAGGACATCATGTCGCAGTGCCTGTTTACTTCGGCTCACTTTATTTACTCAAACCACTAGCCCTCATCTTTAATAACCATCACATATTTTATAATAAGTATCATTTATTTCTCTGCAGCGCAGGCTCGAACGTTAAGGCCATGATTCATCTCCCCATGTCTGACCTCAGCCATAAATAAATCTTCATTATGTTCACTTCTATAATTTCCCACAGATTCATCCTTAGCATTTTTTTTCACTTCTTCATCAAATCTGTTGTGTCTATTAGGCTGATCTTTTATCTGAGCTAATAAGCTATCACTCCCCCATTCTGCTGCCTGCCTGCTACCCAGTGCCTCTTGGAGTCCCGACTTCTAAAATTCTGTGTCACTCTTTATCTACAAGGGATAATACTTTCTGGGCTTGCAACGGGAAACACATAAGCTGATAGAGAAATTATTCTGAAAAGAAGACAATTTCTGCACAACATAAGAAAAAAAAAGGTTGCGTTTGTGTGGGTTAGGCTTACAGCTGTAAAGCTTAGCACTTCGTCTTTCATTGTGGCTCCACAATGCCAAACATCCAGATGCTGCCGGAGCACCCCCAGCATCACGGTACCTCCAAACCGAGGAGTCTGGGAGCTGCTAAACACGGCAGCCCGATGGAGAGCTTTTCCCCTTTGCATCTGGATATTTTGACACTCTGCAGATGTAGCCTCTCTCATAACACGAGCAGTAACGAGACCAGATAGTGCTAGCACTTGATGGTAGCCAGGCTGCTCATGTGTCTCTCCCTTTCCCAAGGATGCCTCCACTCCGCTGATGCAAATTTCTTAAAACTCTGCAAACGCTTTACAAAGCATTAAAATGTGCCTCCATAGTCTGAAGTAATTTGGTGTGCGTCATTTAGCTGACAAGTTAAATGTAGAGTTATGTATGGCACGTGTGCTGTAGTGTACTTGCCATGTGTGGAATCGCTACCTCAGGGGACGACGTATGCATCACCTCACGGAGTTATCACTCTCACTGTGTTGAGACCAATCCAAACCTGTCTTAGCAGTTTCACAGTATATCAACACCAATTGTGATCTAGACTAGCTATGGTATAGAATTCTAGACCTTGTTTCTTGTAACTGAAATTCGGTAGTATTTGATGGCACATAATCTTCGCATTCCTAAGTTTGTAATACTACATGATCCTTTATTGCTATGAGGACAACTTAAGTATGAGGACAACTTAAGTGACACATCATTTTTATGCCTGCCTTTATTTATTTATTAGCCTAATAGTTTTAGTTTATCTGTGCTCTGACAGATGACAGGATTTCCCTTCATTTTTGAAGGTTGTATAGTATTCTGTCCCGTGAATGTGCTTTGTTTCCTTAACCTTTCATCTGTCTATAGGTGCTGATGTCAGCTTCCTGTCTTAGCTATTGGGAATGGTGCTACAATGAGCATGGAGTACAGTTGTTTTCTTGATATGCAGATCGTTTGTCCTATAGGTTTATATATAACCAAATAGAATCCTGGAATTCTGGGTTTAGATTGTAAACATCCCCCATATGCTTCTCCATGACAGCTGAACCCACCCTGCTTGCAAAGCTCTCCCTTTCTTTGACGTCCTTCAGCACACTTGTCCTCATCATTTTGGTAGAAGCCCTTCCACCTGGTCTGAAATGACATCCCACCGTTGATTTCCTAGCTTTTAAGTATTTTGTTTCTTTGAGGACTTTATACAGGAGTGTTGTAGTTTGAATTTATATTCCTACCATGACAAGCGACATTGAACATGCCCTTCCATACCCGTGGACCATGTGTAATGCCTATTTAAGTTCTTAAGTCATACACACTCAAGTGCATCCAGTCAGCACCAGGTGGACTCAGTAGGTTTAGGAAAGCAAAGAGCCCTTGGAGTTGGGAGGGAAAAGAGTTGGGAGGCAACAGAGGAGGAATTGGAAGGAAAAAAAGGGGAAGATTTGACCGTTCTGTGCTTTATGCATGTATGAAATTCTCAAATAATAAAACAATTATTTACTAAAAAATAACAGAAGGAAGGCGTGGAGTTGGGATGGTACATTGGAAGGGTAAATTTGATTAAGATATATCATCGTACACGTGTCTTGTAAATATGTACAACATTTTCAACAAATACACAAAGCTTTTAAAAAGAAAAAAATGTGTTTTGTGTTTCTGGCTCCTGAGTTGAGATCTTTGCATGTTCTGGAGTAACTCCCTACTGCCTACCCGGGTTACAGTCGCCTCCTGCTTCTCCTCAGCCTTCTCCCCGTCCCACTCTTCTGTAGGCTGGTGCTTTATTTAGCTGAAAAATATTTTTATTTAATATTAAAAAAAATCCAAGAATGCTTTCACTAGGACACTTACTGACACATATGCCAGCTTCAAAAAAAAAAAGTTAAGTGTCATATTTTGTGGGGGGAACTCAGCTCTTCTATTAGAAAACTTGAAAAAAAAAACTCCCTTTTTCCTCATTTATTCTTGCCCTAAAGTTTTATTTGTTGGCATATAGACAAGGACTGCATAAAATATATTATATTTACAATCCTAATGGATTTCACACATACTCGTAGCCAAAGCTTTCAACAGTGAAAAATGCATCTACAGACAGTTCAGCACTGGCAGGACTGCTTTCCTCAGCTGCATGGCAGCCGTGGGCCAGGCGTTGTGCTGAGACCTTCCGAGGGCGACGGGGAACTGTGATGCGGGTTACAGGTGTGGATAAACGAGGCAGAGCTTCGGGGTTCCACTGTCTGAGTTCCAGTTTTACAAACTCTGATGCGTTGCATTCGGCTCCGCTTGGAGGCTGCCCCCATTTAAGCATCCACCCCCATATTGCCCTGCCATTCACTCGGGTTTCTGGCTATTCACTTGGAGGTAGGTTTTATTGTCTCTCTAGCCATTGATGTGCCCAGATGATGGTCTGAGGCGATTGCTGCTTCCAGTAATCTTAACCCTTTTATGAGTGCAAATTGATCACTTAACATTTTTTAAAAAGTCCATTTGGTATCTGACCCTTTAACCTTCATATGACGCCATGACATCTTAAAATCAGAGGAATTATTAGAAAAATTATGTCTTAAATATGGGCCTTTGTGTCTTTCACCACATTCTCCTCTCAGTGGTTATTACCTAATAACTTTTGACACTGGCGATTAAACATAAAGTTTTACATTTTATGATTCTCTTTCAAACACACAATGGCTAACATATATATCAGTGCAAAATTAGGCATTATTAAGAGCCCGCAATTATATTTATACATTAAAATGTCAACTAGCTACAATGAATAACTTCAAACAATGCTTAATCTAATTGTTTTAAAACAAAACAATTAATCGGCCCTTTCTCCTCCCGCCTAAGTAATCTCATCGTTTATGAAAGGGAAGGGACCCTGACGTCCTTTATTAAGTCGAGGGGTTATCGTGAACAGGAAATTTCAGTTAACTATTTGATGCTTTCCTGTCCACACCACACCTTTCTAATTAGAAGATAATCTTTACTCATTCATAACTTGATACGTAAGGTAGCTTTCAGGCTGTACTTAATCCCCAGACCTCTTGTATTTGTGGTATATGGTGAGGTTAAACACCTCGTGTGACAAAAGAAACTCTGTTTACAGTTGTTGGAGGTGCTGGGAGCACGTGCTTGCTCAGCAGTTCTGAGGTATAAACAAGGATGATTTGGTAGGGGCTTGGTCAGCTCAGGAAGCCTTCTAGAACCTCCAGCTACTTGTCTACTGTCTTCTCTTCTTGGGGGCAGAGAGCATCTCCAGGCCCTGAGAGTCGATGTGATCTCTTTCTCCGCTACTTACTGTTGGTCGTACACGCAATCCTACACTAACAAAGGCATCTAGGAAGTTCATACCAAGATACAAATGCCTCACGATGAATGTGCTCTTCTGCCCTTTGCACAAACTTAAGGAATCTGTACTTAGGGACATTGTAGAACCAGCAAGTCTGAATGGTGTCCTTGGTTCAAAAATATGTAATTCCAACAATCTTGCCAGAACTGAAGATAGAAACAGACAGATGAGGCATCTGCCTGGGGTCCACAATCTAGTTAAAGTAATGGAATAAAATAAAACGATGCTTCGTCCTTCTTTGCTAACCATTTTGGCCCACGAGTAACTCACAAATTGTTCTATCGGATAAAGCTTACACAGTAGACTCTCAGTATATGTTAGCTGAGCAGACTCCTGGGGCTGCCAACTTTTATTTCTTCATTAATTTATATGTTTGTTTTTTTTTTCTTTTTTTTCCGGAGCTGGGGACCGAACCCAGGGCCTTGCGCTTGCTAGGCAAGCTCTCTACCACTGAGCTAAATCCCCAACCCCTAATTTATATGTTTTTATTAGTTCTACATAAATGTTACAATAGGCCATCAATAAGTATAGATGTGCTTTAAACAAATGGGTAGGTGAATATTTGAAATTAACTGTATGAATACTTTATTCTTCTGATTATAACTCACAAGTGGCAAGAACTAAAGCTGCCTAAGCCATAAAGAAGAGAGAAGGCTAAGGAAGGAAAGAGGAGACAACCTGCAGATAAGACAGGAAGAGGGCAGAAGATTTGGTCAAATGTAGATGGGAGGTAGGGAAGGGTGGGAAGGGAGTTGATGCGTTCAGGAGTCCCTCATTGACTGAGCTTCCTGGTGCACAGTTTGAAGTCACTGAGCCTAAGGCTGATTCCTGGGGGATGGCCTTTTTTTTCTTATATTTTATTAATTTACATTTCAATTGTTATCCCCTTTTCTGGTTACCCCTCCGGAAACCCCCTATCCCACTCCCCCTCCCTCTGCTTTATGGGGGTGTTCTCCAACCACTCTTGCCACCCTACCGTGACATTCCCCTAAGGGCCTCTCCTTCCATTGATGTCCTACAAGGCCATAGTCTGCTATATATGCAGCTGGAGCCATAGATTGCTTCATGTGTACCCTTTGGTTGGTGGTTTAGTCCCTGGGAGTTCCGGGGTTCTGGTTGGTTGATATTGTTGTCCTTATGGGGTTGCAAACTCATTCAGCTCCATTGGTCCTTTCTCTAACTCTTCCACTGGGGACCCTGTTCTCAGTCCAATGGTTGGCTGTGAGCATCTGCCTCTGTATTTGTCAGGTTCTGGCAGAGCCTCTCAGGAGACAGCTATCTAAGGCTCCTATCAGCACTTCTTGGCATCCACAATAGTGTTTGGGTTTGGTGTCTGTATGTGGGATGAAGCCCCAGGTGGGGCAGTCTCTGGATGGCCTTTCCTTCAGTCTCTGCTCCACTCTTGTCCCTGTATTTCCTCCTGTGAGGAATTTGGTCCCCCTTCTAAGAAGGACTGAGCATCCACACTTGGTCTTCATTCTTCTTGAGCTTCATGTGGTCTGTAAATTATATCTTGGGTATTCCCAGCTTTTGTGCTAATATCCACTTATCAGTGAATGCATACCATGTGTGTTATTTTGTGACTGGGTTACCTCACCCAGGATGATATTTTCTAGTTTCATCCATGTGCCTAAGAATTTCATATAGTCACTATTTTAAATAGCTGAGTAGCAGTCCATTGCATAAATGTACCACATTTTCTGTATCCATTCCTCTGCTGAAGGACATCTGGGTTCTTACCAGACTCTAGCCATTATAAATAATGCTGCTATGAACATAGTGGAGCATGTGTCCTTGTTATATGTTGGAGAATCTTTTGGGTATATGCCCAGGAGTGGTATACCTGGGTCCTCACGAAGTACAATGTCTAATTTTCTGAGGAACCACAAGACTGAACAGAACACCAATGGCTTATGCTCTAAGACCAACAATTTACAAATGGTACCACATAAAATTGGAAAGCTTCTCTAAGGCATAGGACACTGTCAATAGGACAAAACAGCAATCACAGATTGGGAAAAGATCTTTATCAATCCTATATCTGATAGAGGGCTAATATCCAATATATACAAAGAACTCAAGAAGTTAGACTCCAGAGAGCCAAATAACCCTATTTTAAAAAGGGGGGGGGTGATCTTATAATCAAAGAGGAAGCACAGAGAAAAGGCATACAGGAATGGAGATGGGGAAAAGCAATCATAGAAGCCAGACCAAAAGCGTTTACAGAGGGGGTTCCTGGTAATGCTAGCAAATTCCTTAAACAGTATTTGCTTTTCCACTGGGGGCTGAGGGGTGACCAGTGGTAATGTGGTGCTTCAGGTGTAACTCTAAGGTTTTCTGTTAGTTTCAACACCTGTAATTTAGGGAACTGTGTTTCTCAATAGTAAATTGAGGTATTATTCAACGGAAACAAATCTATACATTAAGATAAGTCATTGATACTTTAGAACCATTTTTAATTTAGACAATATTATTTTTCCTGGTGTTTTTAAAGTCCACCATTATTTCCAGATATAAGGAAGAGATAGATGCCCTTCACACCTTTTTAAGGGTTGTGGGATAAACCACATGATCCAGAATTTCAAGATATTATAGTTTCTTCATTTCTTTGTTGTGTATAATTCATTTTTCCCCAGAATGTAACCACCCTTGGAAACATTTTGTTTCAAAACATACTCTTGGGCTGAAGAAGTAGCTCAGTGGTTAAGAGCACTGATTGCTCTTCCAGAGGTCCTGAGTTCAAATCCCAGCAACCACATGGTGGCTCACAACTATCTGCAATGAGATCTGATGCTCCCTTCTGGTGTGTCTGAGGACAGTCACAGGGTACTTATATATAATAAATAAATAAATAAATAAATAAATAAATAAAT
Organism: Rattus rattus; assembly: GCF_011064425.1. Classification (NCBI taxonomy): domain Eukaryota; kingdom Metazoa; phylum Chordata; class Mammalia; order Rodentia; family Muridae; genus Rattus; species Rattus rattus. The sequence goes on from NC_046159.1 coordinate 48,448,299, forward strand.
AAATCTTTTTTTTTAAATAAATACTCTTGGGCACTTTGGTCTTAAAAACTTAAGATCTTAAAATAAGATTTTTTTTCCCCATGCAGTTTGAATATACACTCACCAAGTCTCCACAATGAGCCTTCGAGTTCTCTATTTTTGCTTTGTTATTCTCCCTGGGTTCTAATGCAAGGAAGTTAAGGCTGAGGGAGTGGGGTGTTGGACACACATTGCTTCCCAGAAGTAATGTTCAGTTTTAAACTCAATGCTGCCCTTTTCCAAATGCAGCCATCAGTGCTCTGATAATTTTATAACTTGTCAGTGAATTGAGCCCTTAAATTGTATTTATGGGAAAGAATTACTCTATTCTTTTTGCTTGTCTTTTCTTTGGATTTATTTCTACTCATTGGAAATATCACATTTCCATGTCTTCCTGGCAACCAAGGAGAGCTGTGTAGGTAAGATTTGGTGGGTGAGCTGCAAGAAGTAACACTGTTTAAAATATCCTAGGTGAATCCTTAGGCGGAGACATTTGCCTATTCTGTTTCTTTCTTCTGTCTGGAGAGCTGAGGCAATGTCTTGATAAAAGCGGCTGTGTTTAACAAATGTGGTGAAGGTTGTAAACAGGAGGGTGGGCTAGGACTCCTAGGATTTGGCAAGACTTGTTTGTCTAGTCAAAGGCTGCCAAGAGCAGCAAAATTCACAGACTGGAGAGAAGGCTCAGTTCCTGCTTTACAGAGGACCCAAGTTCAATTCCCAGCACCCACATCAAACTACTCAGAGCCTCCTATAAGTTCAGTTTCATGGATTCCAATGCCCTCTTCTGGCCTCTATGGGAACCTGCACTCATGTAAACAAACCTATACACACATGCATGCACACACACACACACACACACACACACACACACACACACGCGCATGTGTGCGTGCATATACACATACACTCTCATAATTTTAAACAATAAAATATATCTTTTAGAAATACTAGTAAAGTTCTATCTTGTTTATATTATGATTATCCTAGATTCTTTTGGTCATATGAAGGCAGAAGAGTACTTTTATTAACTGATCTCTAACTACGTCTCTCTTCTGGCATTAAAATGAGGAAATATTAAGCATGCCTATGAACATAGAATCCTGTTTCCTTTGCATAGAGGTACCATTTTAGTAACACGGTCAAACTTGAATACATTCTACTTTGAGTTTCTTTATGAAGAATTCTTCTTCCCACACTTTTATGAGAAGATGGGGCAAGCTAGATGATTTCTCTGAAACGAGACATGAGGTAACATTGAGGGGCTGCCTGGTGAAAGACGTGGTGGTACATGGAGTCTCTGGATAACTGTTTACAAGTCTCTTTCCCACTCTCTGAAGCTTGAGGATATCTGGCTAGAACTAACTCTTTCCGACTTCTAACAGGGTAAGGATTAGGAGCTGGAGTTGGGGCCAAATCTCTCATTTGCACCTCATGAAAAGATGTCACCAAAGGCAGAGAAGTTCTGGTCAAATTCTAATGGGAACCAGAAACCTTTTATTCTTATTAATCCATGGTTTTGCTTATGTGTGTAGTCCATGTGTCCAAAGGCTATCCACAAAAAAACATTTTATTAAACTAAAAGATTCACATGTGGAATAGAGCTTCAGTAAACATTGCATGAGGCATTAAACAATAATATAAACAAGACTCTGGCTGCCCTAAAGCTTATAAATTAGAACATATATTTGTACACAAGTATCAGCAAATGCATGTGGAGAGAGAAGACAGAGATATAGAGAGAGAATGTTAGAATGTATAAACACAGGGGTATCTAATAGAGAGAAAAGCAATGGCTTGATAACATCTAAAAAGAAAGGGAATGAATTACTCATGAGAGAATCAAAATTTGGTGCTCTATATAGTGAGGTACTTCAGTGGATTTACAGTGTCCATCAGGGCTCACATTGTGATGCGGGGGTAAATAAATCTCTTTAATTATGAGGGAAGGGGTAAGTTTTAACTTACAAAGTATTTTAAGGTTTTCGTTACAATGAGTTTTTTAGATTGCCACAGAAAAATCCCAAATTATTTTGCCAAGTAAAAGAGACAGAGGGTAAGAAGAAAGGAAAGAGAAAGGAAGCCCAGGCAGTGAGGGGCAAATGAGAAAGAACATAGAATATGATTTCTCAGAAGACATAAAAGGGCAGCGCTACAAAAGGTGAAGGGAGAATAAAGAGTAATGTGCTGTATATTCCGTACTCCGTGGGAGAGTGTGTAATGGATTTCATCAAGGTTACTATTTGATTCACACAGTTTTTGGTTTATTTCTCTCACCTTTAAAACCAAAAAACAGGGGTAGCAAGGACATTTTTACATGCTATTTTCATTATCTAGCAAGTTCTTAGAGGTCTAACATTAAGGCACGAGAACAAAAGATTCGACTCAGTGCCAGTTGGGCGCAGGTGGGAAGAAAGAGACACGAGCCGGCGCACGTGAGAACAAACATTAGCTATGTCCCCATTATTGTCATTACCGAATTCATATTCTTTATGGAGCTAATGCTTTTAGGACTTATTGATTTACTATACTGGTAATTACACTATCATCGACCTGCATTTTTCTTTCCTCTTGAGGTTGAATGTGTTTCAAAGCTGGCTGTGGTGCTCAGTGGACATTGGGAAGTTCTAACTATGGTCAAGGTTCCGGGTAGATTCCACGGATACCAGGACCTCATTCTGTCTTAATTCTTCACACTAAGACGCTGCCCAACCACATTGGAGTTCAGAAAAGTTTCAGCCATACCATGATGCACAACAAAAGACTCAGTGAAAATGACGAACATTTGCCATGAGGGTTGCAGGTTGAAAGGCACTGTTGTTCACGGGCATCTTTGGGTAAGCTTTGAAACATGTGGCACTCAAGTTGTGCACTCTGTCTGCCCCATGCTCAGCACAGCACACATCCCTTCATTCTGACAGGAAGATAATAACAGCATCTATATCATAGTTCCGTTGTAGAAAGATTAAAAAAATATACTAAGTATTCAGAATGCTACGTTAACAGACACTGTGTAAGTGTTAAAGATTACAACTTCGCATTGTATTTATTATTACCAGTAAGTTTCAACAATTCTCAGATTTCTGGAAAGGCTTGAGTAACTTACATTTTTTTTTTGAGGTAGTCAAGATATTGATATATACTTGGAAAGTAAATGATAAAAGTTGAGGTATTTTATTAATGTGCAAGAAACTTGGGCTTTTAACACCAAGAAGTAGATTTATTTTTTGTCCTCTATCTGTCTGTCTGTCTGTCTGTCTATTCCCTACCTATTTGTATTTCACCACCAAGAAAGGCAAATAGAAAGTCTTTCAGGAATATAAAGTTTAAGGTGAATAAATGTCTTCCAATTCCTTAATACTCACGGAGATTGACACGTGGACACAGATAAAAGAGTAGATATGGAAGAGGGACATTTTATGTGAAGGTACAGGAAGGTGAGAGGCATGAAGGGATGGGCAAACAAGGAAAACCTGAGGAATAACAAGTCAATTTTTAATTTCATCTTTAGTTAGAGAGTAGGTAATATTCCTCAAAATAAGGCAGGTATTATTAGTCTGGGGTACTAAGTATTAGTTCTTATAGTATCTAAATTAGTAGAAATAGGTCTCTTAAATCTGAATGCATATGTTGATCACACACACACACACACACACACACACACACACACCCCACACACACGTATGTATATACAAATGCTCACATACTTGGTGATCACATAGGGGATCTGTTTTTAAAGCAATCTGTTTGCAACATAACATACTAATCAGATAGAGACAGGTAGCAGAGAATTAAAGATTGGACTTGGGAATTACCAACACAGAGAAGCAAAGGGAAGGCAAACAGGAAAGAAGCATTGGCCCTTGGGACAGAGACAGCGGAAGCTCCTGTCTCACGATGCTTCCAAAGCATGGGCAGGCTTGGCTCCAGGGCTAGGACTGAGAAAGGCAGCAAGAATAAACCCCAAGTGAGCTCCTTAGCCAATCCTCTTCTGGCTTACACACCCATTCTCACTACCAATGTCTTCATCTCATCTCTTCCTGCTGCAGAAGGAAAATGTCTGTCTTGCAGACTTCAATGCAGTAATCATGAAAGGTAGCTCTGTGGAATTCTTCCACAATAGTCTGCATCCCGTTTGCTTCCATTCCCGGGAAAGCTTACTTCAAACATTCATCTTCGGCTCTCTCCCTTTGTGTTTGTTACTTTTCTGTTGCTGTGACAAAACAACATGGCCAAGAAGTTTATGTGGCTTGTCGTTGTAGAGGGCGTGCGTGATGGTGGGGAGGCATGACAGCAGGCGGTAGGAGAGGGAAGTTGAGAGATCGCGTCTTCAGATGCAAACATAAAGCAGAGAGGGTGAACTAGAAATGGGATAAGGTCATACACTGCTAAAGGCCTCCCTTCCCAGTGATGGACTTCCTCCAGTAAGGCTTTACTCCCCAAAAGTTGCATAATCACCCTAAACACACCATTAACTGGGGGGACCAAGTATCCAAATTCAGGAGCCTACAGGAGATATTTCTCATTCAAATCATGACATTCCACTCCCAGGTCCCCATAGGTTAGGCTTGTGGCCATATCATAATGCAAAATGCAAAATCTGGTTGAATTTTAAAAGTGTCCATAGTCTTTCATTCTCAAAACTATTTAAAAGTCCAAAGTTGAAAGCTTTTTTAGCATCTGAAGGTAAGCTCCCAACTGTGACCCCCCCCTTTAAATTAAATGCAATTAGATTGTGAACTTCTAGCACACAATGGACAGAATGTACATTTCCATTCTTAAAAGAAGGGTGGGACATATGGAAGAAATATTGAACCCAAGCAAAAGACAAAATCTAGCAAATCTTGTAGCTCCATGGCTACACCAGAGGGCTTAGATGGCACTTCCTTTCCAGTTTTGCTGCCAACAACACACTTCTCTCTCTTAGCCTGGTTCCCCTCCATGTGTGCAGTTCTTTTTGGCAGATATCTCACAGTTCTGGCATGTCCAACATCTTCAGATCTCCACTGCAAGTCAGTTTTCATTTTACAGCTTCACACAATGTCTTCTTGAGGACTTCACAGGGAGAGTCTCTATCAAACAGTGTCTGGTCTCAGTGGATCACTGAAATCATGGAAGATCAATCCACGAACCCATCACTCTTGCATTTTGAATGTCTCCAAAGTCAGTTCTCCAAGTCTGACTGTCAGATTGAGGTGAACCCTTGCCCCTTGGATCACATTGACAGGGATTTTTATATTTTGAATTAGTTGCTTACTGGGAGCAAGCAACCCATTAGTCTTCCTCCATTAACAAGGTGGGATCTAAGCTGAGTAGAGTCCTACCAAGGGCGTCCAGCACAGAGCAGCAGGCCTTCCCTTTTTTGCACTAATCTCTTAAAGGTTACAGTTTCCCTTTCAGAGCATGTCTTTACTAAAGCCTTAAGCTTCCAAGTGCTCTTTTTCTTTCGAAACTATACATTTCATATTTCCTTCCACTGTTTCTTTTCTTCATGTTTTCTCACTATTTTTATTATAGAACTGAATAAGAGTTATAAGTAATAATCAACCAAAGACTCAACATTATATTGTCCTGAAATTTTCTCCACCAAAGAATGTCCACTACTTTTTAATTCAGCCCAATGCAAACCTTTATTATATGGGTAGAAAGCATCAAGATCTTTTGCCAAGATATCACAAAAATTGTCTCCAGTCTAATTCCTAGAGAAATCTTTATTCCCCACTGAAACCCTTGGAGCATTGTGCATTATTCCTAGCATTGCCATCTTCTAAGATCCTGCTAGAACAGCTTGTTTATCTTCTTTACAACACTCACCAACTTGTACGGCCAAACTTCCCAAATCTTCCACATTCATTCCAAACCACAGCAACAACAATAACAACAACAACAACAACAACAACAACAACAACAACAACAACAAACTGCACAGCAAGGTTCTTTACGGTACCGACTCACTCTGGTACTGAGTTCTGTATTCATTAATTTTTGGTTGATTTGATAAGATACGATGACCAAAGCAAATTCCAGAAGGAAGAGTTTATTTGTATTAGAGTGCCAGAGGGATAGGCCATGGTAGAGAGGAAGCCATGGCAGCAGGTAGTTGCAGAACAAACCTGAGAAAATCATAGCTTCGTCTACTTCAAGCACAAGAGGGAACCCACTGGAAGTGGGGTGATATTTTAAGCCCCCAAAGTTCATCCCCAATGGCATTCTTCATCTACAATAAGGTTTCATTCATTCCAAACATCCCACATGTGCCACCAGCTGGGGACTAAGCTGTTAAATGTATGAGCCTATGGGGGGTATTTCCCATTCAAACCACCATACCCTTTCTTCTGGTTCCTCCCTTTAGACTTTAGATCTGATCGAAAGATCTCCATTTATTGCAATGGTTCTCAACTTCCTAATGCTGGGACCCTTTAATATAGTTCTTCATTTGTGGTAACCCCCAACTATAAAATTATATTTTATGTGACTTTGTAACTGTAATTTTGCAGTTATTATGAATCATTGTGTAAATATCTGACATTCGGAATATCCCAAAGGGATTTGGAACCACAGATTGAGAACCACTATTTTATAATATTTGTATTTGCAGATGATACTGTTCTTTTCATAAAATACCCTAAAGACACCATCAAAAATCTTCTGTAAATGATAATCACATACAATAAAGTAGCTGGGCAGAAAATTATCACACAAAATGTGTGTCTGATATACAAATGCTAAACACATAGTGACAGAAAGCAGGGAAACAATAGCAGTCACAGTACCCTCAAAAATTCTTGTAATAAAACTAACTAATAATAAAAGAAGTAAATGGTTTACACAATTAAAGCTTTAAGACGCTGAGAAAAGAAATTGAAGAAGATACGAGACAGTGGAATGACTCATAAATTGGTAGAATTAATGTTGTGAAAATGACCATCTTAACAAAATCAATCTATAGATGTAATGCAATTCTGATAAACAGTTCTTCACAAAAATTGAAAATATGATATTAAATCCACAAAATGGCTGTTAAAACACAAGTCAAGATTTCTAAACAGATCTTAAATGAAACAAAACCCAAAGAACAACAATAAATAAAAACCCCACCTAACAATCAACTGAGCAAACAACCAACCAAGCAACCGACAAAAAACCTGCAGAAATTCTCCATCAAAATTGTAACACAGTTCTTCTCTTCTCAGACCTTTAAAGAACAATTTTCGGCTTTTTATAGACACACACACACACACACACACACACACACACACACACACACAGAGAGAGAGAGAGAGAGAGAGAGAGAGAGAGAGAGAGAGAGAGAGAGAGAGAGGATAGCAAAAACAATTTTGAATAATAAAACAAACAAAAATAAAAATACCACCACCCCTGGTTTTAAGTAGTACTACACAGCTATAGTTTTTTGTTTGTTTTTGCTTTTTTTTATTTTTGTTTTTGTTTTAAAGCAGCATGGGACTGGCACAAGAAAAGACAGGTTGATAAATGGAATTAAATGGAATCGAGTTGAAGACCCAGACATATATCCATACAGATATGGATGCCTGCTTTTTTGGCAGAAATACTTACTGAAAAGAAAATAAAGACAGCATCTTCAACAAATGATGCTGGTTGAACTGAATGGCTACACATAGAAGAATGCAAATAGATCCATACTTATCCCCCTCCACAAAACTCAGCTCCAACGTGTCCAAAGACCTCAACATAAAACCAGAGACATCGAACCTGACAGCAGAGAAAGTGGGAAAGAGTCTTTAACTCATTGACACAGGAAAATGTTTTGGAACAGAACACCATTGGCTACATGCAGAAGAATAAAACTTGATCCTTATCTCTCACACTTAACAAAACTCAACTCCACATGGATCAAGGGTCTGGCACAAGCCCCGATACTCTGAATCTATTACAGGAGAAAGTATGGAATATGTTTGTACTCATAGGCCCAGAAGAGAACTTTCTAATAGTACCTCAATACCCCAACTGCCTTTCATATTTTATTGCATCTTTTTATTTACATTTCAAATGTTTTTCCCTTTCCCAGTTTCCCTTGTCATAAGACCCCTATCCCATTCCCCTCCCCTTCTGCTATAAAGGTGTTCCCCCTCCCTAACCACGCCCCTTCCTGTACTGCCCCCTGACATTCCCCTATACTGGGGGTGGGGGTCCAGCCTTGGCAGGACCAAGGGCTTTCCCTTCCACCAATGCCCCAACAAGGCCATCCTATGCTACATATACAGCTGGAGTCATGGTCAGTCCATGTATAGTCTTTTGGTAGTGGTTTAGTCCCTTTGGTTGGTTGACATTGTTGTTCTTATGGGGTTGCAAGTCCCTTCAATTCTTTCTCTAATTCCTCCAACAGAAACCTCATTCTCAGTTCATTGGTTGGCTGCTAGCATCGCCTCTGTATTAGCCATACTCTGACTGAGCCTCTCTGGAGACAGCTATATGAGGCTCCTGTCAGCATGCACTTCTTGCCTTTATCAACACATCAATATTGTCTAGTTTTGGTGATTATAAAATATATATATGGGCTGCATCCCTGGGTGGGGCAGGCTCTGAATGGCCATTCCTTCAGTCTGCTCCAAACTTTGTCTCCATATCCCCTCCTATGAATATTTTTGTGCTCCTCCCCCTTTTAAGAAGGACTGAAGCATTCACACTTTGGTTATCCTTCTTCTTAAGCTTCATGTGGTCTGTGGATTGTGTCTTGGGTAATTCGAGCTTTTGGGCTAATATCCACTTATCAATGAGTGCATACCATGTGTGTTTTTCTGTGATTGGGCTACCTCACTCAGGATGCTATTTTCCAGTTCCATCCATTTGCCTATGAATTTCATGAGTCATTTTATTTTGATAGCTGAGTAGTAGTCCCTTGTGTAGATGTACCACATTTTCTGTATCCATTCCTCTGTTGAAGGGCATCTGGGCTCTTTCCAGCTTCTGGCTATTATAAATAAGGCTGCTGTGAACATAGTGGAGCATGTGTCTTTGTTTTAATACCCCAGCTTCTTACAGCAAGGTACACCATCATTTGCGTGAAGAGGCAGCTTATGGAATGGGAAAAAATTACCAGCTATATATCTGAAAGAGGGTCAGTGTCTTGAATATTCAGTATCTTGAATACAGGAAGGCTTTTAAATGTGAAACACCAAGAAAACAATTACAAATTGGGATATGAACTAAGCAGATGTTTCAAAAGATGAAATACAAATACTGAAAAATACTTTTTAAATGTTCAATATCCTTAGCTATCAGGAAAATACAAATTGAAACTACTTGGAGGCTACATCTTACCTCAGTCACAGTGGCAGAGGGTTTTTTTTAAAAGGAAGACAATATTTGTTTAAGCAAATTAGACCACTTCTTCAGTTCTGGTGGAAGTGCACATGGACGCGGCCATTATGGAAATCATTTCATGCTGATGTCGGGATCCTCAAAAATCTCAAGTGCATCTACTATATTATCTAGTTATACCATTCTTAGGCAGATATCCAAAGGATTCTCTATTCAGCTTCAGAGACACTAGTTCATCAGTGTTCGTTGCTGCTCTAATTACAATAGCCAGCAAATGGAAACAGCCTAGATGTCCATCAAATAATGAACGGATAATGAAAATATTAGTATATTTACATAATGGAATAATATTCTGCTGTCAAGAAAAAATGGAGTTGGAAATGGTCATTCTGAGTGAGGCAACTCAGACCCAGAAAGACAAATTTTGCAACTTTTTCTTTCATATGTGGAGTTGAACATTTAGTTGAGTATGTTTTACTTTGAATAGCCATAGAGGCTAAGAAATTGGTAAGGGGCTATGTTGTGAATCGGGGCGGGGGAGGTAGAAAGCAAAGGTATAAAGGCTTGAAGGGGATTTGTGGAACAGGAAAAGGTAAATTAAGGTATAGAATAGGAGGGCAGAATAGAGGAAGGACTAAATATCATGGAAGACATTTTTATTAAAACATCATATGGAAACCTACTGTATAAGCTTCTACACACATCTATAAAAGGTTAAAATATCATTCTAACAATGGGTTGACAATCTTATACACACTTGGTGTTGAGTTGGAGCAAATATTGGGACTGCCAATAAAAATAATGGTACCAGAAACACACATATATGGAGATACCCATGGGACTACAAGTAAAAAAAAACTTGGTGCCAGGAATAGGTTCCCTCTTTTTGGAGTTATTGAGTTATTGGCTAGTGATTTCCTGTAGACTTCAATATCCTACAGGGTATTGCTAAGGTTTTTGCCACCCACAAATTCATGGTAAGACTTTATTGCTGAAGACAACAGATACTTGAGTCATGGAACATGATGTCAAGCTGGCATTGGCCAAGAAGCATCATCTATATTGCCTCGTTTTCCTAGTGCTGAAAGATGCCGTGCAGTCTACTCAAAGAGAAAAGTAGGCATCAGTCTTACTCAGCTGTCAGTCCTGTGAGACTCAGTAACATCTGGCCTGGCAGTTAATCTAATAGTTGTTGTTTTCCATTGTATTTCGAAATAGCACATTATGGTATGAACTGATCAGAGTCAGAGGTAAGTTGGAAAACAAGTTAAAAAAAATAGTTCTCTGCTCATGACTCTTCCCTAGTACGCTAAACTCCTAGAAGACAATTTTTGAAATATCAAACGATGACACTGGAGGAGTGACCCGCAGTCTAGAGAACTTTCAGTTCTTCCGAAGACCTGGAATTCCTTCAATACCTTGCACCTACACAGTGGTCACTACGCTCCATAACTTCAAATCCAGGGGATCAGAAGCCTTCTTCTGGCCTCTGTGGGTACTATATACATGTGGTACACAAATATATGTGTAGACAGAACATCCCCACACACAAAATTATAACAATAAGAAGTTAAAATATATAAAAAGATCAAGTGTAAATTTTCTGACTTCACTCTTTGTGATAAAGTGACAAGAAATATTTAGTGTGCTTGATTTACATTGAGAGAGGAGAAATCTATGCAAATCATCCCCAGTGGCAGCATACAATAGGAAACAAAGAATTTTTCCAAAAGGAAGCTGTTGAAAATAGATACGAATGCCGAACAAAACCCCCAATTACAAATAGTAATCAGATGTGAGCTTCATTTTCAAACATCTCCTTATGTCTTTTTACCCACATAAAATCAACTTTGTCTGGACCCTGTATACCATGTCTGGATTATTGCTGTGGCCTCCTGGCTGTACACAATTATTTACAGTAGAATCATTTTTTTTGACAGTTAAGATGGGAAAAGATACTAAATTTCCATGAAGTGACAAGTAGACATGCAAAACATGATACATATGTATTGGTGGATAACATTCAGTCACAGACAAGAATAGTTATGGTATGACATTTCTTAATCTTTAGGAAAATGAAAGAAGTAAATAAAAATCTATACATTAAATAATCCCATTTATGTTTAATGTCTAGGATAGACAAATCTACAGAGGCAGAACATGAATCAGTGACTATCAGATGATGGGGAATAGACGGGACTATGGATAGGGTTTTGTTTCTTTGGGGGTGGTTCTTAAAAACTTAGTTGTAATAGAGTCATCATGCTCTATGAATATATGAAAAACAATGAATTTCTTATTTTTAAATTGATAAAATTTTATAGCATGTATCTTAGTAGATAAACAACAGAAAACTTTAAAAGCATGGTGAATTCACTGTGGTTTAAAAACACTCAAGGGGTTTCAACTATCTATTGCTGCTAGGTCTGTGTAGCATCCCTGGGATGAAGTGTTAACTTTTTTAACATGGTGAAGGAAAATCTTTATTGCTGTTACGCTGCCTACAGGTTTTCTAATTCCTAAACGGACAGTTATATATATATATACATATATGTGTGTGTGTGTGTGTGTGTGTGTGTGTGTGTATACATAGTTTCTTCTGGCCTCAGAGATCACCTTGTACCTGCCTCTCCTGTGCTTTCATGACTTTGACCTTTACTTGCCTTTGACTGTATGTTCATCCCATCCCAACTCATGCTTCCTTCTATTTCAATCTCTTCCTCCTCCCGTAAATCTTACCTTACACAATACCTCTTCCACTATGCCAGTTACCTTAAGCAGCTTTCATAAATAGCTCTGGTTAGTTGGGGCAACAAAATCTTTAGACATGGCATGGTTTAATTCAGAGAAAGAAAACACAAATAGGATATATATGCCCCAGAAAATAAAATTGTAAGGATCTGGGTTGCTGGAACTAGCGGATAACTCCTTCGTGAACAAATCCCTTGAATTAATTGTTTTTAGCTGAGAATTCCATTAGATTTCAGTTTAAGACATAAGGGGCAAAGATGTAAATTATGATTGCCTTAGTCTGGTCTAAGACAACTGTGTCTTAACCAGTGCATAGTGGGGCATCTTAATGAACAGTTCTCTGAGACGCATGTGATGCATGAGATGATGGTTATTTCTGTTCTGACACATTTCTAAGCCCTTCTGAGGTTAGATGAAACCAGGGGAATAAGTCAAACCAGTGAACTGAAGGAGGATGTGACATGTATAAAACAAAAGCAAAGAAGAATGAACATAAAACCCTCCAGAGCATTTTACATGTGCTCTGATTCTTTAGTTAAAGATGGGGGAAAATTTCTTAGTCTTGATCCCTGAAGGCCTGTAGTTAAACAAAGCTTGTGTGGTCCAGTAGCTTGAAGAAGAGTGCTTAGTGTGAGGGGGGTGGGGAAGTAATTTCGAGGGTGATTTTACTAACAACCTTTAAAAATATGTCTCAAATTAAAATTAGTCAATGTCATCAGAACAAAAGGTGGAACTTCCTCCTTCACAGACAAAAGCAATAGTCATTCACTAAATCCAGCCTGATTGGCTTCCTCAGGGGGAATATGCTTCCAAGGCACTTTGGCCCAGACCTTAGCTGGCACAGGTTAAGCAGCTTGAGTTATTCCATTGCATAACTTTTTTTTCTAATAGCTACTGAACTTGATACCAATGAGAAAAGCAATTGTTTGTTCAATCAGAGAATGAAGAAATAGACAAAAAAGAAAAAAGTGACAAATGGGTGATCATCTTTGTCACATATGAAAGTTCTGTGTATTTTCCCTTAAAGCATTTTGCCTTTTGTGGTGCCCCCTATCTCTTTTATATTTTGTTGGAATAAGCTGCATTATAGGTGTACTGTACAGTATACACATCTTGCAGCCTACTGGTCTACCTAGCCTGTAGATGTGGTGGCTTCACTCTGTTCATTATCTTAAATGTTTTCATTGGCTTACTATTTTATGGGTTATTTATCTACATCTATCTGTTTATCTATCTATCTATCTATCTATCTATCTATCTATCTATCTATCTATCAGTCTATTCATCCACCCCTGATTAACTTGGGTGACAACACCACTTAAAAATGGAGAAACCAGTAACTTTTAGCCCTATTTTATCATGGCAACAATGAAATGGATTTCAGGTGATTTTAGTTTTTATATACAAGGAAGGTTCTTCTGCTTTGCACAGTATCCATGTAACCTGTTTTTTTTTTTTCTTACTAATTTTCCTGCCAGGCTCTGATAATCACTGTTTTCTAAGATCCCTCTAAACTCATTAGAAAATAAAAGCGTGTTTTAAAAGGTCTTTTTTTCTGGAACACCCAAGACTATTGACTGCTCTGTTGATGCAAGAATATGCCTTTTCAATTGAGACTTGATCCCTGACTTCATATATCATGAATAATGTGCTGAAGTTTCAAAAATCATCTGAGTCAGGCATTTGTTATATATTATTCCATAATGGTCACTGTCTACTAAAGGTGCAGGCGATTAACTTTTACTTGGTGATTTCTTCAATTTTAAGGAAACATTTTTGATTTGGTCTTGATGTAGTTTAAATGCATTGTATGAACTTCCCTTTTTCTGCAAGAGTATAATTTGGTTCATAAATTGCAGATGGTGGAATCATGCTAAATGAATATCCTCATTGCTCAGAAAATTAATTCTTTTGACAGAATCATTCACTTAAAAATGGAGTGAATATTTAACTTTATATATTAAGAGGCTTGAATGAAGTATCAATGCCTTCATTTTCATATACTGCCTCCTTCAATAATTTCATACTTCATTTCTCTTTTATGGCAGTAAGGGGCATTTCACTCATATTTGTAAGTTCCCATTGCTAAACATTTTTCTTTCATACATTCTCTCTCTTTTTTGTTTTCTTGCTGTGGTATTTCTAGTTTCCTTCTATTTGTTGTCAAGTAGAAATGGTCGTTATTAATAAATATAACATCAGTGATCTCAGACAGTACAGGAGAAAGGGTAAAATGGAACTTGATGTTGTACTGACTAGGTTTCAATCCAGAAGTCTCTATCCTTTGCTCTGGGACCTTAGACAGCCTCATGAATACACCTGCTGAACATCAGTTTCTTTGCACATAGAATGGCAATAATAAGCAGTTGTTCTAAAGAATACACCAAAGTAGTGAGTACAGGTACAATGGTACATACGTGGATTCACTCATGCACACATAGCTAGTTAGTACAGGTACAATGGTACATACGTGGATGCACTCATGCACACATAGTTAGCTAAGGCTAGGCCAAGAGAAGGATGATAACACAGATTCTGTATATTCCTACTAATTTCAGCACAATAAATGGCCTGTATGTTTTCAAATCTCCCCCTATCTATGCTCACCAAATAGAATAGTCTTCTGTTTCTATCTGTTGCCTGTTCCCTTGCTCTAAGCAACTGTTTTTAAATTCTCCCTAACCAGCTCATTGCTTCTCCCTTCTCTTTGCCCCTGATCATCTTAAATGCTCTTCTGAGTTGTCCTCTGGGCTTGTCTTTCTCTTTAACCATAAGAATAACATCTTCAGCTCACCCTTACCATAATTTCTCTAGCTCCTGGAATTTAAACAGTAACCTCAACAAGGTTCAGTGGTGGCCTCTTAAGTTTGGAAATGTAATATTATATTTTTATGTCCTTTGTGTTGTTTTTAATAGTTTCTGTTCATAGGGGGATAATGAGAAGGAAATGATTGAGACTTACATGGCTTTAGTTTTATTTAAAAAAAAACACATTTGAATTATACAGGATCTAAAGAAGCAAGGCTTGGCATATGCCTGGGAGTTATTTATATTGAGATAGGTCTTGGTGATACAAAAGGCAGATGACAGAGCCAAGCCTTAAGGCAATGCTCCCTGGAATGGGACTGAATATATCTTGAGGTTGGATGAGGTAAGAAAGGAGCTCTCTGCAGAGAAGGTGAAAGAAATGAGAGCCACCTGGGTGCTGATTGATTCTCCACCGTCCCTCACCCCTGTGTACTGTCTCATCAACACGCAAATATCTAATAATCATCAGAAAACATTTTCTGAGAAAGCCCAGAAGGTAAAGGTTTTTAACCATGACTTCAGTATTATTGATAATCCATTCTGCCTCATGAACCCACATTACTAATACAAAGCATGAAGCAAATAGGCACGGCTGCTTTCCAACACAGCTTTACCTATGGAAAGCAGGCTGAAATGGACTACACTGTGAATCCCAGAAACTAGAACCTTTATAAACAAGATATAGATCTATAAAGACAAGGCTGTCTCTCTTTCTCTACACCTTTAACTGTCTGATTCATACATGCTTTAGATATTTAATAAAGATGTATTATTTATGAAGAGTGAAGAATATTTGTAGCATAACACTTCTCATTTATAATCTATACCTGTTAATCTGCCCTGACACCTGAAATGCTTTCTTCTTGTGCTGTATTTGTGTTGACATTTACTATTTTAGAGGTGACAGTTTTGCATCCTAAATGTGTTCTCTGCAGTCCCCATTTATGAATGCTCAAAAATAAAACTTTTCATTTGAATTCTATAACTTGCCTTTGCTGATTTTAATTGCTAAGGAATCTGAAAAATAAATGTTATTTTTACAAAAAGACCATCAACTTATACACTTTCTCTAAATGATTGGGACTTATCATCTGTGATCTCTTAAAAGTAATTTTTTAGTGTGTGTGTGTGTGTGTGTGTGCATATATGGAGGTCAGAGGACAACTTGTGGGAATTGTATCTCCCCTTCCATCATGTGGGGTTTGGGGTTGAGCTCAGCTCTTCAGTCATGACAGCAAGTAACTTTATCTAGTGGAACATCTGTCTGGCTTTGATTATGTAGAGAACATGAAGCTACTGGTCCCAGGGTTAGGAAAGCAGTAATTGACTGGCGCTGTCAACTAGGGATGCAGTAGTGGGGAAGAATGTCTGGATTTTGCATTCAGCATTCTCAATTCACACAGAACAATACCACCCTATCCATATATTAAAATCTATTCATATCTTATATGCAGTGGTTTGAATGAAAATGATCCCCCTCTGGGAATGACAATATTAGGAGTGAATCCCCTTGTTGGGATATGTTGTGGCCTTATTGGAGGAGGTGTGTCACTTGGGGTAGGCTTTGGGATTTCAGAAGCTCAAGCTAGGCCCGGTGTTTCTGTTCTTCCTTTTGCCTGCCCATCCAGATGTAGAATTCTTGGCTCCTTCTCCAGCACCATGTCTGCCTACCCACAATCATGTTTCCCATTGATGACCTCTGAACCTTTAGCCAGTCCTAATTAAATGTTTTTCTTTGTAAGAGTTGCCAAGGTCATGATATCTCTTCACAGCAATAGAAACCCAAACTAAAATATCTATAGTTATGCTTGAATGGCATTAACTTTTAACTAGAATTATCTAGAAGACACAGTTACGTGTGATTTCTCTTTTATTTTGCCTTAATTAAAAAAAAGTTAATAAAATATCTTAGGAATATCTGATATGGTAGTATGAAAAGCATCTTAAAGCATCTTATGCTATGATATAACCAAGACTCTGGATAATACACATTAAATATGCTTTTGAAACATTACGAGACCCTTACAAACATTAGCAGAATAAACTATTGCTAAACCATTTGATCCCAGGATGATCAGAATAGTACTAGGATCCCAGACGAGTCTGACCCATGAGCCCCATGTAACTGAAGATATCGATGAATACAGTTCAAAATGACACTGTAAACATTCTTGAGACATGAGATTGTTTGGCGATTTCTTCTTGCATCTTGATTACAGGTTCTCTGGGGTTAACTTTGTAGATGAAGACATCGTATTGCAATGCGAAAATGTTCAACATACCTGTTACGTGTGAATGACAGTAGCTGTGCTGGGACCAGGAGGCTAAAGCATTGGATACTAGGCAGGAAGGGGATAGACCTCTGATTTCTGTGTTGGGTTGTGAACTTCAAAAAAAAGAAAAAAGAAAAAAGAAAAAAGAAAGAGAGAAAGAGAGAAAGAAAGAAAGAAAGAAAGAAAGAAAGAAAAAAGCAACAATCTGAAACAAGACACTCCCACTCCCACTCCCACATGAGAAAGAATCAGTGCATCAATAAAGGTTCAAATCTCCAAGTGAAGAATTTAGATATTGATATTACTGAATGCAAAATATAAATAACATAGGTAAGTATAAATCAATCAATTAGGGACAGAAGTGGGCAGACAATGAAAAGGCCATTAATAAGTATAACATGCATCAAACTTTTAAAATATGAAACACAGCTTAAATTTAGTGAGTCATGTGAGAACTGGGGAATGGAAAGACAGACTCAAAGAATGAATTCTATAATTATTTGAGGCAGTGATATAAAAGATGAGAAGTAGTGAATGGACTTAGAAAGGAAAAGTCCTTACAGAACTCCCAGAAAACCACACTGGAGTAATGGTCTAATGGGGAGAATACTGGAGACGGTCACACTCAGAAGATATGCGCTCACAGTGAACAAAGCTATGTGTCTGAAACACACAAGTTAAAAAGAAAGAAAGAAAGAAAGGAAGGAAGGAAGAAAGAAAGAAAGAAAGAAAGAAAGAAAGAAAGAAAGAAAGGAGGAAAGGAAAGGAAAGGATGGACGGACAACTGTGAGAACAGAATACTACAGTCAAAAAAATATTTTTGAAAAGGAGACCAAGAAAAAAAGAGCTGATGAATTGAATGTAAATTTGACTGACAGCAGGAGTCTTTGTTGGAACAATGATGGCAGGAAGATAAAATATACCTGGTTCTGAAAAACTGACTGCTAAGCTAGGATTGTGAACCTATGAAAACCATCTTTTAGAAGAAAGGGCGACAGGAGTAAGAGCAGAGTTATTCTTTGGGTTAGATTAAAATTATATTTCTTCTTGAAACAAAACTGATGGCTCCATTTGACCTGGAGTTTTTGTTGTTGGAAGTTTCAGTTCTGTTCTATATTTTTCTTTCCTTCCCCCTGACTCCTACCTCCCCATCATCATTATCTTTCTGGGAATTTTAAGTACCTCTCTTATATAACGCAAGTACCCTAACCCTGAGCTGTGTCCCCACCCTAAGACGAGCAACTTTATCATGAAGCTATATGAACCAGCCCAAAGTTCTTTCTTCATCAAGGAAAAGCCTTTATTGCTAAGTAGATTCTGAGTGAAGTGCAGTTAAGAATAAATGCCCCAAGAATACCTTAAACAAAAGAGACCCACAAAAGAACAAAAGTTCCGCAGAATTAAAAGGTATATCGCTCTAGTCTTCAATACAAAGATTTACAAATCAGCTGTAGTAGTTCTTAGAATTTTGATCTTTGGCTGCTTTCTTATATTGAATAATCTTTCTCATAAAAACAACAGGGGAGATGTTTTTGTAGCTATTACTTCAAATGACACAAAAATACATTTTCTTGTGGTAAGCAAGTACTATTTCCCTAAGGGCAATACTCAGAGAAGCAAGATTTTTTTAAAGCTTTTTTTTTTCAAATTA
The DNA here is from genome assembly GCF_011064425.1 of Rattus rattus. Lineage (NCBI taxonomy): Eukaryota > Metazoa > Chordata > Mammalia > Rodentia > Muridae > Rattus > Rattus rattus. The sequence goes on from NC_046159.1 coordinate 48,467,097, forward strand.
GTAAAAAAAAAATAATCTTGACTAAACAGTAACAAAAGGAGAAAGGCTGCCAGTGACGCCGTCTCCAACAGATGGTTTGAGAGAGTTGGAATCTAGTCCCTGCATGGTTCAGTAGCTCCTGAAATAACATGCAAGTCCATAAATATTTTTTTCAAAAGCAAACAGACAAATCTGATATAATGTTGGACTTCACTTTTGAGTTCGTATGGCCTCCTCTGCCTTGATTTCAAAAGAGAGGCCTACTGTCAGTGCAACATTGCCCACTATTGCCCCATTGAAATTTCAACCCTTGAGTTAAAGAAGGTCAATGAGACTAGCACCACCATAAGGTAAAGAGGAAACACTGGTCATTTCAAAGACTGCCATTAATGTTTGTAGTGCTTGCGGTTGAACCTAGAGCTTCGCATATCGCATATGCTGGGCCAGGCACCAAAATTCTAAAGAAAACAGCCAATGTATGAAACTTATAGACTGCTACAATCCTACTAAAAACTACACAAAAGCTTTGTGATGTATTTATCATAACGGTGTAATGCAAACGTAAGATTTCTTGGATCATCATGGTAGATTGTAATTATAAATAATTCTCACCAAGATGGTTTTGTAATTGTGTGTAAATTCTGAATTTTTTTTGATTTTTGTACCTGGAATGAAACGGGTATATAATTTCATGAGCAAAACAAGCCTGGTTCTAAAATGGCAATGCACTAATGTACGTGTGTGCATGTGCATGTGTGTGTGCATGCGTGTGTGTGTGTGTGTGTGTATGTGTGTGTGTGTGTATGTGTCTCTGTGTGTGTGTGTGTGTGTTACAGTGAGTACGTGGAAGTGAATGGACAACAATCGTGTTATTAGTCCTTCTACCTTGATTGAGCAGAGTCTTCCTATTGCTGTGTATCCCAGGCCATCTCTTGTCTGCCCGTCCCATCTCCTTCCAGGGTGTATTAGGATTACAGATGCTCATCCTACTGTGCCCAACTTTTACATTGGCTCTGAAGATCCAAACTCATACCATCAAGCATGTACAGCAAATGCTTTGCCCACTAAACATCTCCCCAGCCTGCAACACATTCATTTTTCAATACAAATACAGTTAAACTATCATAATCTGTAAATTATGCCGCATTGACTATAATAGCTAGGATTTGTCAATCATGTGAGAAGCATGTTTTTTGTTAATCAAGTCAATGAAGACTGAATCGTAGTTTCCTTTCTCATTTCTACTTCTTAAGAAACTTTTCTTGAAACACATCCAAGATATCAAAGATAGATAAATAATGGAAAAATATCGAGAAAGCAAAATAATCAGGATGAACTAGAAAATAGTAGCACATTTTGCATTTATGCAGAAAAAATTTAAACATAAATTCCATACAGCACTGATTACTATGGAGATTACTGAAATTAAAATCGTATGTATACTTACAAGTTACATAATATTTTATACCATTATAATTTCTATATAGTAATATTTGAATTTGTGTGTGTGCAATAATGTTTTAAACGAGATAGTTTATGGATATTTATTTAAATGATGTAGTATAATATGAATATCCTATATGTTTTACCAGATGTATTGATGTCATTTTATAGGCAATGCATATTTTCACACACAAAAATTTTATCTGTTGCCTTTGTTCATTTGTACATATTACCAAAAAAGGCTAAGTGAAAATTATTTGCTCATTCTTCATAAATGATAATGACATATATATTTCTACTACATACACTGACTAGATTTTAGTCTCCTTGTTCTTCAGTATAGTGATCCCTTGAAATACAACAGTATTATAATACACACCCTTACTAGTACATAATACATACTGTACAGATGATACCTATAGACACCTAACATGTGATTATAGTATGAAGACAGATTTAAATTATTATTTTCACAATGAATTTTTCTTGGACAAACCACTTGGGAATAAAGAATGGGAAACTTCACAGTAAATTTAGAACATGTTAGATGTCATGTATTAGTTTTTTTCAGAAGGGCTAATTATCTGCTTCCTGAACCTTTGCCTGTCAAGTTTGACAATGGCCAAGAATAAATAGATAAATACATATACTGAGAATAACTCAGGAAAGTTAAATAGAAGAGACTTCAGGGAAATCGAGGTGCGATGTCAAACAAGCCGATGAGTATGTGAGAGATGACTATCATGGATTGCCGTGTGGCAGCTCACTTCCTTGTTCCGCACTGAGGTCATGAGGTAGGTGAATGTGCTGTAGCAAGCTGTTCATTCTCGGTGAGCTGGGTGTACACAGCGGCTAATGTGTCCCAGGGCGCCGCTTACCTCTCTGCAGGCTCTAGGGCAAGTATTTTATGCTCCAGGAGAGATATTTTTGCTAGGTACATGTTCTTGGTGATATCCCACCTTAAATGTTACTTTAAAAGCCTATTGCAATCTGTGGCATTCATTTTTCAAAAATGGACAACTGTGTTGGTTATTATCAATATGCTACCAAAAGGACCTTGAGATGTTCTGACCTGTCTGTCACCAATGAGCTACTGAAACTGCTGGAGTGTTTCCTTAAGTTCAGACATGGTATTTATGAAAACAAAATAGATCTACGATATAGAATTTTAAAAAATTCATCCTTGATAGTGGAAAGGAATCTAAATTTGGCATTGGGATAGCTTCCTGCTATTTTGGAGCAAGTTCTCAAATTTTTCTGTATTTTGATTTCTTATCTATAAAATTAGAAATAGAAAATTGTAAAAAAAAATGTATAAAAATGCCTTAAGAAATGTAAGTGTGTATAAAAATAAAAGTTATCACATTAAGCTCCATTGCTATTAAGACATTATTTTTAAAATATGATTTAAAATATTATTTAAAAATTCATTTTCACATATGCAATTACTGCAAAACTCTAGTTCTGCTCAAGACATTTTTCTCATTTTCATGGCCTTGATTTTTGAATCTTATCACTGAGAAATAGGATAATTTTTATTTGATTAGTTGAATATGTTTCAGTTAAAGGGAATTTAAACGAGAATGAAACCTGTCATCAGACATTTTCTCTTTCCGCTAATAAATTCTGTCTCTCATAAACGATATGAAACTTAATCTCTACACTTGTAGTTCTCACAACCACTCATTCTGAGACTCACAAGTGGCCTCCTGCTGGTTTTTCTCCTGGTGGAAAGGCAAAGTGTTCTGAGATACTCAAAAGTCACTCAGCTGTTTGTATGAGAGCTGGCTGGGCTCACCTACTGCTTATGAAGGGGACTTCCTAGCAATCATGCCACTCCCGGAACAGGGTATCCCAATATGTTAGGCTTGCATCAAGAACTAACTCATGTTGTTCAAAATGCTCAAGATAGAGTGATCAATACTCTACAGTTGCAAAAATTGCAGCTCTAACAGACAGGATAGATAGAAGCATTGGGTCCCCAGATAAAGTACAGAAGAGTAACAATGGAGAAGAACACATTGGATTTAGACAAGTGGCCAATGGGTTTATTACATTTTTTACTCCATACAAAGTATCATCTTGCTATGTACTTACTGCATGCACATCCCAGTATCTGTAACTGATCTGTGTCTTGACAGATGGGGAGATTAAAATAGGTATTCATAAAAGAAATTTTGGATGTGACGTGAACAGACATACAAACAACCATAACTTCTCATCACCCAATGAATATAGTTCATGTCAACTAACAGTACGACCTCATCATACTTAGTTAGGAAGAGTGAGGATAAACAAATCACTCTTTACTGGACAAAATGTTGTAAGAATTTCAGTGTTGGATCTTTTAAGACATAGAAGTCATAATCTCAAGTTTTTAATAGTATTTTTCAGTAGCAATTTTTTTCTGGTCAAAGAAAGCAAATACTTAAGAAGATGCAATATTTTACCAAAAATATTACATGAGTATTGACTTGTGGATATTCCTTTAATTGCTCTTTGCTCTAAAAGAAATAGTAAGTGCCTCTTTTGGGATGTAAATAAGGATAGTCACTCACAAAAACATCTGTGTCCATTGCAAATGTAAACAATCAAAACTCATGAAAAAGATTAAACAATATTCCACGAGCACAAAATTGCTCTATTCCTTCTTATGTTATGACACTGGGAAAGAAAAAATGTTTTGATTTAAAAATCTGTCAGCTATCATGTAATTTAATATGTAGTGACATATACTGCTAAAAGGTATATATTAACATTAAAGACCCAAACTCCCATGATTAATATTACAGCGATGACAGAGGAGAGTGCCTAATTTTAATCCACTGTTTATCTATGGGGGTAATTTATAGATCACTCGACATGTTTTAATAGTAGACATAAAAAGATATCCACTAATATACACTTGCTTTCAAGATCTGACATTTGCAATTAGAAATACAAAGAAATACCAAAGGTTGCCTTCGCTGCATGTGTATACAAATAGCTCGTCATTCTATGCACACTTTGTAAAAGTGATCTATTAATAGCAAAACTGCTCCGAAGACCCAGGGTCTCTTAATATTCTAGTTGAATATCAGAGGTTGACTCAAAATGAGGGCAGAAATACAAAGAGTGGTCAACACATTGATTGGCCTGCCAAATATAGTTTTACCATCATAAATCTCAGGCTGACAACCACACAAAGCTTTCTTCATCCAAACGCTGCCAAGAAAGGGTGTTTATTCACTGATTGGCTGATAGTCACCATGACAACTGATGCCACAATTAGACAAGTACAATCCCACTTTCAAACATGCACATGATTCATTAATCCAGCAGGACTCTGTTGGTGATATATTATGAGAGAAATATTTAATGCCATCCAGAAACGATGTATTTGCTTCTTATCTAGGGTAAAACAAAATATAAGAGCAAAGGGGGACGGCTGTTTAATTAGACTAAAGTAAGTTTGTCGAGCAACTCCGTGAGTTTAAGTATTTGTAATAATTTCATAGGTGTTTCATTCTGTAAAGTCAATGGCTATTGAGTTAATCTTCACTTTCTTTCCCTCCAGGACCTTTTAAAAATGTTAGAAAAAAAAATGTGAGTCCAATTTTCTACAAACTAAACAAGGTAACAACAAATATTCCTTTGGCACTTGAGAAAAAATAATTTTTCTGAATGCCGAGCGATTATCAAACTGAACTGATATCCTTCCTCAGAGACCCAGTGCAAAGTGCAAAGGAGTCATTTCTTCTTGTTTGTCTACATGAGAACCACAATACCCATGGAGATGGATTCAGGTGTTATTAGGAAGAGTGCTATAAGGAGTCTAAACCCAAAGAACTGTATTTGTCAACTTCTACTCCATTGCAACATTCTCGTCTTACCGCCAAACAGATGAGATGCTGACATTTCTAACCCACTGTTCCTTATGACTTTCAAAGGGTTACTCAAAATCAAATTAATGGGTTGAAATCTTAAGCATGCTCTCGTGTTGCCTTATTCACATTTGAAGGAACATAATATAAAAGGATGTGAGACTAGACACTGCATTGTGATTAGGGTTTGCTTCAGAGATGTGGGTTAGGCGTATGTGAAAATATTTTTATTTATGCATGCTTTACTAATTGGCCTAATTATAGTGAGACTTAACTTTTCAGCATAAGAGCTTATGAAATATTGAGGAACAGTGATGATGATGATACTCTACAAGTCAGGAGAGCAAAGTTATCTATCACTTCATATAACCTCACATTACAGCGTGTGTCCACCCAGATGTGTCATACAGCACGTGCCCTGGCTTGTGTACACATGTACATGTAGAATGAGAAAAGTAGAAGAAAGCACACCCAAAACATAAAGGCCAGTTATCTGTAGACAGTGGTAATGGGGTTGTGGACTTTTTGGTTTTCTTCTTTATGTGTATTTTGTATTGTCTAAAGATAATGTAATTTTTATAGATGATATAATTCTTTGGCTAAAAAAAGAAATTCTTTGTTATGATCAATAAAGTGAGGGGGCAGGAAGGGAAGAAAGGGGAGGGAAGGATGCTGAGTTGCAGTCAGATAAGGGGAAAGGGCTCTGAGTGCTGTTGCAGTGGGTTATAATGGAGATGCAATGCACCCTGCATCCCAAAAAGCCAACAGGGGGTCTACTAGAGGACTCAGCATGGGGGGGGGGACTTTCTCTCAAGTCAGATGACTTGAGTTTGATCACTGAAATCCACATGGTGGAAGGAGAGTGTATTAGGTCAGGGTTCTCTAGAGCAGTGGCTTTTCAACCTGTAGGTTGTGAAGCCTTTGGGGGTCACATATTAGATATCCTGCATATCAGATGTTGTCATTACAACATTACAACAGTAGCAAAGTTGTAGTTATGAAGTAGCAGTGGAATCGTGTTATAGTTGGGGCTCACCACAACATGAGGAATTATATTAAAACGTCTCAGCATTAGGAAAAGTAAGAACCACTGCTCTAGAGGAAGAGAACTGATAGAATTAGTCTACATATATTTAAAAAAGGATTTATTAGAATGGTTTATAGGCTGTGGTTCTTCTAGTCCAACAATGGCTGGCTCCCAACAGAAAGGCAAAATTCTAGTAGTTGTTCAGTCCACAAGTGTGGTGATTTGTATAGGTTTGGCCCAGGGAGTGGCACTATTTGGAGGTATGGCCTTGTTGGAGTTGGTGTCTCACTGTGGGCATGGGCTTTAAGACCCTCCTCCTAGTTGCCTGGAAGTCAGCATTCTGCTAGCAGCCTTCAGATGAAGATGTGGAACTCTAAGGCCCGCTTGTACCATGCCTACTTAAATGCTGCCATGCTTCCACCTTGATGATGATGGACTGAACCTCTGAACCTGTAAGCCAGTCCTAATTAAATGTTGTCCTTTATAAGACTTGCTTAGGTCATGGTGTCTGTTCATAGCTGTGAAACCCTAACTAAGACAATGAAATTGCATGTCTCAACTGGTCTTTGATCTACGTTGGAATCCTGAAGAAGTATGTTCTAAACCCATCAAAGGGATGCCTCAGCAACAAGGTAGATAAATTTGCCAGTGAGAGTGAGAGCAAGCAGGCAAAGAGCAAAAGGATCCTTCTCCCAAGGCCTTTTCTGTAGGTTGCTAGCAGAAGGTGTGGTTCAGATTTAAGTGGGTCTTCAGACTTCAAATGAGCCATGTTTAGATTGGGTCTTTCCACCTCAAATGATCCAATCACAAATAATCACGCAAAGCTCTGCCCAGCTGCTTGGGTTTTGGTTAATTCCAGAAGTGTTCAAATAGACAGCTACAATTAGCCATCACACGGAGTATCCCCTCCCACAAGCTGTTCTCTGACTGCTACTTACCTGTGATGGCATACACCTGTGCATACCCTACACAAACACAGAAAACAATGTAAAAAATTAAGATTTTTTTAAAACCTGGAATTTGGACCTATCTGTCCTATTCCCTCCTCCCCTGAGAATCTGGCAAATGGTTCCATCCTTGCCAAAGATTCAGTTTGTTGTTCTAGCCAAAATTGTAACTGATAACATTGTTCCCTCCTGTATTTGCTATTACTGACAGCATCCAGAAGGCCCCTGTGCTAAACTGTTTTGCTCGGTAATATATTTCACCACAGTATCAGGTACTATTCATTGGCTTGAAGATTATGAAGGCTTTATGAAAATTTCATAAGCAATAAGAAGGAATAGATTTTTATTGGAAAGCTGGCTAGATGGCCTAACAGGTAAAGATGCTTGTTGCTAAGCCAAGTGGCCTGAGTTCAATCCACAGAACCCAGACATTGAAGGAAAGAACCAATTCTAACGATAATATGTTCACTCACCATATACATTTGCGCGCGCGCGCACACACATGTGCGCGCGCACACACACACACACACACACAGAGTAGACAAATAATTACTTTTTAATTAGAAAAAGAATGCAATAGAAATACAAGTTTAGGGATGGCTTCTTTTGAAATTTATATGATTTTTCTTCAATGGGAAGACTTTTGAGAACAGATTTGAACCCATATTTTTTCAATAGGTTCTATAGTCAAAATAGAGATATTTAATGATCTGCCCCTGTCTTAGAGTTTCTATTGCTGTGAAGACACTCAGACTACGACAGCTTTTTTTAAAGGAAAACATTTAGTTGGGGCTGGCTTACATTTCACAGGTTTCGTTCACTATTGTCATGGCTGGAAGCATGGTGGCACACAGGCAGAGGTGGTGCTGGGGAAGGACCTACGAGTTCTACATCTGGAATGGAAAATATCAAGAAGAGACCGTGAACTAACTGAATTGGCTTGAGTTTCTGAAACCTTTGTCAAAGGCTACCCCCAATGACACACTTCCTTCAGTAAAGCCACACCTACTCTAACAAGTCTACACATCCTAATCCTTTCAATGAATGCCACTCCCTATCAGCAGATGGGGGTCATTTTCATTCATAATACTACCCCCACCAACACACACCCAAATCAGCAATATAGAATTGGGGTTTTCAGCCACCAAACGTTTTTCATCCACATTGCAGAAGAAACAAACATTTTCCTCTGAATATCAACACAAAGTTCTTCTTAACTGAGTCCTGGAATCCTGTAACATTCTCTTTAAAATCTCACTAGACCTCTGCAAACCTACCCAGCACCTCAGTTTGTCTCTGTATATTTCAGCACAGTGCTGGAAATTAACATTTGTCTGAAGCAAACTTTAGAGAAACAGACCCAGGGCTGGTTTTTCCTGTCTTTTTTCTAAATGTGTAGATTTAGAATTGGAGATTTCTGACCTCAGACAGGGCAGAGGCCTTTTTCCTGATGTCATTCTCTTGTTAAAAGGAGAACAAGAGAGGGAACTGAGCAGAGACCACGACTTTACTCCAGTTCCCTCTTTAGACTTTCCTTTACACCCTGGATGGGACAGCAGTGTAACAGACTGCAAAAAACAAAGTCATCTTCTGATGCTCATCCGGGCTCTTTATTGGTTTTCCTCTAGCTTCCCTTGTCTCATTTTTAAATAAGAAAATAACACCTGATTTTTTTTTTGTTGTTGTTGTTTTTTGTTTTTGAAAAATAGTGGGAAGACTTCAGCAAGGTCATTGGGTATGCGAAGGCATATATATATATATATATATATATATATATATATATATATATATATATATATATATATATTCGGTAAGCTATGGTCTGAGAGGCCATTCTTGCCTGGAGCAACTTAGAGGTCCCCAGGAAAGGGACTTCTTACATGGAGTAACAGTCATCCTGGTCAAGAATAAAACCAATGTGCTTTCAGCCGGAGAAGAGGCAGCACTTGTCGCCTATGCAAAGCTTTGGAAAGTTAGGGCACTGCTTGCCAGTGAGACTGGGTGAAAACTGGGGCTCAATGACTGTAGCTAAGATAGCAATATTAGGTTTATCGAATCATTTGATAGTATGCTATCTAGTCTTTAAACATTTTTCATTTCTTTTCCAATTCTTTTATTATTCTAGGATCACTACAAATGCTCTATGAGTATTTATGACAGGTTAAAAAAAAGAAAGGAGAGAAAACACTAACTAAAGGGCCCAACTAGGAGAGTGGTATAGTTAAATTTTATGATGTCAACACCTTGGATATTTTCATAAATTAAGTGTTTAGAACTTCTTAGTGAGCTAGGTGTTGGGGGGTATTGGCACCACTATACTCAGCCGATCTTATATGTGTATGTAGAAGTGTACACACACAGTGTGTGTAAGACCCAATATTTACATGTGTCATGAGAAATAATCTCATGTGGACTCAACACATAAATGAACAGAAGTTGTTTCCTTTTCTATTTTGCTGGGTTTTTTTTCCTTTCTTTTTGTTTGTTTGTTTTGTTTTGAATTTTCTAGCTAAGTGTGTATTTCCTTTTGCCATAGGAACTTTAGACTTGGTCATCGGGATAATAGTATATAAACAGGATAAGATGGTGTCTTAAGTCTGTGGCTTACTTAAGAAAAGCACTGACACTGTGGTTAGGACAAAACGGCAACCAACAGATTGGGAAAAGATCTTTACCAATCCTACAACAGATAGAGGCCTTATATCCAAAATATACAAAGGACTCAAAAAGTTAGACCGCAGGGAGACAAATAACCCTATTAAAAATGGGGTTCAGAGCTAAACAAAGAATTCACAGCTGAGGAATGCCGAATGGCTGAGAAACACCTAAAGAAATGTTCAACATCTTTAGTCATCAGGGAAATGCAAATCAAAACAACCCTGAGATTTCACCTCACACCAGTGAGAATGGCTAAGATCAAAAACTCAGGTGACAGCAAATGCTGGCGAGGATGCGGAGAAAGAGGAACACTCCTCCATTGTTGGTGGGGTTGCAGACTGGTACAACCATTCTGGAAATCAGTCTGAAGGTTCCTCAGAAAATTGGACATTGAACTGCCTGAGGATCCAGCTATACCTCTCTTGGGCATATACCCAAAAGATGCCCCAACATATAAAAAAGACACATGCTCCACTATGTTCATCGCAGCCTTATTTCTAATAGCCAGAAGCTGGAAAGAACCCAGATTCCTTTCAACAGAGGAATGGATACAGAAAATGTGGTACATCTACACAATGGAATATTACTCAGCTATCAAAAACAACGACTTTATGAAATTCGTAGGCAAATGGTTGGAACTGGAAAATATCATCCTGAGTGAGCTAACCCAATCACAGAAAGACATACATGGTATGCACTGATTGATAAGTGGCTATTAGCCCAAATGCTTGAATTACCCTAGATGCCTAGAACAAATGAAACTCAAGACGGATGATCAAAATTCGAATGCTTCACTCTTTCTTTAAAAGGGGAACAAGAATACCCTTGGGAGGGAATAGGGGGGCAAAGTGTAGAACAGAGGCATAAGGAACACTCATTCAGAGCCTGCCCCACATGTGGCCCATACATATACAGCCACCAAACTAGATAAGATGGATGAAGCAAAGAAGTGCAGGCCGACAGGAACCGGATGTAGATCTCTCCTGAGAGACACAGCCAGAATACAGCAAATACAGAGGCGAATGCCAGCAGCAAACCACCGAACTGAGAATAGGACCCCCCATTGAAGGAATCAGAGAAAGAACTGGAAGAGCTTGAAGGGCTCGAGACCCCATATGTACAACAATGCCAAGCAACCAGAGCTTCCAGGGACTAAGCCACTACCTAAAGACTATACATGGACTGACCCTGGACTCTGACCTCATAGGTAGCAATGAATATCCTAGTAAGAGCACCAGTGGAAGGGGAAGCCCTGGGTCCTGCTAAGACTGAACCCCAGTGAACTAGACTGTTGGGGGGGGCGGCAATGGGGAGGTGGGGAGGGAACACCCATAAGGAAGGGGAGGGGGGGATGTTTGCCCGAAACCGGGAAAGGGAATAACACTCGAAATGTATATAAGAAATATTCAAGTTAATAAAAAAAAAAAAAAAAAAAGAAGAGCACTGACAGTTCAAGGACTGCCTTGTGATGCTTCCTTCCAGTGATTGGCCCGTTTACAGTTGGCTCCACCCTCCGTGGCCCACAAAGTGCTCCAGGGGAGAGTTCCTCCTCGCTCCATCTTTGCATCTAATTTACATGACAGAGGGCACAATCTCCCAGCAAGCTACTCTGAAGTCCTCCTGCCTCCCCAGGGGAAGACATTCACCTCAGAAACCTGGGTGTATTTCCCAGATAGCACTGCTGGGCTTCAATCCCTTAATGAAAGTTGTCCTTTTTAGTATCAGTCCTCAAGGGAGCAACCTCTCTGTTGGCTACAACTGACATGACATTGTAGGCAAAGGAAAACGAGAAAGACGCGGATAGAAAAGTGTCCCAGAGGAGGCCTTTTATCCAGTTGGGACATATGTAAACTACGATTGCAGAATAAATGTTTCTGGGTGTTCATGGTTTCCTAGTCACACTGTTTGAGACATTCAGTGCTCACCTGTCTACTTCAAGTTTAAAGCAGAGCAGCAATGTGTTACCGCTTCGTCCAAAAAATATAAAAGATCACTTTGAAATTATTTTATGCCTCATTTCATAGAAAAGACACATTAAAAGTTTTTTTTTAACACCAAAAATATTTAAAGTCTTCTGCCTAGACCGACCTTCAGTAGCGGCATAATTTTAAGAAGTCTATTAAAAATTGTAATTTTGTGTTAGGTTTTTCTAGTCGGTTTTACAGAGATCAGCGTACTGGGAATTGGGACAGTTGCAACTGGACCACCAGAGTGTGTGCATGTGTGAACATGTGTGGGCACATGATCATGTGTGTGTGTGCATGTCTGTTCATATGTGGATATGTGTGCATATATGAACTTATGTAATGTATACTTATGCGTGTGTGTGTGTGTGTGTGTGTGTGTGTGTGTGTGCACGTCTGCGCGCACATGAGTGCAGACACATACAGATAGGGTGATGCTATGAAGTATGTGTTTCGGCTTTGCCACCTTTCTGCCTCACTTCCTTGAATGAGTCCTAGGGCTCAAACATTTCCACAGCACATTTTGGCAACTATGGTGCTGAAAGGAAAACTTGAGTTCTCTCTCTCTCTCTCTCTCTCTCTCTCTCTCTCTCTCTCTCTCTTTCTTTTTCCCTCCATCTTTATTAACTTGGGTATTTCTTATTTACATTTTGATTGTTTTTCCCTTTCCCGGTTTCCGGGCCAACATCCCCCTAACCCTTTCCCCTCCTCTTCTATATGGGTGTTCCCCTCCCCATCCTCCCCCCCATTACCACTCTCCCCACAACAATCATGTTCACTAGGTGTTCAGTCTTAGCAGGACCCAGGGCTTCCCCTTCCACTGGTGCTTTTACTAGGCTATTCATTGCTACCTATGAGGTCAGAGTCCAGGGTCAGTCCATGTATAGTCTTTAGGTAGTGGCTTAGTCCCTGGAAGCTCTGGTTGCTTGGCATTGTTGTTCATATGGGGTCTGAGCCCCTTCACGCTCTTTCAGTCCTTTCTCTGACTCCTTCAAAGGGGGTCCCGTTCTCAGTTCAGTGGTTTGCTGCTGGCATTCGCCTATGTATTTACTGTATTCTGGCTGTGTCTCTCAGGAGAGATCTACAACCGGTTCCTGTCGGCCTGCACTTCTTTGCTTCATCCATCTTATCTAGTTTGGTGGCTGTATATGTATGGGCCACATGTGGGGCAGGCTCTGAATGAGTGTTCCTTATGCCTCTGTTCTACACTTTGCCCCCCTATTCCCTCCCAAGGGTATTCTTGTTCCCCTTTTAAAGAAGGAGTGAAGCATTCGCATTTTGGTCATCCATCTTGAGTTTCATGTGTTCTGTGTATCTAGGGTAATTGGAGCATTTGGGCTAATATTCACTTATCAATGAGTGCATACCATGTGTGTTTTTCTGTGATTAGGTTACCTCACTCAGGATGATATTTTCCAGTTCCCTCCATTTGCCTATGAATTTCATAAAGTCATTGTTTTTGATAGCTGAGTAGTATTCCATTGTGTAGATGTACCACATTTTCTGTATCCATTCCTCTGTTGAAGGGAATCTGGGTTCTTTCCAGCTTCTGGCTATTAGAAATAAGGCTGCTATGAACATAGTGGAGCATGTGTCTTTGTTATATGTTGGGGCATCTTTTGGGTATATGCCCAAGAGACGTACAGCTGGGTCCTCAGGTAGTTCAATTCCAATTTTCTGAGGAACCTCCAGACTGATTTCCAGAATGGTTGTACCAGTCTGCAATCCCACCAACAATGGAGGAGAGGGAGCAAATGCTGAAGGAGAGATTAGTTTAAGCTGCAGCAACAATGCTGGGGTGGCCAGCAGTGGAAAGGCACAGCTGAGTTTAGAGTGGACAGTGGCAGACTGTTAGAAATGAGGCCAAAGGAAGAGATACTAACAGGAAAGCAGAGAGAGACACATGAGAAGTGAGAATGACAGAAAAGAGATAAAAGCAATACAAATGGGGCCCCCAGACCCAAGAATATAATTCATATGATTTGAGTCCTAATAAAACAGGACAGATAAAAATCGTTTGACTCTGATATATTTAAACAATGTCTGAAATAAACAGTGGAAGGGGTGATAGGTAGTCAGAAATCATGTTTGTTCTGTGAGTGAACTGAAAGCGGAACAAAACGTCTGCCATGCATTGCACTAAATTTTGTTCCAAATGTTTAAGCAAGAGTGGCAGTGAGCTGGGAGCCAAGGCATGGAACTTCTGACCTAAAGATGGAAAAGACACTATGAATATCACTTAAGTCATTAGAAGGGAGACGTGCTATCAAAGAGTGGACATCGAGCACAGCTGCATGATGAAAGCCTGCTGTGGTACAGAACCAGAAGAAGATTCTCTCTGGGAAAGCACTGTAAACATACTTACCTATGGGGGATGCAAACAAATTCTTCCCAGAGAGTTCCAAGAGAGCAGCTCTTCTATCTGTATGTGTCTGTTTGATTTTTTTTTTCCTCAAGCATGTATTATATTACATCGTCAAGTTTTATTAGTTCAGTGGCACCCTTCTCTTACATTTCTCTGCTAGGATTTGTTATAAAAGTATAATTTTCCTGAGTCTTAAGCAATGGTGTATAATCTAGCCTATACGTTTTAGAGTAGAGAAATCTAATTTTATAAAGTTAAAAACAAGGTTGAGGAAATCCACATACCTCCAATATTTTAGCAACCATTGTGCAAAGAAAACATCCTGGCATGTGGGAGTCTTTGACTTCATCTACTAATAAACAAAGTGTAGTTGAAAACTCAGTTCCCTGTTGACTAACTGTGAATATATCTACACCCAACTTCTCTATGCTAAGAGGCAGTTGAATTATTTTACTTTTTATTTTAATGGCTGAGGTGAGATCTCAAACATCACACACACACACACACACACACACACACACACACACACACACACACACACACCTTGGGGAAATGACTCAGCAAATAAAAAGTAATTGCCCCAAAGCCAGAGGACCTGCATTTGGTTTTCAGAACTCATGCAGAAACCTTGTCGTGGCATAGGAATGGAATGCTGGCAATTGTACAGGAAGATTGGGGAGGGGGGTAAGAAGGAATGTCAGAGGCTTATGTGCTAGCTAGCTAGCCTGGAGCTGTTAGTGCATCAGAAGCAAGAGAAGCCATGCCTTATCAATATAGAGGGTGAGAATCAACACCCAAAAGTTGTCCTCAGATCTCCACTGTGGAAGGTGGGTGTGTACACACACACATGCACACCATTGCTTTAAAATAAATCATTGAAGTTAGTCTTACACGATCTCAAGAGCATAACATGGGAAACTTACAATTCAAATTTCTAACAATGTCTCAGCCCAAATTATTAATGATTAAATTCTCATGGCATAACATTGCTCCAAAAAGCAACATAATTCTTTACTGCAGGTTGCAGATCAGAGGCATTATGACCTCTGTATGGCTAACTGCCTCACAGTTCTGGATGGTTCCATTCAGTCAGATGAAGCATCTAGAAGGTCTAGGGTCTATAATGTCATTAAATGAAATTATGAATAATTTCTGGGAAATTATTAACGAATACTTTTCTTTCTCCCCACATATGTGTCATTATAGCTAAAACCCTGAAGAAATTTTATAATAAACTATATTAATTCCCCTTTCTTCATCAGTCAAGACAAAAGGTATGTCACCCATTTCAGGGGAGTGCAGGACAAACTTGCCGTTAGAGTTTCACAACAGCCAACATTAACGTACAAAACACTAAGGTCTAACAGTGTGATGTATTTTTTTATTCTATAGACCATGAAATTATAGAATCTCCCATAGTTCTAACATATCATCTCTCCTCTTAAATCATTATAATCACCAGACCCATCTCATGCCTCAATCTCTAAATGATAATGGAAGCAGAATCACCGCAGAATCAAGGAAGCTCTCAAGATTCATTCTCAGAAAAATATGATACTCATCCTCACTAAGTAGAATTCTTCATTAATTAACAGTGTCATTGACGGCAGTATGCTACCCACCACCAAGTTTCTGAAAATCTTACTTTATGGCACCATAAAAATCAGGATCTGTGGAAAGTACTCTATGAATAAATAGCCATATTATAGTCAAATAGGAACAATGGCCTGAAGAGACTTTTTTTAAATCTCTTTCGTTCTTTTTCCCAGGAACTGTCTCGTACCCCTGTAAACTGAATGCGTAAATTGAATTTTGTAGCACCAGACTTCCACTCAAGGGAAGGTCTTTCAAGAGGAACCCCTCTATTAGATGCCACAAGAACTATACTAAACAAACACCTCCACTGTTCTCCCTGCCTTCCTCAGATGCCCTCCACAATGCATCTTGATTAATTTTCCATATTTGATTAATTTTTAATATTTCAAATATTATATATATGTGGGTATATATACAAAGTGTCTTCATATATACTCATACGTAAAGCACAAGTCCTGTTATCAGCCTTTTACTCTATTACAAAAATCTGTTCTTTGTAGGCACCATTCTCAATTTCTTGTACAAGTCTGACTGTAACACACACACACACACACACACCACAACTTTCTGTAACTTCAACCACATTCATAACAAAGTGCTACCTTTCAAGTCATTGTATGGAAACCTGCTTCCTGCGTCGTATGCTCTTCTGTACAACTTACCCAGGTCCCTGCAGATGTTCACCCAAGTTGGTTGCCAAGATGCACTAACAGACAGTGCTCTAATGAACAAACCACACTGGTACTGTATACCCATTACCTTCATTCCCATTCCACAGACATCTACATTACATTTTATTTTTAAACTTGTACATTCTATCCCATATGACAAAGTTCCCCTGCTGGCCGCTCAGAGACAGTATCATTTGTGGTGGAAGCAATTTGAGTTTTGGCATCAAATGTGTTTGTGTCTGTGTACTGAATCTGATACTAACACACACGATCAAAGCTTCTTCAGTCATGATGTACCAAGTTCTTTGCTGTGAGAGGAAGATTGTAATGTATGTGACAACTTTAGTGCAGTACCTGACACGTAGAAATGCTCTACATTGAGAAGTTGGCATGGTTGGTGCAGTTTTCCCCTCAAAGGGGCTAGTTAGGCAACCTCATGAAGCCATTGGGAGTCAAAGACAACAACTCCTTAACCAAAAAGAAACCACCCTGCCTGGCAGCCAACAGTATGAAGGGGTGATGCACAACCAAATGGGTTCACATGACTGTGTCCTGTGCTAAGCAGAGAATGGAATGGTTATTATTATAAAGGAGTATGTTTTATACGCTCTCAGCTACATTGGTTCACTTTTATCTTAATTTATAGTCCAGAAAATGATAGTCATTGAAGATTTGAATTCATGTTTGCCCAACATCAAAGCCACTGTTTTTAATTAAATTGTTACTTACCTGATTTCTAATTTGACAACCTTCAAAAGGAAAGCATATTGTAGGGGGAAGAAGGTGGAAAAATTAACTCTGAAAAAATATGTGAGGTGATTATTGAACAGTTTTACGAACTGGTCCACGTAACACAATTTATTCACTCGGTTATCACATAGTAAACAGCATTTCCTATTAAAGGGAGTGTTGCCTTTATAGTTACATTTATTCTTTAATGCAAATTTATAAACAGTGCACTATGTGGCAAGATTCATTCCGCATCTCAGAGGCAAAGTCAAAGGCAACAGATTTGTACATGCAAATGTAAGCCCAAATGGGACTTTGGACAAGGGTGGTCTATATTGTAAGGGATCACCCTGAGCATAGTGGAAATTGAAGAGTCCCCTTTGTCTGAGATGGGACAGCCAACGTTGTCTCCAGACATTTCCCAATATTCTCCTGAGGGTCAAAACCATCCCTAGTGCAAACCACTACTCGAAACCCTCTAGCCAAGCCCCGCGTGTATGCAAAGAGCTGGTGATGACTCCGCTTTCCACACCACGCTTTGATGTAACTTTCCACACACACACAGATCATTGCTATGACCAGTCCATGACTGTTTCTTGACTCAAATGGTATTTAGGTTTTATAGTCATTTCTTTATTCTTTGGTCAAATTAGGGCTTGAATTGCCACCTCAAAAGACATATGTTAGGTAATGTAGCCAAAGCCCATGGGAATCTCTGAAGTAAGAAGAAGGAAGTTTCTTAATCCACATTTTGTACTATAACCCACATCAGTGAGTTACTTTAGCTGCTCCTGTTTTAAATACATGAGCGAGAATGTGGCTGTGGAGTGTCCCCCACTGCATATTTGAACAAAAAAATGAAGAAAGAAACAAACTCAATAATTCAACAAATAAAAGCCGCTTAGTTAGGATACATTTTCTTTACAATATGCTGGAAGGCAGTGTCTGGTGCCTGCCTGCTGTCATTGTTTAGACAGCTTTAAATTTAAGGCCATTTTGTGGTCTCAGCAATGCCATTCTCACATCTAAATTCCTGAAAGTTTGTCATTTCACTTCCTCGGTTGGAGACCAGTGTTCAGAACCCCTCACTTCTGTGACAGGGCACAATTAATATTCAACCATTTCATGCTGCGATCTGTTGAGAAGAATGTGACCAAACAGAATAACACAAGCTAAGAAAACGCAATTCTTCCTTTACATTGTGGTAAAGGAAAACTTTGCTCTTCATTGGTGGAGAGGTGGACACATCCCCAGTAGTCTTTTATTCAACAGTTGAACAGTCAGTCAGATGATGGCACACCCAGGGCGCAGGATTCCCAGTCCACACCCTCAATAAGCACTCCTACCTGGAAGTGATTCGAGTAATACACCGAGACACCACCACTTAATGGTGGCTTTCCTCCATCATTGCAGTAGTGAAGTGCCAATCAGTAAGTGAGGACTGATGAGGTGCCAGTTCCCTCATGTTCATGCAGCAGCGCTCTTTAAATGAACCACTTTGTAGATTTGATAGGACAGCCACAGTCACAATCACATTCTTTCTTTCCCTTTTGTTCTTTTTTCTTTTAAGATCTTCCTAGTTGTCTCTCTAGGCTTTTGACATTTTGTTGAAGTAACGTGAGGAGGATAAGAGTCGTGGCTACTGAAAGGTCAATTTTAGTCTACAATTCTCTACTGTCCTCAAACAGGGTAAGTGATGAGAAGAGAATTGGAAGTAGCTTGGTACGGAAGGGATGTCAAAAGAGCTGTTCTGAGCCTGTTCCTCCTAGAGGCTTGGAATGCCTAGTTAGCACTGGTCCCTGTTTCTCTTCCGATCTCCTAATTGAGCACCTCTACCTGGAGGCTCACTATGACTATGTGACCCAAGTGGAAAGAGGCATCTGGACATCTTGTGTGTTAGGCCAACTGGACTCACCTGCTCATTCAGTTCCCATACCTTACCTTAGTTTTCACATTAATCGCTATCCATAATATACCTGCCTCTAAAACTCACTTTCTCTGGTCTGTGTATTTCATTCTTCAATTCATAAGGCAAGACCCAGAAAGCTAGGCTGGAGAGATGGTTCAGCAGTTAAGAGCACTCATTGACTGCTCTTCCAAGGGTCCTGAGTTCAATTCCCAGTAACCACATGGTGGCTCACAACCATCTGTAATGGGATCTGATGCCCTCTTCTGGTGTGTCTGAAGCCACCGACAGTGTATTCACATATATAAAATAAATAAATCTTTAAAAACAAAACAGAACAAAACAAAAACCAGAAAGCCACTGGTTCATGGTGGCTTTGGTGGCCATTGAGTTTTGGAACCCTAGCTGCCCCAAGAAAGGTTCTATCATTCTCAAAGATACCCCCAAATTCCCATCTCAAAGGTATCATAAGAAAGGACACTTAGCTTCATTGTATGTGTGAGATATGCTGGGGTTTATTCAAAGAACTTTGGATGGATTCTAATTCTCACGACAGCCAGAAGAGAGCACATGAGACGTAGCCAACTGCATTCATCATAAAACAAGAGAAAATGAAAACCACAAGCCAATATCTTTGCTTGACAGGAAGACTAAAATAAAAAAAAGAGACAATAATCACAACTGATATTGATAGGAAATGACAGGACACGCCCATGTTGCTTGTGGAGGTACAAACTGATAGAACTGTTAACCAGTGTGTTAAGGGTTAATATCCACACATTCTGAGTCATGAAGTTCTTTGCTTGAGAATGGACCCAATAGAATCTATGGCATAATATATTCAATTTTTAATACTTCCAACTAAGAAACAAGAACAACAAAAAACCCTATAAATAATGGAACAGACAATAAGCTATGGTGTATTAACAAAAGAAAACACTGTGCAACACTAAATACTATGTACAAATTCTATGTGCAACTTCAATGGTGTCCTCCCAAAACGTATTGGTATAGAAACTAAACAGATGAATCCAGGTTGGATGATTTTATATATTCATAGGGAGGGAATCTATGGAGCTAGAGGTCATGAGTGTTAGGAGACCTTGCACAGCAAGGGTTCCCTTTAGACATAAACCACACCCAAACACCTGTTTCATAGACAGATCCTTTATTAAATGGGAAAGAAATGTTAAAAGTAGCTGCTTTCTGACTCAGAGAAAAAGGGAGGTCAGTGTTTGAACAGGCTCGGATGCAATGGTATCCAGTGGTACATTTTGATTGGTTATGTTAAGTAGATGAACCAAAGGGGGTTTTTGATTGCTGGACTTAAATACTTTCATAGCTGGGCCTTGGTAGTCAGCCTCAGAAGGAAGAAGTGACCAAATAAAGGAATAAATGTTGGTGGATAGCTTTAGAAATAAAATCTAATGGTTTTTAGCAAGGCAGAGGGAATTGTGGAGAAGGGCAAGGTCTGCCACTGCCATTCTTGCCACCCTTGAGCTGGCTAGAGTCCCTTCAGTGAAAGTTGGTGAGGTGTTGTGTCTGTGGGTCTGTTTTGTGCCCTTTGTAAAAATACCCCTTACAACCTTTGATTTATGAATATGCACTTTTTTGTAGGTATGATATTTAGTAAAGATCCTGAATATCAAAGATATCTTTAGGTAATAGGGACTACTATGCTCTCCTGAATCATAGATGGATGAATATATATATGGAAGGTTGAAGAACCTGGATAAGTTTATTTAAATGGAGAGCCTCCTTACTATCAATGTCATTGTAGACATGAGAAGAGTTTAATTTTCTTCTTGTCGTCATCACTGTCCTTCTCTGGTCTTTGGTTATCCAGAGTAAAAGTCACAGAGAAAAGTAAGAAGACTCTCTAGTAATCTCCTTGATAATGGTCCTTGCTTTCCCAATAAAGACAAAAACAAAAACAAGCAAAGAAACAGACAAAACCCACCACCACTAACAACAACAAACAAAACAAAACAACCCTGATTGACTATAATATTGTGTAACAGCTTTCACCCTGCAGGAAATTCCTTAAACAAGAAGGCAAACAATTCAAATAGCTTCAGGAAGTCCCTGAAACTGACCAGATTCACTTCCTCTTCCATGCCACAGTAAACAATAAAACTCAAGAGTCCCTCTCAGAGGAAATGAAGCACCACTGCAAATAAGACTTTTATAGAAGGCAAGTTACAGAGAAGACTCTGAAACCAGACCAGCTGCCCAGATGCCTGGAAGAGGTTTACACCAACTGAGTCATTAAGAAATGATGCTCTCCTACCTGTTGAGCTGCCTGAAGGCTGTACAGTGTGTTTCAGGTTCCTGGTTCTGTGGGCTGTTAACCCATACTGCAGTAGGCTTTGGTGATGTAACTGTCTTTGAGTCATTTCTGCTTCTGAAAGTAACCCTCATCCATATTCTCATAAGGAACTCCAATAAAACTCATTGGTTCACCAAGTTGGACATTAGTGGTATTAGTACTTTGGTCTGTCATGGGTTTTCTCCATGAGTAGAATAGATGTGTGTGTTTGTTGTGCCTCCTGAGGAAAGACTTATGTCACACTCCAAGTGACTTCATGAATAACCAAATCATAGGCTACTGTGTTTTCAGTTGGAAAATGATATTTTTCCTCTAGGTCTGATCATGTGGTGAGAAAATAACAGTTGAAGGCCTGTCATAGATATGCTTGGGTGTCCTGGAGTATGGAATGAGAGGCTAGCAACAGAGATAATGACAAAGAGGCCTCCAGAAGACAGTATGAGAGGGAAGAAGGGAGGAGGAAGAGGAAGCAGGCTGGTTCCTCAATAATGATCATGGAAGAAGTAGCCACTGGCTATTTCAATAAGAATCAGGATGACACATATTCACAAGCACAAGTAAAGGCCAGTGGTAACTGGTCCGATACGATTTTTATAGTGTAGTTGTTAGGGAAAGTATCTCCTCAGGACACACGAGACCAAGTGCCCAGCAAATGTGATTGATTTGCTCCAGAGGGACACAGGGCAGGCAGTAAAGGACAAAGACAGGAGATAAAGGATGAGGGAGAAGTAGAAGGGGAACAAGGGAGGGGGAGGAGGGATATTTGGTCCAGAGGACCAAACACTGCCTCTGGATAGAGAGAAGACAGAATTAGCACATAGGAAAATGGCAGGTTACAAATGTACATGGGTAAACACTGTGTTAGGATAAGGTATTTAATTATAATTGAGAATGCTAACTAGGTGAGCTGAAGAGGGCTTTTGTTTGCTGGACTTCAATAATTTGATAGTTGGGACCTTGGTAGTCAGCCTGAAGAGGAGTCCCTTCAGTGGTTATGATGTGTTTGCCATCATGGGTTTTTGAAACACAGAGTTGGAGGTCTACCCTTCATAATTCCTTTCTGAAGTAGATTCCCATGTATCTGTGTGTATTGAATAAACTAGTTTAGGTATGGCTCATGGATCATTGGTACACCAAGAACTACTGGGCTAGTTATAGAGCTATCTGAAGCAAGATGCCAGTCAAAGGTCTTCCCACTCACTGCAAGCTCTTGAGGTACAAAGGACAGGCAAGGAATAGTATGGCAGAGGGAGTCAATTCATTTAAAAAGCAGCCCTTTTGCAGGCTAAATTTTAATATAGTTTTAAGATTGCTTTACAAATACAACTTTCATTAAAATATAAGAAAACTAAGGAAAAAAGAAAGAATAAGATGAACCCAAGCAAAGCAAATTCATTCCTTAAATATATACTTACATGTGCATAAACACAATTTCCTAAGCTCTTTCTCCAGACCTTTCTAAACATTTTAAGCATGATGGAATACTGGAATTAATTGAAGAAATAACTTAAAATGAATGTTTATGTATTTTAAGAGTTAGGAAAAAATGATACTGGCTGCAATGGATTGGGATATTTTTAGGCATGATGTAATAAAATGCTTTCTGTATCTTGATTATCTTAATGATATACCCTTTCCACAATGTATGCCTATCAATTCCATCATGGGCATTCTAACCTAATTACTAGATAATTGAAAATTTACTTCGTCCTATATGATTTTTTTTTATTTTTTTTAAATTTTAGTTTGCTTTGAAGTCTCTGTCATTGATAACTGAAGTTAGTGATTCTGTAGCTTCACAATGGAGTTAGAGACAGGTCGATATCAGAGGCACATAGATCAGCCAGTCTAGCCATAAAGGAGAGCTTCAGAGTTAGTTAGAGACTGTCAAAACCTAAGGAAGCAATAGAAGGAAGATATCCCAATGTCAAATTGTAACCTCTATATGTGTCCACGTAGGTGGGTACACTCTCATAGCCAAATGCAACGCCATAGAGTACAAAAATGAATAGAAATGAAAAGAAAGCTAAGGAAGAAAAACTAATTTAGGGGTTGGGATTTAGCTCAGTGGTAGGCGCTTGCCTAGGAAGCGCAAGGCCCTGGGTTCGGTCCCCAGCTCCGAAAAAAAAAGAAACAAAAAAAAAAAAAAAAAAAACTAATTTATACCTGTGTGTATGTCAACTTATAAACTGAATTAAATGGATAGCTCAGCATTAAAATCAAAGTATCTTAATTTAAGAAGTTAGACAAGCTTAACAGAAAACGACACAAGGGGAGACAGAATTAGGAAAGTAAAGATGGATCACGAAAAGATATATGAACTGAATGCTGCAGCAAAGAAAAGTAACAGAGGAAAAGAGGAGAGCATAAGAGCCACAGGAAGTGTTAAAGTGGACCAGAGTTCTATGCTATGAAGAAGAGAAATCTTGAAGGAAAGGAGAAAGGTAATACACAAAGAAATTCCTCATCAAATACATTATACTATCCATTATGGTTTTGTTAATAAATATCCCCTGAAGGCCAGCATGTCAAAGTCCACCAGGTTGGGGCCTCGGAGAGAGGACTTCAGGTTACTGAGGGAGTGTGTTACTTTGCACTGATGCTCTTTGCAGTGTTTGCAGAGCCCTTTAGCATCTAAGAGAAGATTCATCTCCACTCCTTCCTTCTTTCTGCTCTTGTCAGTGATGGGACCACTGATAAGACACACCCTCCTGCCATGCCATTCTACCACCGTGGTCTCGCCCAGAGCCAGGGGAATGGGTCTACTTGATCTTAGGATATGAACTTCCTCAAGTGCGAGCTAAAGACATGATTCTCTTTACTTGTGTTAGGTATTTCATTGGAAAAACTACAAGACTGGCAAATATACTAAGCCACATATTCTGGAAGTTTACAGAACTCTAGGAAGAGTCTAGAAAAACAATATCCAATACAGTCTGAGAGTCAGGATATGAGAGGACAGTTATGATTCTTGTGCCATTGGGGGATGGGGTGAGGCACAAGTACTGAAGACAAAAAAAAAAAGCTTAATAAGTCTTTGTTGAAATAACTATTTCCTGCGTGGCCTCCCACTACTGCCACTATGTTGGCAACTGTTTCTGTAGAAATTTCACAACATGATTAAACCTGTAAATCAATTACCTCCTAGAGTTGTGGAATGTTCTTATGAAAAGGAGCCTTAGGAATCATCTAGTAAAATAGTTTTAAATTGAGCTTTGCCAGTTCCCAGGGCTTTGATTTTCCTCCATTGAAGAGGACGATGATGAGAAAGGTAGTGTATGAGTGGGCTTGGGGCACCCGCCCCCACTCTACATAGAGTCACTGTGCTTTTGTGCATTTTTCTGTTTGCTCTGACATTTCATTTGAAAATAGACTTCTTTGGATTAAAAGAAGAGTGACTGTGGAATTTTGAATCTAATTTCTGGACCCCATCGCCTTTATTAGACACAATATAATTGAGGCCTGAAGATACAGTGTGACCTTCTCAAGGTTACCCAGCTAATTAATAACAGAACAGGGACCAGACTAAATGTCTTCCGAATCCAAGTTCACGGCCCCTCCCAATACATCATCCTGCTTGTCCTCATATGAGGATTTATGCAAAATGAGCTACTTTCTCAACATAATCATTAGGAACGTGGACTTGCAACCATGCTATTTGAATATTTGTTTTGAACTCTTATGAACCCATTATCTTACTCTGACTGCCAACTGGACAGAATTGAACACCATGATTCCTCCCACCCTTCTCTGTTTCTAATTTTTGCATCTTCCCTCTGCCCATCTAGTACTTGCGTGAGTGATGCAGCCATAAGGTTCTCGCTCAGACGTGATTCTGATCTCCCTGGTTTATGGTTTCAAATGTGGCCGAGGATCTACTTATCCCCGACTGTTTCTGAAAACCTTCACAGCAGGGTCATTGTGACTTTACATGATCAGGTAGTTAACACACATTAATGTTTACCTTTATATCGCCTTTTACAACCAGCACCTACTTTTCAAAAATTAATTAATTTATTTAGGTACTTTACATTTGGAGTTCAGCTTCCCTTCTCTTCTCTCCTCCCAGTCCCTCCCTCTCCCCTTTCCTGCCTCCATTCCACTGTCTTCCCTTTCTTCTCAGAAAAGGGGAGGCCTCCCACGGATAGCAATGTGCCTTGGCATATCAAGTTGCAGTAGGACTAGGCATGTCTTCTCCTATTTTGGTTAGGCAAGGCAGCCCAGTAAGGGGAAAGGAATCCAGAGACAGGCAATGTAGCCAGAGACAGCCTCTGCTCCTGCTGTAAGGAGTCCCACATGAAGACCAAGCCACGGAACTGTTACCTATGTGCAGAGGACCTAGGTCCATCCCATGGATGCTCTCTGGTTGGGGGGTCAGTCTGTGTAAGCCCCTATAAGCCCAGATTAGTTGATTTTGTGGGGTTTCTTGTGGTGTCCTTGACCTCTCTGGCTCCTTTGATCCTTCTTCCCCCTCCTCCACAGGATTCCCTGAGTTCCACCTAATGTTTGGCTGTGGGTCTCTGCATCAGTTCCCGTCAGTTGTTGGTTGGAACTTCTCAGATGACAGTTATAGCACCTGCTTTTTGTTTTTTCACAAATTAAGGAAGCTCAACAAATAGGTATATGAGATTGAAATACACAAAGGGATACAACTTGTCACCTCAGCCTTACACTCTAAAATGCAAATGGCTGTGCTGGGAGATGACACATTTTCTTGGATCTGTTATCAGTGACAGTGTATGCACACAGCAGCACATGAATATAAGTTTTTTCCTCGTGTTCTTACAAAGATGGACATATACTTCAACACTTGCTTGCTGCCATCTTCCATTTCATTGGGACTCAGTGTTTAGCATCCCACTTCTACTGGGATCCACACTGGGAATGTGCTCAAATACTCAGGACTATTCTCTTACTAATTGACATCTAACTTCTTTTAATATTGCAAGAAGTGATGTCATGAGCGGTCTGCATTTTCCTGCTCATATCAAAATGACATTGCAGAGCAACAATGTTCATTTTTCAAAGGCAGTCAGTAATTGTTCTTCAAGTTAGCTTTGCTTATATAACCTTTGCTCATTACTTCCTCACAGAGGTACCTATTCTTTACCTTTTCACCAACATCCTCAGTTAAACCAGCAACCCCAGTATAAATACAACATGATTTGCACTTAAAGTATTTATTGTATAAAGATTAAAATGAGTATTCTTCAAAAGATGAAATTACAAATCGCATTATCTTTGTTTTTTTTGTATAGTTTCCTAATTATATTTCTGTATGTGTTTGTACCAGATTTCACAGCCATTAAAACAACACACTTTCCTGTTATAACAAGAGGAAGAATGTGTCCCAATCTCTCGTTTACATTTTGATATTCCATGGCCTCTTTTTGGCATGTGTCTTTTTCATGTTTAAGCACTAGAATTTATAGTCCTTAAAATGGCCTCTGAGTTTTGGGCCCCTTGTAGAAAGGTTTTCTAGTTTCTATTATCTGGAAATGTCCATGTTCTGTAATGTCCATGTCTATAATTCCATCTCGGGGTGGCAAAACGGTCCAATGGGTCTAAAGGTTCCTGCTCCAGAGCCTGATGGCCCAGTTCTATTCTGGGGATCCACAGAGTGGAAGAGGACTGACTCCTCCAAGGTGCCCTCTGATGTGCACGTCAGCATGTGCACATCATGCTTTTTAAACCCTGTTAAATACAATTAAAGTAAGTTAACTTGTGAACTTTTACTTTGATCAATCTAGAATTTTGCTATGCTATGAGATGCAGTTTCACATTTTTCTAGATGTTATGCAAAACTGTAAGAGAGCTTTAAGTCTTTTTTCTATAATTTTTCTGTAGTATCACAGATGAAATAATAGGTCACCATGCCAACTGGATGCCTGCTCCACCCACTGAGCTACATGTCCTTTTTTTATACTTTATTTTGACTTCCATATTTTACTGTAACTTAAAAGCGTACTGTTTTTACTATTTAGTTGGTGTGGTGTATGTGTATATATGTTTCCTGTATGTGCAATACGTGTGTGCATGTGCATATACGTACACGAATGTGCAAAAAAGTGATTGACACTAAGTATCTTCCTCTCTTACTTGCACATTATTTTCTTTGAGACGTAGTCTCTTATTGAATCTAAAACTTATCAAATTTGCAAAACTGGCTGGCAAGAGCCCCCCATGGATCCTCTTATCCTCATGTCCCTAGTTCTGGGATTATAGGCACCTCACTACCACAGGCTGGCTTCAGTAAGTGGGTGCTGGAGATTGAAGCTAGGGCCCTCATGCTTGTACAACACATACTTCACTGACTGAGACATTGCCATAGCCCCAATTATATCCTATATTTTTTCCACACTCAGATGAATAGTTTGATTCAGTTTATTTATTTTTTTTGTCTACCTACCTAGCCAGTGTTGTTAGATCAGCTTTCATTTCAAAAAGACTCCTCAGACACACTCAATAGCTATTTCTAGCTACTTTCCCAGAATTCTTAAAAATTTGAGCACATAATAGAAGTTACTATCAGATGTACACAAAAAACACTCAGACTCTGAAAACCCGGTATAGGTCATCTGGATGCCCAGAGAAAGATTAAAAAAACATCTTCTTTTCTGTGGTTTTGTTTCTTCCTCTGTCATTTTTCTCTATGAAATATACTACGAAAGTAGGCTTAAAGTTACGTTTGAAAAAGCAAACTTCACTCATTAGGTGAAGAATAAAGAAATCGTAAAAAAAAATATGTGTTGTGATTGGGAAAATGGCTACAGAAGTTAAGAAGGACAATGGTAACCATAAGTCACTTGAGTCCCTGGACAGCGGCTTCAGTCCCCCATATCAATATTTTATGCATGTTTTATTTGCCTATTTATTCCACAGTTCAATAAAAATTACACGTTGCTATGGGAACAAGAGAAATCACAGATACCTGCTCCGCTCAGAGGTGCAGCATTTCACTTCCTTAATGAAACACACACATCATAGGGGTTTAAGCCTTGCGTTTAGTCACAACTTCTGCAAATCAGAATTTGTCGCAAGCGATCGTTAGTTACTTTTTGTATTTGCACGGATTCGGCAAAGGCTGTAGACCGATCATATGAAAAAAAATCACCGTGGAAAAAGGTCAGTCTCGCACAAGGCAAGTTGCATCCTTGTCTTCCTTTATTCTTTTAGAAACTGTGTCTTGGATAAGGCCCACCTGTGGGCGACATAAGCGCCCTTTGAAAGCGAAAAGTGACGATTTATCTTCTGTGGCAGAGGGAACCAGAGGGCAACGTCCTACCATAAATCCCAACTTGCCTTGACCAGAGAGATGCATGGGAACTCTACAGTGTGTTCAGAATCCATTCCAAGGGGACAGAAAATTCCACACCAAGATTTCCCAGAGCCTAGCACCGGGGCAAACATTACCAAGTGATGTCTGTGTGTGTCAGAGGTGGAGAAAACCTTCAAATCTGCTAAACGTGGAATAAAGCGGAGAATAACTTGAATTAAATTCCTGTCCCCACTTGAAATAGACTCTGACTGTGCCTCTGTACCTGGCCCTGATTTTTGCATGAAAATATTCCTTTTGTCCCTAGCTGGTGCTAGCCTTCAAAAAGGAATAGGGTTTAAAAAGCAGGAAATAATGTGAGATTTTAAGCAAACAGTTCAATATTCTTTTTAGAATGCTCTCTGTATTCAAAAGCACTTTGATTTATATCTTCGGCAGTCTTTGAAACTGCACCTCTTTTAAAAGGCCATCCCTGATTTTGGGTCTTTGTTCCCTTATGAGCTTTGTCCCTGATTTCTAATATAGAGACCAGAGAAGTATGTTGTTAAAGGAAGGAAAATAATTTTTTTTTACAAAGCCCAGCAAACTGTGTTAAATATGCTTTTGAAAATTAAGTTTAACATAAAGTTCAGTATAACCACCTCCATTCAAGGTATTGTCTGTGCTAAATAACTCTTTCCGTAAAAACAGCCTTTGTTTTCCTGTAATGTAATTAAAAGTGAACCCAAAAGGGCAGCCATAAATCAAGGTGCACAAAGACTGAGGGAAATACTATAATTAATATTTAACATAAGTTTTGATTGCTTTTAGAGTAAGCATTAAAAAATATCAATTAGAATATATATTCAAAGTTTTCTTGCTTGCCTATTACACGGTGGAAGGGGCTATTTTTAATTCTGGATACTCCAAACCAAATAATACCTAGTCCCTAATTAAATAAAAGGCTGCAATTGAACCGCGAGTTTCTGCTGATGTCACACATAATGAGAGTGCTGCTGGAGTCATGAATGAATGTCAGCCAAACCCAGAGAAGGAATTGCAATGTTCGGATTCAATCAGAGAGCAGGTATTGTTATTTGTAATAGGTGTATAAAATGATTATTATTATTTTTAAATACAGACAAGGGGAAGGAAATGTGAATTCAAAAATATCTGAGGCAAAGAGGGGAAAAAAAGATTAGAAAGTATGTCATTAAAGTGAATGTACTGTATGGGAAAAATGAAATGCACAAATTTACCAGCGAATAATTGCTTTCTATGTTACATATATATAAATAGCTAGGTCTAACCTTATCCCTATCTGTGTGGGTATACTTGTGTGTAGAAAGACTCTAAAGGTAATAACTTTGTGGGCATTTATACTATTAAAAAGGAATTTATTATATAATGAAAGGGTGAAGTGGCATAAATTTAACTTATCCAAGATTTTGCAAAAATAATAATAAGAAAGAAAGTGCTGTGGTTTTCTGCCTCTATCAGAAAATAGCCAAGGATCTCTTTTCAGAAACATTTTCAGAGGTGCATTTTACTCTCTACATATGGTGAATTAAACATGTGAATCCAATATGGCTAATTATTTATTGTTTTTGAGAACTGACCGTATGCTTCATTCCACATAAAGCATGGAAAATAATATGTCTTCTAACCCCAGGGGCTTCAAATGCGAGTCGACAGTGTCTGCCTTCTTCTCTTCTCCCCTTCCTTCCCCATTTCCCATATCAGATTGTCACTGTAATCTGCATCTAGGGAATGGGGACCCAAACTTCTGCAGGCAATTGTTCCTGTCTCATAGTCACTCAGGTTAAGGATGTATTCAGCACACGTGCTCCACTATGTTCATCGCAGCCTTATTTATAATAGCCAGAAGCTGGAAAGAACCCACATGTCCTTCAACAGAGGAATGGATACAGAAAATGTGGTACATCTACACAATGGAGTACTACTCAGCTATCAAAAGCAATGACTTTATGAAATTCTTAGGCAAATGGATGGAACTAGAAAATATCATCCTGAGTGAGGTAACCCAATCACAAAAGAACACCCATGGTATATACTCACTGTTAAGTGGATATTAGCCCCAAAACTTGGAATACTTAAGAAAAATTCATATGAAACCCAAGAAGAAGGAAGACCAAAATCTTCCTTCTGAGACAGGAGAACAAAATACTCACAGGAGGAAATACAGGAACAAAGAGAGGAGCAGGGATTGAAGAAAAGGTCATCCAAGGACTGCCCCACCTGATGGATACATATCCATCCCATATGTAGCCAGCAAACCCAGTCACTATTGTTGATGCCCAAGAAGTGCTTGCTGACAGGAGCCAGATATGGGTGTCTCCTGAGAGACTCTGCCAGAGCCCTACGGATACAGATGAGGATGGTTGCAGCTAACCATAGGACTGAGTATGGGGATCCCAATGAAGGAGTTAGAGAAAAGACTGAAGGAACTGACAGGGTTTGCAACACCATAGGAAGAACAATAATATCAACCAAGCAGACTCCACTAGAGCTCCCAGGGACTAAGCCACCAACCAATGAGTACACATGGAGGGACCCATGGCTCCAGCCACATATGTAGCAGAGGATGGCATTGTCCAGCATCAATAGGAGGAAAAGCCCTTGGTCCTGTGAAGGGTCATTTCCCCAATGTAGGAGAATGCCAGGGTGTTGAGGTTGGAGTAGGTGGGTGGGAGTGGGAGCACCCTCATAGAAGCAGAGGGAGGGGGAGGGAATATGGGAGAGGGGGAAAGGGGGGACAACATTTGAAATGTAAATACATAAAATATCCAAGAAAAATAAAATTTTTTTTAAAAAGGATGTACCCAGCATAAGAGGTACACATCTTAGAAAACAACTGTGTGGATACATCAAGCACTAAGTAAGTTTTGAGGGAGAACAGAGGGTTTCAAAACAATGTCAGCCAGTCAGTATAAGATGAGAGTCTGACTGATAGTGAGAAAGGTGATGTAACAACACGTTCATAGGGAAAATCCCACTCATTCTGTAGAACCTTCAGTTCCCGGTTATAATCTTCACTGAGTGACTGCATAGCTGCTATAATGATTTGTCTCCTGATGATCATTTATCTACCGATGCATCCAGAATAGACAGAAAGCAGGAATGAATGAATATTTCTGAATGGTCAGAGGTTCCACTATGGTTGAGCCATGAAATCCGTGTCTTAGGTTTGACAGTTATAAACATCATAGATGCCAGACTGGGATCTACTTTTGGTCTAAGGCCTTAGACTAAGTCCTCTATAATTCTCTGCACTGTACATATTCACAATAATCCATCCTTCTAGAAGCAGCGGTTCTCCACCTTCCTAATGCTGTGACCCTTTAATACAGCTCCTCATATTATGGTGACCTCCAACCCTTAAAATTATTTTTGTTAGTACTTCATATCTTTAGCTTTTCTACTGCCATGAACCATTATGTAAATATCTGTGTTTTCTCCCAGTCTTAGGCAACCCAGTGAAAGGGTTATTTGATGTCCCTGAAAATGGTCACTTGATTCCCCAAGGGGTTGCAACCACAGGCTGAGAATCTCCATTGCAGAGTCTATCGGGGAGGTGCACAGGGATGTCCAGTGCAGAGTCACTGGGAAATCAGTGTCAATTTCTTATTGAATGGTGAAGGAAATGAAGTGGGATCCCATTGACTTATCTGTACTCCTTTTCTGAAAAAAAAAACTTTTGAAATAATTTTAGACATTCAAAATTCTTCACAAAGGCTGTGGCGCTTGGTGGTTGTCTGGTGTGAACATGGTCCTCATCACTAGAACACATCATTGCATAGAAGTTTCAGAGTCACACCCCATTACTCTTAATGCTTATGTCACCTACCACTGCAATACCATGTACAAAGTCATCCAACACTGCTTATTGTGCTCTCTTCCTTCTCTAGGACTGAAGGTGGGTTACTTGCCATGTCCTTCTGTCTACCAGGCTGAGACAGTTCTATCGAGCCGTGAAGATGACTGCCTGGTTATTTTGTAGGATGTCTCTGTGTTAATTTCCTATGGGTGCTGAAATAAATGGTCAGATTTAGTGGCTAAAAATGGCACACTTGTTTTCTATGATGGCAACAGCTCTTAACAAAAAAAGACAACAGCCTTTATCTTGGAGATTTAGTGGCCTCCTCAATGCTTCTTGGCTTGTGGCTATAAGTCTATTCAGTTTAATAAATATGAATAAATATGTATAAAATACATAATGTACTTTGTAGGTAGATACATCATAATTTAGTTGTATAATAATTTTTAATGTTTATAAATTCAATTATTTTTTCCATAGGTAATCAAACAGGAATTTTAAACTGAAATGAAAGATAAGACCACATCTGGTGCTGTATGACTGTAAACCCTGAACTCAGCCTGGGCTACATAGCAAGACCTTGTCTCAAAAGAAAAAAATGTCTAATATTATCTACATTTTTTTACATATTTAAAGTTGATCATTTCCAGTTTCTCCATGACAAAAATGTAATTGTGAAGAACAGCAAAATAAACCTTATAGAAAATACTAAAAATTATTGGTCCATAGAAAAAATTTATTTTTTAAAAATATTAATATCGGCCATGTTTCTCTGAGAAGGCTTGGTTTCATTTATCAGGGAGAGATATTCGTCCCTCTAATGATGAATACTGTTTCAACTACTTTCAAGGAAATAGAAAATATATTATAAATATGCATAGGCAGAGGGAGAAAAATGAGCTGCTATAGATTTAAATATTATATATAATCTTAAGATGTGCATTCTATTAAAGATAGACTGCCATGTGAATTCATATTGATATTTCCAATTCAGTCAGGGCTACCAAATTTTCTGTGTGTCATTATCATTTACCTGTTGAAGCGTATAACATGTTGATTTGTGTTCTAGGTACATGAGGTATGACAGAGCATCACATAACTACTCATTTGCTTTATGTTATGTCATCAACACAACTGTCGCAGAACAACTCTAATGCTGCTGTCCTCAATTGAAATGGCTGCTTTTCTATCGTACTGCCATCATTTGCAGGCTCACGGTCCATATTGTTATAGCATACAACTTTACTCATACATATGTATGCATGCTCTCTAAAGCCCCTGGGCCTTGGGGATTTCAATTAGTGGAGGATCCCTTGACTTTTGTGTGGATGCCTTTGATGGGCTAGGTTGGTGACTTTGGTTGATGTGGTCTTGCCTTCTGTATTGGAGCTCATCTTGATAGCTCATTCACTGCGTTTTACTGCAAATAGTGACCACATTTCGTTGTCTAGTTGTTTGAGGAGATTGAGAAACATCTTGATATGATGGGAGCACTGAAGTAGGCATTTCAATCATCCTCTCCTAGGTAGGTTTTTATTTTATGCATCATTTTATTTAATCTTCATAACCACAGTAGCCAGAAATTAGCGAGGACAGAGGCCTTGCAGAAGAGAAATACCAATCTAAGATTAAAAAGGCTGGTTGGTGAAAGAATTATTTGACCATAGGGTTGCCTGATTCTATAATTTATACCTTAGGCACATACTACATCGCTATAATTTCATATTTGGTGTCAATATTTCTTTGATAGACCACAGCTTTACAAGTTACAAATTACTTTGGCTTAGTGAGGGCATGTGTTAGCACACTATCCAAGTTGAAGTAACCTTACCTCGTAACAGTAGCTGTGCATCTGTAATCATAAATGTCTAATGCTTCCTTTCAGAACCTCGAAAATCACCACTGAAATCCCCATTTGATTTTTCAAAAACAAAACAAAACAAAACAAAAACCAAACAAACTCCCTCATGTTACCAGCAAACAGGCTGCTTTCAGCAGCCTTTACTAAATACTAACAATGGGCCAGATCATTTGTGCACAGAGAGTAAGACAAATGGTCAGAATTCCTGGATTTCATTCATGGTTCTGTCATCGGCACACTGTGTGGCCTCCTGAAAGCCCATTTAATCATATGATTATAGACTCCGTCAACACAGACATTAATTCACTCCTGCAGAGTTAGTCTCTGGTATCTAATGTCCTTAGACATCATCTTGAGACAATAGTCAGAGCAAATGCGATAGGTACATAATGGACTATGTATCAATGACATAAGGGAGGCATGCACAACTGGGGAGGGGGTGGAAAATGAGTTCTGACAATGAAGGGATTGTTTCATGCCTCCCTGGAATAGAAAAACAGTATTTGTGTTTTCAAAACTCTATTCAGCCCCAAGTACTGCCGCAACAAGTGAATTTTACTGAGGGTCTCAGAATCTTGGATGAGTTCTTATTTCCCATGGGGAGACACCCAATTGATGTAACTTCTAATTTATGATTTTGAAATAATGATGGAAAAGAAAACCTAAGGCTAAAGGTGCAGATCCAGATCTAGATATCTATCAATCACAGTCAGTTATTTTCCTACCTACCCATCCATTGTCTGTCTATTTATCATCTATCTATCTATCTATCTATCTATCTATCTATCTATCTATCTATCTATCTATCTATCTATCTATCTTTCTATCTTTCTATCTATCTATCTATCTATCTATCTATCTATCTATCTATCTATCTATCTATCTCTCTATCTATCTACCTTCCTATCTATCTATACATCCATTCTTCCATCTATAACCTCTTATCCATTGTTAGTTGCTTCATATGAACCTGCAATTGTATTGTGTTTAGTGCTAAAGAACCAATAATGCTCAAAAGGCTCATACACATATGTGACTTTGCTGTGTCCTCATATCTTATCTATTTGGAGTTTATACTGATGTTTATTTGTTTGGTTTATACTGGGTCTCTTTCTACGTACACACAGCTAAGAGGTGATGAAGAGAGAGCTAAGATTTGCAATGTCACAGAGAAAGCTCAGTGTGCAGGAGTCATAGCCTGTGCCTTGTAACTCTATCTGATTGACCAGCCATCCCTTACTGTCTCTCTTCACTATGAGCTGACATTCCAGTGTGGGTTCTTTCTAGAAGAATGAAAGTTTCAAAGTATTTCTGCTTGAAATACATGAAAGAAAATGGAAAAAAAAACCCAGTATTAGAATCACTTCACTTCATGAACAGGGCAAACCATGTTAATTCATTATAATTTGAGGCTAATTATGTGTGGATGACACTGGATAACAGTAATTACTTCAGATTGAAATCAGTGTCTTCAAGCTACAAGACAGGCAGGGAGAATACAACCTATGCTAAGATTTCTAACTGAATCATCCAGACACCCCATGAGACTACTTTCCAGCATTTACAAGTTTAGATGTTGTTGAATTGAAGGGGTGGGGGAGGGTAAGGGCATGGAGATTGTCCTCCTGATGTATCCTCCATCAAAAAGGTTGCCCTGCCTTTCTGTGTTCTGATCCCCTTTTCATGTTTCATTTCTTTCTTGAGTGCAACATGTGAATGCTTGCAGGTAAACCAAATGATTATTTACTATTTTTCTGTTAAAATACATGAATGCCAGCATAAGTCCTCCAATTTCATTAGATTCAGGACTAACATGGCACATGGAAAAAAACAAATGGAACCAAAGAATAAAGCATCAGAGAAGGAGAGACAGAGCTGTGGTGCAAGGTGACTACTGTCTGTGAGGAGGAATGGGTGAGAGGGAGCTATGGGTCTCCCATGAGTTTGGTGAGAAAGGGTGGCAGCATATGATAATTTCCTGATCTCCATGTTCCAAATAAAGCTCGGTGTCAGGATAGGCCTTGCACCAACAGTAAACAAGCTAACGTCTGGACATGTGAGTGGCACAGGTGGATTATGTGATAGATTTAACACATGTACACTGAGAAGTTCGGGGTGCTAATTTGGTAGCAAGTTACAATGGGATGTTATGGTTTAATGTACACCTGACCAAAGTGACCTTGTTGCACATGAAGTGATTTAGTTTATCTAGAGAAAATGGAGGGGATAAAAGCAAGCAAGATAAAACAAAACAAAACAAAAGAACTTGACCATTAGTCAAAGAACTTGACTCTTAGTCAAGTAATAGTTGACTCTTAGTCAATTGACCTTTTCTGAGATCAGGTCAATGTTCCCTTTCTTGGTTATCTGCAATCTTGTCACCTTCTCTAAGCAATTTAGATGAAAACTAGTATGAGTTAGCACTTTGATAAATCATCATATATATGCTTATATATCATAAAATATGTGTGCATGTGCACACACATGTGCTTTCCTATGCATGTGTCACATGTGTGCATATGCACATAGAGGCCAGAAGAACACATTAGAAGACTTGGGACTGGAGTCACAGGTAGTTCTGAGATACGCATTGTGGGTGTTAGGAACTGACCCTGAGTCCTTTCTAAGATGAGTGTCTGCTCTTTACTGCTGAGCCCTCTCTCCAGCCCCAGGACTTTTTGATCACAGTAACATGGAAGGGAAAACAAGTTTTCCTGTTGTGTAGTTACAAGCCCATGACAGTTAAGGATAATCAACTAGAGTGGGCAAATTAATTCCACACCTCTTTAAGTGACCGACATGACAATTTACCAAAAAGTGAGGCATCAACAGTAAGTATTTAATAAAATTGAGAGATTTTAAAGTAACTCAATAACAATTGCATGTATTAAGTTATCTTGATTTTAGATCATGGGTTGTTAAACTTTTTCTACAATGGACCAGACAATAGGTATTTTTGGCATCATCAGCCTTGTGGCTTCTATTGGAACTACTCTGTTGTTAAAGTAGCTGTCGGTGATAATTTTAAAAATGGCATGATTGCATTCTAATAAAACTTTATTTACAAACAAGTGTAGCCCATGGGCTGTAATTTGCCAAATAGGCTTTTAGAAGATAGGTTTAGGATTTTTCTTAATTAACGTTGCCATGAATAATTGGCATAGCTACACTCTTCTGGTCAACAAATTTAGCCCTATAAACTATTTAGAGATCTGTATGGAAAAGTCCCTGACCTTGGGCAGTTTGTAATATAATAGGAAAATAAGGCATTTTGTCCTTAAATTATCATTCAAGCCAAATATCAAGTGTCTTAAAACTAAGATAAAACAAAATTACATGGAAGCCCAGAGGTAGGGATTAGTTTTACTGAGAACATTTTTTCTTTCTCCCCAGTGGCCTAGGGAATATGGTTTTCCCAGGGCAGCACTTATTCCCATGGTATTCTATGTTGCTATGTGACAGAGTGAAAAAGACATAACGATTCTACCTTGTTTCTCTTTTCTTGCTTCAAAAGGTAAACACTTAGCCTTGCATTTCTCCTGGTACCTTACTGTATTGATGTAGGTTTAAAGATGGAGACATGGAATCAAAGCAGGGAAGCTGGTAGGGAGCTAGGCACCCCACAAAAGACAGTGTTTGGGCACATACCTGAGGAAGTTTCCAGAATAGCTTATTGTTCAGATTGTCCCATACCCTTTCCAATTCCCCACATCATTCCACATTGTTAAGATTACTGAGGGAAATTTTCTATTGTATTCTTTTCTCTTTTTCCCATGTATGTGTGTGTGTGTGTGTGTGTGTGTGTGTGTGTGTGTGTGTGTGTGTGTGTGTGGTGTTTGCTTGGAGCTACAACGAACATGTGGCTACATGAGTGTCTACAGCTGCATGTATACATGTGTGCAGGTCAAAGTTGACACAGGCTAAGCTTTTGAATCTATGAATGGTATATGTTCATGTGGGGTGTGTGTGTGTGTGTGTGTGTGTAAGAGAGAGAGAGAGAGAGAGAGAGAGAGAGAGAGAGAGAGAGAGAGAGAGAGAGGACATCCTTCTTCAAAGTGTTTTGGTTTTTTTTTAAATCCTAGATTCCAGGGCAGGTTATGAATAAGTTGTACATCCAAAGAGGCTGGGTCCTGCTTCCATGCCCATGTTTCAGCATCAGCTAATGAATTTAGTCTTATCTATGTTATATGCCTGAGCTCCAGATAAGTTCATTGAAAAGAAAGGCACTGTCAGGTTCACCCAGAGGGATCCTACAGTTTGAGCAGGTTAGGACTTAGAGTTCTCATGACACCTCTTTGATGTTCACCAACACATAAATTGGGGAGCTGCCAGGAGGCAGACAGGGAATTAAAGTGGGTTCAATTCATCAGCTATACATTCATCTGTTATGTTTAATTCCAGCATCCCTGCTGTAATGAAACACTA
This sequence comes from Rattus rattus, assembly GCF_011064425.1. Classification (NCBI taxonomy): domain Eukaryota; kingdom Metazoa; phylum Chordata; class Mammalia; order Rodentia; family Muridae; genus Rattus; species Rattus rattus. The sequence goes on from NC_046159.1 coordinate 48,505,953, forward strand.
TATTTTTGGTTTTCTCTTTTAGCATATATGCCAAATCATAAGAGGTAGTTTGCCTCCATACTTTATTAATACAATGTGCAGTTGTATTCTCTCCCAAGTCATGGATCTCAGGGTGGCATTTCTATTATTTTATTGCAACATCTTTTAGAGACTCCTGGCCTTTTCCTTGATGGGGGAGAGCAATTTTTCTCTTTCCTGGAGGATTGTCTTGAAAAAGAGAAAGTCTCTAAGTGGATCCAGTCAGTATCTGGAGATCTTTCTGATTTTGCTGATTCTCACAGAAGCTTACATATTAGCTACATTTTTTCCTTGTTGTGACAAAATACCTGATAAAATAAATTTAAGAAAGGAAGGGTATATTATGGCTCACAATTTAAGGGTAGAGTCCATCATGGCAGAGAAAACATGGCAGCAGAAGTATGGGGCTGCTGGCCACACTTCATCGCACTCAGGAAGCAGGGAGCAACGATAGCTGGTGTTCAGCCTCCTTTGAACTCAGTCTGGAGCACAGCCCACGGAATGGTGCTGTCCACACTCAGGATGACTCTTTCTGTCTGAATGAACCCAATCTAGAAACATCCTTTATAGACATGTTCAGAGGCTTGTCTCCTAGGAGATTTTAGATCCTTGTCAATCAATATTAACCATCATACTTTTCTTGACAGTATTTCATCTGACTTGAAGAGTCACTCAGAGCATGTGATTTGTATTTGTTTTCTCTTCTGCATATCCTAATAAAGTTTCTCTGGCTTGGCATCAACTCTAGCTTGCAGTCATTGCTCTCATCTGAAAATTTGCACCTGTATGTTTTTGATAACATTCCATAATTCTATAGATGCAAATGACCTATTCAATGGATAATTTCCTCATATAATCAGTTCTTTTTAATATAGAAGCATCATTATTTCCCATCATAAAGAAGCTGGTCTGTTCCGCCTCATCAGTTCTGAACCCATGGGTGTTGACACCTTTGAGAGTCAAATGTCCCTTCCTCAGGGGTCACATATCCAATCTCCTGCATATCAGATATTTGCATCGTGATGTGCAACAGTAGCAAAATTACAGTTATGTAGTAGCAACGAAAATAGTTTTGTGGCTGGAGGTTACCACAACATGAGGAACTATGTTGAAGAATTGCAGCATTAGGAAGGTTGAGAACTACTGCTTTACCATATGTACATGAATTCTGCAACAGCTGTAACACAGAGAGCAGGAATATGGCACTGGACAAAAAGAACGGTGTGTAGAGCTGACAGGGACTAGCAGCAGCTGTCCACAAGTTCTTTTTTTTTTTTTTAGGACACATGCTCAGAGTTGAAACCTTAATGTTCATGCGTTACTAAGTTACTTCATCCACTGTCTTGTGAAACAGCTGTCTTCAGAAGTGCCTACCAAAGGCATTATTAGGAAATGGTAATCTATTTTGGTCTGGTGTAGAATAATCTCAGCCATAAATATAACAGCAACAGTATCAACAGCCACCAACTCTCAAGCCTCATGGGACTTCTGCAGCTTTCTCATCGCTTCCATTTCAACATCTCTTGAGTGTCAAAGACAAGGGAAAAAAAATCAGCAGTTAGTCTTCCCTTCACACTTGCCATTTAGGTGAAGAGAGTAGAGGGAAAGGAAGGACCATTCAATGACAATAAATTCCACAGATTTTAGGGGTGGGGAAAGACGGCCCACAGAAACAAAGACGTTTTGTATTAGCATCCGTACAGTGAATACGTTTGAAGAAAAGGTGAGCACCACGCTGAAGGGCTGAATACACAGTATTATAGAATGGATCAGAGCACACCATTCCTTCAGTATTCTTTGAACATCATCCTCTCCCTCAGCCATTTTATTAAACATGTGCTTTACATGGCTATTTTAAAAGTCCATGTGATGTACTAACCATAAAATATTTATTTAGGAGAAAGATTAAGAATGTCACATAGTAGAAGACCAAGACCTTCACATAAAAGAATTGAATATGCATATTTAGCGTCCAACGACCTGCATAGGTGATCTTTCTGATGTAAAAATGAGACAAGATATTTTAGGAACAAGAATTACATCACCAGTAGTCCTACGCAGTTGCCCCATTAAAAGTTTCAATTTATGACCGGAAACGTAAAAGTTTTAAAACCTCATCGAAAGACAAATAGGTTTTTCAAAAACATAAATATTTAGTTGCTGGCACAAAGGCAAAAGTATCAGAGAGCAGAGGAAAGGGAACAGCAACAATTTTAAAGGTAACAATAGGCTCACAATATAAAAAGGACCAATTCATCTGGTTTAAAAAAAGAAAAAGCCTGCACAATGGCACACAGTAAGTTCACCTATTATATAATTACAGGTTTTGTATACAAGTGCAGACAAGCAGACAGAATAAAAACCTCCTCTAGGAAATCCAAAAAACTTGGCAGTTCTGGCCAGGTGGCATGCGATGCTGGGACCAACAACAAAAGGAAGCCGACTCTCACTAGGGCTTGGCCTGCTCGGAATTTGGCTTCTCTTTGCTAAACAGCAGTTTGCTGTAAAAACTCTCAGAGACAAAGGGAAAACAAAAAGTCATAGAGAATTAAGGTGTAGGGCTCAGGTAACCGGAAAAAAAAAAAAGGAAAGAAGATAAAGATGTCCGTCACAGGCTTTGCCAGGCGATGTTCTCGCCTTCGGCTGCGAAGACAACTTACTTAGGGTCTCGCAGAAGATCAGAAGACAAGCACTGTGGAAACATGGGTCTTTGTTAGAAGGAAGAGGAGGGCCAGACAAAAGTACTGTTGGAACGCGGAGATGTGGCCGGGGAGAGTCTGCAAAGGTCCAAAGTCAGAGTTCAGGAGGGACCTGAGCCATGGAGACTGATGGGCAGAGTCTAAAAATAGACAATTACTGTTTTCCTTAGCACTTCACTTGGAATGGTTTTGCATGTGTGTGTGCGTGTGTGTGTTTGGTCCAGAAACCAACATTGGGAATCTTTCCCCGAGAGGTATCTACTTACTTTTTGAAACAGAGTCTCTTATTGGCTGATTGTCTAATAAGCCCCAGGGATCCTCTTTGTGTCATTCCCCACTACTGCACCCAGCTGTTTTGAACTCAGAGCCTTATACTTGCGTCTCAAACATTTCATGGATGGACCCAACTTCCCAGCCTTCGTTTCCTATCACTTTTAATCATTTGCACATTGTCTTCCCATGTGAGTTTGTTTAGTCTTAATTTTTATTTAAAGAGCAACATAAGAATTCTGCATCTGGGTGTATACTCCAAAAAAGCAGGGACTCTTTTTGTCATGTGATATCTAAAATCTCCTGTTCACAGTAGCTTTGCTGACAACAGACCAAAGATGGGGACAACCCATGTGTCCACTGACTGACAAATGGCTAAACAAAAACGTCATCTTATACATGCCATGGAGTACAATTCAGTCATGAAAAGGAAGAGGGGGATTCTACAACATGCTATGGTTTGATGTGATTCTCCCACAAGTGTTTATTTGCTCTAAACTTAGCCTTAAGTGTGACAATGTGAGAGATGGTAAAACCATTCAGAATGACCATCAAAGGAAGTTAATGCTTATTTCATAAAGTGCTTCAGTCTTCAGGAGAGTGTGAAGTCACACGTTGAACCAGGAATGATACATCAACTCTCCCCTGAGTCTCCAGCCTGCTGGTCTTCCCTATAGATGTTAGACTCTACAATGAGTCAAAGCCTTAAAATTAATCAATTTTTAATCTCCCCACTCCTTTCACCTCTTCCTCCTTCTCTCTTGACTTTTCCTTCTCTTCCCCCCCCCCGATTCCCATCCCCATCTATCTCTCTGTCCCTAAGTACATTTACACACCTTATTGTTGTATGTCTCTGGGGAACCCTGGTATGTTTTACGTTCCTCTACCATGGTTTGTTAATCCAGTCTCCAGCTGCTCTTGTTCTTGTCATTGAACCCTTGACTCAGGGCCGTGGTTTTTTTCTCTGTGTTACATCCAGCTCTATCTAGAGACATTGTTGGTGTTGTGTGGGTAGACCTAGTGTATAGAGCCCAGACATGTGTTCCACATCCTGTAATGTTCAGCATCCTCAACCTTAAAAACTCGGCCAGCCTAACCTCTCAACAGTTGCCAAGGCTTAGTAACCCTGACTCAGACTTGGCTCTGGGGAAATCCCAACTAAGGCAAGAACTAAATGAAAAAGGGAGAAATAGCTAGACTAGGGGAAAAAAATCTCGAAAGTTAAGTTTTACAGGAAGAAAATAACATGTAGGCATGTCCATATTTGTAGGCAAGGGACATTAGGAAGCCAAGCTCTTAGGACAACTGAGAGGGGCTTTAAAAATGCATCTGATGGGTTGTATCACTGAATGGGAACAAACCCTGTGGGATTCACCTCTACTTGATCAATTGCCACATAAAGAAACCAGGATTGATGAAATGTCTAGTAAGATGGTTGACAACACTCAGATTCTTCTGCGGGTGTTCCAAGAATAAACTAATGTGCTCCAGGCCTCAGCCTCACAAAGCACATTTCAGCAAAACAAGGACTGATTGTTTAGCAACATTAAGTTCCGTGGCGGTCCTAAAAGGTCACCTTTGGCAAAAGTGCATGTGTGAGTTCCCTGGTTGGCATCCGCATTCATCCATTTTCCTTCTCCAGAGCGCAATTCATCTTTACACACACACCAAGAAGTGAGCCTGTGTTGGGGAGACGTGCAGGAAAGCATTTGCCATTTGTGTGAGGGCTCCAGAGTTCCCTCTCCAATAGCTTTGTAACAGTTAGGAGCAATGGAATGCATCTGTGATGGTGGCATTGGAAGGCAGACACGGAGGTCCCTAGGACCTGCTAAGTAGTCAGTGTAGCCAGTGGCAAGATTCAGATTCAGTGAGAGACCTTTTCTTAAAAAAAAAAAAAAAAAAAAAAAAAAAAAACAAAACAAAACAAAAAAAAAAAAAAACAAGATAAAGAATGTCTGAAAAGAATAATACCTGATATCAATATCAAGGTGTCGTGTGCCTGACATACATGCACATACACACATAGATGAGCCCAGCATCTTTACCTGCTGTCTAGGAAGCACAACCCTCCCATCTCCACATGCTAGTCCAGGAGCCTTCTCTGCTGTGAAGTCTCTTGTGTCTCCTGAGCTGCTTCAACACCATAGAGCACTGAGTCCTCTGAATGTAAGAACTTAACAGACACTGTTGGGTGTTACAGTATCCTCTTCCCGCACTCTGTGTTGTTCATTTACAGACAACCTCATTGCAGAGCCTTTCCTGGCGTCTCTGATAATGGGGTTGGATCCAGGGCAGAGAAGTGGGGCCAGCAGTTGGTGAGAAAATAAGTGACAGTCAAGGAGAAGCCTCCAAGAAAATGCTTCTGGCTGCCGTGCTAGGGCTTGGATTGATCTGACGCAGGGATGCTCTTGGAGAGCTTGGGTATTAATGTGCCTAATTGTACAGGTTCCATGGATGAAGAGGGATCCTGTAGAGTGTACAATCATCTGAAGCTCATGGGGTAGGATCAACGGGAGCTCAGCCTCTCGTCCTGTACAATATGTCGAGTAGAAGAACATCACAGATTAAAGCTCCATTTGTGTCCCTGAAAACACCAGACACTATTCTGGGACTGTAACAATAGCCTTGTGCCACATGATTCCAAGCCAACATGGGGCTTGCACGGAAGCGTATCAGAACCTGTGGCTTTATAGATAACATTTGAAAAAAAATACTTGAAAGAGAAAAAAAAAAGTCAAACATTATATTTAGCTTTGAAAGCTATAAGCTGAGACCCTTGTACTGAAAACCATTGGATTTTAATCTAATTTTACCTGTTAGGAATTACAGATTTGGAAGCATGACTTCATGGTACTGGACCTTACATTCCTCAACTTTAAAACAAGGAAATGTTCAGGACCCGCTCCGAGAGCAGTCCTATTAAACACTCTATGAAATCTCAAGACTCTGTATTATAAGCATACTTGATTTAGGGATGACACTGGAAGGCGAAGAAGGATGATGGGAAATGAGACAGGGAAGAGACCAGCCACCAGTGTCATGCCCTTATGGGAAGATCTGCTCTGTTTTTGGGGGGTTACTCTCAAGTTGCACGAGAATGATGTTAGAGTTTACCCATGAGGCACTTGGGATTCTATGCCAAATCCCACTTCCCTTTGCTGGAAGGTTGTATCCAGGACATCAGCCTACACACAGTTCTGGTCTAATGTCTAGTACAGCCTTGTTTACCCTGCCCCCACTCATAACTCGAGAGAAAGGAAAATGGACTGAGCCTCAGTACCCACAAGCCATGGCTGCCTTGTATCCAGGTGGGCTGAGCGGACCAGGCTTATACATCATAATCGACACATTTATGCTAATTAGCCAGAGCACATTTACATCTTAATTCAGTGAATGGAAGAGTAGCAGGTGCACTAAATGTTTCTGTAAGCCTGGAATGAAAGTGAAGACTGTAACTAAAAAATACAGTTTGCAAGACTGAACTAGAAAAACCTGTTAAGGAAGTGGGCTTGGAGGAGAGGCTAGACAGTGTCCAGGAAAGAATGAATGGGGCTCCCTGCTTTAGAATTATCTCCTCACCCCTCACCCCGTTTTGTCTCAGAAACAACAAATATAAAGTCAGTAATCAAGCATGACTTTAAATATATAGATAAACATAGAAATAAATGTAACTTCATTTAACCTATCAAGATACATTGTGTTTAAGGCCCAGAGTCTCCCTCAGAGTATAGGTTTTAAAAGGATGGAACTGATTTAGATATTCAACACAGATATGCATAGCTCAAAGCAGGCATACAGTCGGGCCAAGGACTAGAAAATTGAAACTTTATCAAAGTATCATTCTCCATTTACATGGATTCTCTTTCTTTCTATTTGCCTTCTGTGTGTGTGTGTGTGTGTGTGTGTGTGGTGTGTGTGTGTGTGTGAGTGTGGTGTGTGTGTGAGGTGTGTGTGTGTGTGAGTGTGGTGTGTGTGTGTGTTGTATATATGCAAACAATTATATGGACATATGTGCTTATGTGCATACTGTCCATCCATAGGAGGAGACCAGTGGAAGCCATGAGCTATATTCCTCTACTACTCTCTGCTTGGCTGACTTGAGACAGGGTCTCTTACAGAAACAGAAGCCTATTGTTTTGGCGAGGCTGTCTGTCTGGTGAAATCTGTCTGACTCTATACCCACTCCTTTCAACATGCTGAAGTTACAGACATACAGAGCCATGTCTGACTTTGTACATCGGTACTAAAGATGCAAACTCAGGTCCTCGTGCCTATACACCACTTGATTCTAACACACACACACACACACACACACACACACACACACACACACACACTGCCACCACACATAGCCTTCCAGCTTTCAACCTTTCTGACGAGAATGTCCCACGTTCCTCAAAGATCATGTTCCCAAGAAAGGAACCCACTGACTATATTTCAAGTCACACCAGACCACACAAGTCACAATTTTTTTGGTAATGGTACAGATAGACCAAGTTCTCATCCTTTGTCCAATTAGCTGCTACACAGAACAGGGTCACAGGGAACATGATACACTCAGAAGGACTACAACCAGCACAGAGTCTCCCTGATGAAAGTGAGTGTGAGGCAAATCTCAAACCTGCTCAGGTAGGAATTCTTTCTGACTCAATAGAAAACAAAGAATTAAATTTCAATTTTCCAGCCCCCCCATTTAATGGATATATGTTTGAATACATTTAATTGCAGCTTCTGTGAACCAACTATCTATCATCCACTTACCTGTGAGACCTTCGGTTAGTAAAATCACCTTTGTATGCCTTAGTTTCACCTTCCACAGATGGCAGAAATAATGTGTGTCAGTAGGTGAAAGGTTCCAAGTTATGACGAGTAAATCAAACTCGATTTGATGCCTGTTCTGAACATAGCCATTTGTACTTCCTAGGTACTATGAGGCAATGGCAGGGTTGAAAACACGAGACATGGACCTTATGTTCAATGAAGCCTAAAATAGTTATGGCTTATCCCTGTACAAATAAAGTCTGTCGACCTATGGCCCAGATTACCATGTAGATTAACTCTGATTGTCCTTCCTGAAGCACGTACCCTAGAGATCATTCTCTTTCTTTCCCCCCCCCCCAGTATACATTAAATTTCTTTTGCTGTACTCAGAACACATTCTGGGCTCCAAGACCACACACTATTGGGGGAAAATAACCTCCAAGTTGAGGATCAAGGCAAAGGCTTTTATGCATTTAATATACTCTTGAAACCTTTGCAGGTTTCCAGTTAATCTGCTAAACGCGGCGCTATGTTCATAACTTAATTTGTATATTTTAGCTTTTTACCTTAATGCATGTAATTGGCAGGTACCACATTAACACACAAAGGTGCTTAATGCCGTGCATTTTTTAAGAAAGCATATTTAGTTTATTATTTCTGCTAAATAATATAATGCACACATCACAGAATTGAGGGGCCTGAAAGGATGTGTGAAGGTGGATTCATTCATCCCTCGGCGTCTGGGCAGCATTTCACACCAATTATCCTACAAAAATCGTTGCGTTTTATTCATTAAAATCACCAGATAATGGGATTCTACGGGCTCCCTTGGTAATATGCACCAGGGTCTTATAATTCTTTTATCAGGGCATTTTCCCTCAGTAGAACCCAAATTCTTCCTGCTGATAGGTCTTTTCATCTTGCTCTCAAAGGCTGGAGCTGCTGCACCTGAGGGTGTGCTGCATAAAGTCCCTGAAACGCTCAGGCTCCTTCCTTCCTCCATGTGAGGAAGGGACATGGCCAAGACGCCACCAGGCCTTGAAGGCAGCTCTCCTGCAACCAGGGCCCCTTCTGAGTAGCAGGAAGGTCAAAGTGACTTTGTAGGAGTCTTTGCTGAAGAGGTAAAACGGCAAGGCTTTGGGGACAAAAAGGACATACTCTCTCTGTCTTGTACACATGGACTATTCATTTTTCTAACCATGAAACAAAAAGGGTCCCACTGCTAAGGCGTTATATGTAGCGCCCCTTTCTGTACTTGGAGACGACCATTTGTTTGGGTTTTTCTGTAAGATTTCCTTTAAATGTTTGAAAGGTAGGTGTGTGTGTGTGCGTGTGTGTGCATGTGTATGTGCATGTGAGTGTGTGTGTGTGTGTGTGTGTGTGTGTGTGTGTATGTGTGTGTGTTTATAGTCATCATCCAGTGTTATTCATCAAAAACTATCCAGTTTGTTTTGTGAGAAAAAAAATCCCTCACTGGGGCCTGGAGGTTTCTGAGTAGACCACGCTGGCTGGCCAGTAAGTCCTAGGCATTCTCCTGTCTCCGCCTCCCAACAACTGGGATTTTAAGGTGCATATTACCAGGCAGAGCTTTTCCTTGGGTCCTGAGGATTTGAATTCAGGTTCTTAGCCTTATAGGTCAGGCCCCTTATCAAGTGCACCCTGTCCCCTGTTCCTTGAACTGTGTTTTCCTAACCTATATCTTTGACACAAATAGAAACAAGGATGTCACAGCAGTGAAATGTAAAGACCAGCAGTTGTGGAGTAAAAGTCATTTGATAGTGCCATCAAGAAGTCAGGAAGCTTTTTAGAAAAAGAAAAGTGTGTATCATGGAGCAGCAGACTAAAAATATAATCTAATGCACATTATTTGCAAAAAGCAAATGAAGGAAAGTGGTGTAGATGAATATAGGTTCAATGTTATGAAAATATATGATAATATAATTACACTGAATTTTTCTGTGTCTTTAATCAAAGGTTTTCTTTTCATTTATTGAAAATAGATATTTTAAATGCAATGTATTCTGATTCTGATTTCAGTTTCCCCTTCTTTAACCACCTCCAGTTCCTCCTCCCATCTGGATCTACACCCTTTCTGTCTCTTGTTAGGAAAAAAAAAAAAACAAAAAACCAAAAAAAAAAAAAAAAAAAAAAAAACCAAAAAACAGGCATCCATCTAAAGAAATAAAAATAAAATAATACAAATAAAATTATGTACATATACACGCAAAGGACCTGTAAGACAGAGAAAAAGATAGATGGCCCTGACACAATACTATGGGACAAAGAGCAAGGAAACTCCAGAGACGTCCTTGAGATGGGTTTCTGTGGGCCACCTACTGTGGGCCTGGATTTTGCCCTTAACAGTGGTTGTTTTTCCTCAGTGAGACTACTCCGTTGGAAAAAAATTAAATTTTCATTTGCAAGTGGTTGTCAATGGGAGATACCTTCTGGATTAGGGATGGCTGCGTGTGTCTGCTTCTCCTCTCAGCTCTCGGAGCCCATTCGGTGCAGACCCTGCGTGCGCTGCCTCGGTCTCTGTGAGTTGCCGTGTGCCGTGTTTTCTGCCTGGAAGGCCTTGTTTCCTTGGTGTCCTCCCTCCGCTCTGGCACTTACTCTTCTCCTACCTCCTCTACTGCAGGGTCCCTTGAGCACCTGGGGAAGGGACCTGGGGGACGCATCCCAAGGTCTCTTATTCTCTGCATATCGTTTGGCTGCAGTTTTCTGTTTGTTCCCATCTGCCTCAGGAGGAAGCTTCAACGATGATGGCTGAGCAAGTGGTTTTTTGTTTTTTTCTGTTTTTTTTTTGTTGTTGTTGTTGTTGTTTTGTTTTTAATGAAAGGTACAGGAACAACTAATTTGTTCAAAATCCTTCATTCCCATCGTCATTTACTTACAGCACCAGTCACTTGTCTTTCACTCTCTCATCACTTTCCTCACCCAGGCTCCTTTAACTACCATGCTGTGTCAGAACCTCCTAAGAGACAGACAGATGGAATGAATGACTCCCATGCCATGAATCATGACGCCTGGGAACGAGAACGTTACCTAAAGAATTCGTGCGTTTCCGTAAAAGCAGAGAAGGCAGCGAAGGCATCTAGGTACCCAGAGAGTTGTTAAAGAGACAAACCAGTGGCAGCATTTGAGAAAATTGAGACCTGGGGTACATGAAGTCCATTCCAGATGGTGAGAAAGCAGCAAAGCGCTTGAGGATATGGACTGCTATAAATCAAACCAAAGGGCCAGCTGACCCTCTAATAACAGCCAATGAATCGTCATGTGAGCTAAACATGTAGCTGCTCTCTCTGCTGATAGAAATGATTTTAAAATTTTCACTATATTTCTAGACCTGTAAATCATAGTTTCAGTGAGTGTGTCTGTGTAACTTTAAGCAATGCTTTCCTCCTGCTTAAAAATGGATATGTGGTGGCTCCAACTGCATATGTAGCAGATGGCCTTGCTGGGCACCAATGGAAGGAGAAGCCCTTGGTCCTACCAAGGTTGGACCCCTAGTGTAGGGAAATGTCAGGGGGGCATAGGAAAGAGGGGTAGATTGGGAGGGGGACACCGGTATAGAAGAGGGGGAGGGGGAATTGGAGAGGGGGCTTATGTCCGGGAAATGGGGAAAGGGAATAACATTTGAAATGTAAATAAAAAAATACCCAATTAAAAATGGGTATGTGGGCATAGGAATGCTAATACAAGTTATCATGTGTCGATTGCTAGACTATTGGTTCCAACTGGGATGGTTTCTCTTCATTGTCAACTTGGCCAGATGTAGAATTACCATGGAAACTCACCTCTGGGTGATTCTGTGAGGACTTTCAGAAAGGTTTCACTGAGCTAGACAGACTCAGCCTGAATGTGGGTGGTATTGTCTCAAGAGCTCCACTGCATTCAATAAAAACAAGAGATGAGAACCAGCATCCATTCTGCTTCCTGTCTGTGGCTGTAACGTGCCCAGCCACCCATGCACTTGCCGCCATGCCTTCCATGATGGACTGCATCCTCAAACTATGAGACTGAATAAACCATCCCCTTCTTATATTGATTCTGTTTTATCGAAGCAATGAAACATGTAACTACTAAGCTACCCAAAATGCATCAGGCCGTGTTGTGTGCACAAGATACACACATTTATTTACTTTCTCAAGAAGTTCTACAGAAATAGATTACAAACCAGCCCATATGGAATTTCAAAGCTCATGTAAAATTTTAATTTTTCAATGCCATCAACATTTGTGCTATTTCCTAGAGCTTAGGATGACTTTTTTTTTTTTTTTTTTTAGGTTGGATGGATTCAACTCTCAAATTTGATTAATGAAATGTGTTATATGCAGAAAGGCTACTGAGTTTTAATTTAGTTTCCTATCACAGACTCACCCAAACACTGTGAGAGACACCTTTAATCATGCTAATTTCAAGCAGGTTCATGATGTCCTGGAGATCTGTATATTTCAACTTGAATTAATCTTCATCTCTCCCCAGCCCCAGTCCTGACTTAAGCCTTCCCCTCCTCCTTGGTCCTTTCTGTTCTGTTAATGGCACTGCCACTCCCCATCCCCCTCACAACTTCACAGTCATTGCTGTCACATTTCATTTCCTGCTTAATATTTAACCGAATGACAGGCACCACTGAGGCAGGAGAATAAGGTGGAGAATGGGGTCTGCAAAACCTCACAAAATTAGCATATGAAAAGATCAGATAGGCAAAGGGAAGGCTTAGAAATGAAGCAGGCCAAGACCATTATACTACTGGCCACTGGAGTAGGAGCAGAGCGTTGGTGTAAAGAGCCTGGAGGACACCTGTGACTCCTGATAATACTGTAAGACTCACAGGCATCCCTGGGTAGAGTTTCAGATGTTCATAGGACACGTGACACTGGACATGTGACACTAGACATGTAGCAGAGAAAGCACATACAGAAAAGCCCCTACTATGCAAAGAACCCGAACTGCTCTACCTAGAGTGATCTAAAAGCCCCACTGTGGTGTTGCAGGTGGGCTGTTGAGTTACTGAACTCCCTTAGCTTTAACCTACTTTCCCTTCTTGGAAATACACCTCTTCTTAAGAAATCCTCTGTGTTCTGTGGTTATTGTGTCTGCTCAACTCTTTCCAGAACACAAGAACTTGGAATCCTTTCAAGAGGGAACCCCACAAACCCCAGAGAACAGCTAAAGTTTTCTTAAACCCATTTGTTTTTTTTTTTTAATTTTATTAATAGATAGTTGTGAGCCACCATGTGGTTGCTGGGATTTGAACTCAGGTGCTCTGGAAGAGCAGTCAGTTCTCTTAACCACTGAGCCATCTCTCCAGCCCTCTTAAACCCATTCTTAAGGTCACTGGTTTGTGGATGCACTCCCCTTTTCTTAACCTCACCAGTGTGTAGACACACTCCTTGTGCACCAGTGAGCTGCCCAGAGACAGCTCTACAGTATGAAACCCTAACGTTTGGAGTACTCAAAGTTTTCTTCCTAAAAGAATCGGTCACATGAACTGATGATCGAAAAGTTTTATGAATAACATTATGATATTTGTTTTGAATCCATCTGGAGAAATATTGAGGCATCTGACTACAGGCCTGTGTATGCAGATCACAGACTATATACATGCCTTGCACCATCCTTTTACAAGTGGATAATTCTGAATCCCAAACTTGGAGTCCAAATTCAAGGCTGTAAATGAGAGAGAGTGGATTTCTGTTATCATAACCTGGTAGAGGAGAGTTTGTGCATTACTCATCCCCTTTAACTCCCTTTTTATTTATTTTTATCTAATAGTTTACTACAGAATGTAGTCATTGTAAAATGACATTTCAGTAGATGCTTTCACACCCATGTGCTAGCCTTTGGGCCCTTTTATGACCTAGGTATTACCAATATCAGAGACAGTCTAAACAGTATATACTTTGAGTATGGACTCCTTTGATGCAAAAATGTCCAAATTTGGTGAGATTCATGGGCCCCTGATAAATACTTGTTGACTAAATAAACTAATGTTGAGTAAGTAAAAGAACAAATAAAACTAGCTAGAAACCACGAAAGAATAAATAAGAAGCATTGGTTTGAATAAGTGTGAATAATAGCGTAAATAGTCAAGGTTTAAGGTGACAGCTCTGTGCGGAAGATGGGAGAAAGACTTCGTTTACGTTGAACTCTGAGCTCTGAGCTGCATTTATAATTCTGTAGTGGATTTAGCTTGTTGAGAACCATGAGTGTGATCCTCCCTCTCTGATTCAATGGAAGAAATTACACTTTGAGTCTTCAGCTCAAGATATTGAAATTTTAGAAATGTATCTAGAGATGAGATGACCGCATGAGTAAGAGTAGTGGTTGTGAAAGGCTACTTCCCTTAAGCCCACATGATCCTCACTGTGGTGGACACAATACTTTGGTTTGTAGACCTAGCGCTGGAAGAAGCTGGAACTGCTGGAGAGCTAAAGGTGCAGAATTGATAATGGAGCTGCTAACTCTTATCATTAAGCAGATCTTAGGATGGGGCTTGTCACCAAATCCTCACCAGAGACTCCACCATCACTCTGGATCTGGTCTCCAAGCTGCACATGATGCCGGTAGGTGCTAGAGCGTATTGGACAGTGGACTGAGGGTGAGGGTTCAGTGATGCTGCTTCAATGAGCTGACACTCAGGTTGGGGTGCAACTTTTCAGTGACATAACTGGGGTTTTTGGTTGGTTGGTTGTGGGTCATTTAAACTTGCTCCTGGAAGTAACCCTTCACCTATGCACCAAAAAAGTGCTTAGCTCACTGAGCCTGATTTAGACGAAATCATTTCTTTGGCTTACTGGTGCCTTGTCTTGAGTGAATTAATGTTTCTTCATGTCTCCCCAGGAAAAAAATAACACAACAATTACTATTAAGGAAATAAGTAAATGAACTTCTTTCATTTTTAAAACTAAAAGATTCATGGAGCTATAGGATAGTCAATTTGTCTACACATCCAGCTAGAGAGTGGGAGTTAGGGAGGGCTTATAATTATGAAAAATAAAGTACCCTCAGAATGGGAGGTTAAAGGGATACTTGGAATTAGGGTGGGCTGCTTCCTCAGCAGTGAAATAACTTGGCTTAAACACAAGAAGAGGTATTTTCTTTACACAAAGAAAAGTGAATATATTTGTTCCATAATTTAAAGGGTTTCAGGTATATAAAGAAATGAGTTTAAATTAGATTAGAACCTGCTCACTAACACAGAAGAAAAAAAGCAAGCAAACAAACAAACAAAAACAAAAAACCAAAAAACACTCACTCCTTCAAATGGGTTAAAGACAAAGAAATGACTATGCAATCATGTATTTTTTTTTACTTTATTTCTAAAGGAAGCACACAGACAACCATTGCCTTGGGATTGTTTAGAATCACTCCAAGTGCAGGCAAGAGGCAGGCAGGCAAACCAGCAAACAGAGCTGTCTGCACGGAGGAGTTTCTGATCCTTTGCATCGGTCACAAGGAAAGCTTCATCAGTTCAGTAGAGCACTGACCAACACTCCAGTAACGGTGGCAGGCCCGGTGGTGTCCATAGGATGCTTATGAACAGGCCCACCCCACCCACATTCCGACCACTCATTTCACTTCTTAACCCAGGACATAATGACTGCCTTCTGTCTAGAGTCTTTCTTCTCCACTCATCTCAGCCACGCACTTCTGACAGATTCTTAAAACAATAGAAATTTGTCTGAAGTCCCCAAGTAAGACAGAGTGCCAGACCGAAAGCAAGCCACATTTACAAGTTAAAAAAAATAAATTCTACCTGTGTTCAATAAATTACATATTGCATACAGCAAGAATTACATTATTGTTGCCATAATAATAGATGGCAGTTATTAAAATTACAGCGATAACATATGCAATTGCTAATGGACTTATAATGTAGGATGCCATTGGGAAATAAAAACTAACTATATTTTTTCCTGTTACCAAACAAACGTAGCTATAATCTATACAGTAATTTGAAACTGGGTAGTTACAAGTAGAAGTTCATACTCATATTTGCTATGCAGACGTAGGCTTCTGTCACATAATTTCTCACCGAAATTAAATAAGAGAAAGCCATCACACGGAGACTGATTGGATTATTTTTGACTGACTAATCTAGCCGTCGAGTTCTTCAATTAAAAAAAAGTTGCAGTTGACCCCCAAAAGTCAGAGAGTTTCAAATGATAATTGAGTCAATTAAAAAATTTAATTTTTAGATTTTTTTCCCCCTAAAGACATTGATTTAAATGGTCAAGTAAGTTGAGTCAAACTAGTTTTTGAGTACTGACATAGCTGTGGTATTTACGCATCACCGGGTAATAGGATGGGTAATATTCATAACTTCATAAAACAGTAATGATAGCACAATAGCTTAAACTGGATACCTGTCTTAGAAGCTCACAGATGTGAGCCTAACGAAGATTTCCGTTCCCCTCGTAGGTTGGAGAGATACAGAGAGATGTGTCTAACTCAGTTGGAATATAGGCTGCCCTATGATGTCAGGTGATTACGATTGCAACGACGAATTATTTCCCAGAATTCTGCAGCTTGCCTGGGCCTATGTGGACACTGCTTTTGCTCCCGTGGTGGGAGCCCAAGATCATGCCGTTCTTCAGCCGGGAGCTCTACCAGGAGCAGGACATCTGAGATGACTATCCATCACCAACGGCTTCTTTTCCTGTGGTCCCTCATTTTCAGGAGTCAGGCCTCATTTTCCCACAAGGCCAGTGGTTTTGTAAGAGGAGGCGTTTCAGCAAGACGAGCCACAACATCCATCTAAGCACGTACCAAGGCACCGTGCATGTTGCAGTGCCTCTGTAGACACAAGTCCAGAGACAAGATAGGAGGGGTCTCCCAAAAGGCGAGGAAAACGAGATTCTTAGCAAGGCATGTTACCTCCATGTGGCTTGCTATGGAACAAGAAGAGTAAACTCACAGCACTGTACTGTGCTCTCTTCTGATCTGGCCAGGCTCCCTCTCCAGTACGTTTATGCTGTCTTGGAAAACGCCAAGATTTACTGTTTCAGGGTTATTCAGAAAGGGAAGAAGGAAAAATGGTTTGCTATTTGTAACAGCTTTAAAAATACCAATTAAATTTATTACCCACTTGAAATGCCAGTCATTTTTATCTAAGTTATGAAGCAAATATAGTTTTGTTAATATATATGTGTTCACGTATGTGCAAGTATGTATGTAGAGGCCAGGGTACAACTTGGATGCCATTCCTCAGACACTGCCCGCACCCTTTTGCTTTTCTTCTCTTTTTGAGACAGATCTTTCATTGGTTTGGCGCTCTTCACATAGCCCAGGCTGACCAGCCAGCAAGCTTTTTCTCTGCCTTCCCAGTGCGGAGAACACATGCTACCAGGCTTAGCTTTTACAAAGTACGTTCTAGGGATCAAACTCAGGTTCTTGTGCTTGGAAGGTGACCTTGACTGACTTCCTTATCTCTCCAGCTCAGCTTTGGAGTTTTGATAAGCCTTTACATGTAACAACATCAAAGCTTAAAACGACCCCAAATGATGTCTCCTCCTGTTAAACGGAGCAAGCTCTTTGAGGCAGGGTTCAGTGTTCGATGGCCTTCCTGGATATTTGAGAAACTGAGTATCAAAAGTAGTGAAGTACTTGCTCAGGATATCAGGGGTGTGAAAGGCCAGATAGAAGGTTCCTGGTCTGGAAGAACTCATAGTTTGTGGGAAGCTCATTTGCAGAACACCCAGCACTGTCATGGGGGTGGGGGTGGGGTTTCTCCACCTACTGACCGTTTGTATAAGGGGGGCCATCTGTGCACTCGTTCATTTGAAAAGTTCCATTTTGTGCCAGGTTCTCTTCCTTATTAGTCTCAAAATGCCTTTATATTCTCCAAAACTATTTTAGAACAGAAGCTATCAATATTTCCTGTGTTGGAAATTAACACCTTTTCTAGTCACATGACCGTGCAAACAAGTATTGAGTCGGCTGTAAGAACGGATGTCCCAGGTTTCACGCTGCCTCTGGATAGTACACTCTCTACTCCAGAAGGCAATGTAAGTGGAAAAAACCCCATAGATTGGCTCTTATTTATTGTTATGAAGATAGATGTGACCCAGTGAGCTCCAGGAAAATCCTCAGAGACACTCACAGCCTCCAAGCCCACCCTTTAAGAACTACTGTTTAAACCATTTGCCCTTGGAAAATAAGATATAACTCTGACTGAAATTTTCAAACATATTTTTTTCCTTCAAATTCACTGCTAGGCAGTCAGGAAATGAATACAATTTACTGATGTCAAAGCACAAACCCAGAGAAGTTAGTGTGGCGAAGTTGAAGCCAGAGGGTGAGAATTCGTCTTTTGTGATCAGCAGATTTTTTGCTTTAACAGATGAGTAAGGTTGAAGCAGCAGGAGACTCTGGTTGGGCTAAAGGGTTAATTTGATAAAGTTGGGTCCTCTGTCTGTCCTATCATCCAATCGCAGCATCCCTGAGGACAGATGCCCAGGGAAGGGGAGAACGAGGTAAAATACCTGGCCCCTGGGCGAGGACAGGAGGAAATTTTCTCTCAATAATGGTTTTGGAGAGAAGGGGGACGTTTCCCCTGAGAAGTCTTAACCGCAGGCCTGGCCTCTTAAGGGCCTTTAAATTTCCATTCTTACTATAAAGTTGTCCCAGGTTGGTGGTGCTTCCGGGCATCTGGTGAATTAGGAATGTAAAGTTTACCTGGAGGAGTAGACCTTTAACTCAGACTTCAAGGAATGCCCCCGAATGTGTCATTAAGAATATACTCACAGTTTAGGAAAAGACTTAAGAAATAAATAAGAAAATGAACTGCTGAATCAAATGGGCAAAAGGACCAGAGGCTTCTCTCTATCATTTTTAAAGTATGAAATAAAAGTGCTTACATACTTATATAAATAAAAGGAGACTTGAAACGATGTCACAGGACCAGTCAGAGCTAAAAAGAGAAAAAAAAAAAAAGAAAAAGAAGAAAAAAAGAAAAAGAACGAAAAAGGGAAAGGGGAGCAAACGGAACTTCTAAGTCAGGCGGCCCAATAGCATGTGTAGACATGGTAATATTTGATGTAATGCAGAACTTATGATCATGAGCTGATTGGCACCCTCACACACTGCGGGGATGAGTGTAAATTGGTGAGACCACTTTGGAAAACCGCTTGGCAGTGCTCACTGAAGCTTAGCCGCCTGTGCCCCATGACAAAGCAATCCTTTTAGATAAGAACTCAATAAAAATGCTCAGCATATGCTCACCCAAATAAATGTGCAAGAGAATTTATAGCAGCAGTATTTATAATGGTTATAAATATGTGCTCATTTTATGAAAATTCATCTAGCTATAAATTTAGGATTTCTGCATCTTTATGTATGTTGTACTTCAATAAAAATTTACACACACATCTCCTTTGTGCATAAAAGTTTCTTAAGATCTAAGGCAAAAGATAAGCCTTATAAATCACAGCAGATACGACTCTTCAATAGATTTATTGTGCAAAACAGAAAAAAAAAGTCAACAAAGGAGCCAAGGAATAGATTAGATACCTTTAAAGAAAAATTAATTAACAAGAAAGGAAATATAATGAAACCACTAAAATATGTTGGGAAGAGACCAACAGATGCAGGGTATGGGAAAGAGGGGAACAAAGATAGAAGATTAAGACGTGGTGTCCGTCCCTCCCCAGTCCCAACCATAAAGGGAGAGCATGGGAAGCAATGTTTGATGTTAACAGCAGAAAAGCATCTAGAACTGATACGAAAATCCGTAGAGTCAGGAGTAAAATAGCTTCCGGGGACTTATATAACTAAAAGAAGATACAGACCCTCACACACAGAAAAGTTAGAACATGGCAAAGATAAAAAAGAGGTCTTAAAAAAAGAAAAAAAAGAAGTCAAAGGGGGAGAGTTTATACAGAACACAATGTTTGGAGTGCTAGCAATTGGAAGCTGGAAGAACACAATGGTGTGTGATCCGGAGAAAAAGGATTATGAAGGGGAAAATATGGCTTAACTTGGCCACGAGCTATGCTGAATTAAAGCACAGGGATACCCTACGCTGTTTGTCCAGATGAGATTCCAAGGGGTACCTTGTCACAATGATCTACTCTATAAAAGAGCACGACAGACTAGTGTGGCAGTCACAGTCTTGTTGCTGTGACAAGATATCAGACTGAAACGACTTCAGATAAGAAGGGTTTATTTTGGCTTCTGGTTTCAGAAAGATGGTCCATGCTTGCTCTCGTTGCTGGGGGCCTGTCCTGCGGTAGAAAGTTTCAGCAGTGACAATGAGGGGAAGACTAGACGGGTGCCCTGATAGCAGCCAAGAACTAGAAGGGAAAAACTGTCTGGCTTCCTCCTTCCCTTTTAATCCCTTTTGAACGTCTTTGACCTGGGTAGTGTGGCCAACGTTCAGAGTGCCTCTCTCCCCAGCCCAGTCTCTCTCGTTAAACACCGTCACAGACATATGTAAATTAACCATGACAATTCAAGCTGCTCGTGAGCTTTAAACACACAGTCAATGAAGTTCTTCTGCTAAGGGATTGTATATAGAATGGTTCAAACCTATAATGAGCGCAGCCTAAAAGCAGATGCCCCTGTCTCGGTCCCAGAAATGAGCTGACTGTACCAAGATGCTCAGAAATCGGGGAAGTACAGCTCGCCCGGTTAAGTGCTTGGTGAGTACAGGTGTGATCTAACTTCAGACTTCCGATACCCCATTCAAAGCGGAGCGCATTCAATCCAAGTTTTGGGAGCTGGAGCAGAAGTTCCCTGGGGCTTTCTGGCTAGATACTCTACGGCAACCAGTAAGGCCCAAGTTGAGTTAGAGAACTTCAGTTGTTCTCAGGTGAAGAACAATTAAAGAAACGCTTTACCTCTACCTCTACTCTCTAGCCTCGACGTGCTGGACGTACATGAGACTGCATACCTGTGCACACACATACACAAACAAATGAAGATTTGCAGGATGTTACTTGGGAACTACTTAAATAGAAGGATGGATAGATGTAAGGATAGTACGGATACATGGCTAAATGTGCTTCCTCCAACATATGGAATACATTTTGGGCACTCTGATTAATGCCATGGTATAGAGGGAAACATTGTAATATTTTTAATTTTCACTTCTTCATTCTGGTTAGTGTTTCCTAGACTAAGGGAAACACAGGGGCACACAGATGTAAGTGTGTAGCACATAGGAGGCCATCGGCAGGAACATTCTGGGTGCCATGAGGGGAGTGTCCAGGGAATCAGAGGATGGAATATGTCATGAGGGTCAGGATCCTTCTCTTTCTCAGAGTGAAATGTGACAACTTTTTGGGGCAGTTCTGAATATCTTAACCCAAGTCCCAGAAATTATTTATCTTCTCTGGACGCCAACAAAAAAAATGTATGGCATACTTTAAAAAGTGTGTCACTATTTTCTAAGAGAAATGACCGCCTCTCAAGAATCTGACTAAAAAGCATGGGCCATTGAAAGCCTGGTTTATCCCTGTGGGCTATTAGTCACCCTATAAAAGTTAATTTAAAACAAATTAATCCATAAATCTCTACATTGTCTGCAAATACTTACCACTATAAAAACCTAATTTAAACCCTTTCCCCTCTATTCTAAATTAGGGTTGCACTGCATTTTAGAACTGTCTTCCTGGCTCAGAATAAATTACTAGTTATTTCCTTTCTTATTGATGTCCGCGGAAGTTCTGAGAGTGATATTGGGTCCAGCCTCACCAGCTCTCACTGCTCCAAGGGGGAAGAAGGTACAATATTTTATGTACTGTAAGCCTTAACACATACACTTTATGTATTGGAGAACTCTAATTCTCAGCATAGCTCCTTCGTCTCTTTCTTTTGAAAGTTCTCACTTCGCTCAAACTTAGAGGAAAGAAGGAAACAAAATCAGAGAGGGTGTTCTTTGATGGAGACTTGTTGTGATCGCCTCTTTTCTTTTTACCAGTGCCATCAATACTGGAGTCTTACAGAGAAGGCCAAGAAAGTCTCATGTCACCGA
This sequence comes from Rattus rattus, assembly GCF_011064425.1. Taxonomy (NCBI): domain Eukaryota; kingdom Metazoa; phylum Chordata; class Mammalia; order Rodentia; family Muridae; genus Rattus; species Rattus rattus. The sequence continues at coordinate 48,527,682 of NC_046159.1, forward strand.
GCAGGCTGAAGAGAGCAAGTGAAAACTTGAGGCAGCCTAGATCTCTGCTGGAAATCCAAGACATCAATTCTATGTATTTGAGGAACACTTTCTCTAACAATCTACAGAACACTGGGAGATGAAGCAGTTAAAATATCACCTTCATAGAGGTGAGGTCTTGAGTATAAACATGATCTTTTAAAGCATGAATGAATAGTCCTCCTCTCGTAGGGCAGTTGCTTGCAAGGGGGATGTCACCGCGTCTGGGAGCTTCAAATTTTTTGTATATTCAAATTGTGTATAGAAGAAAATATCACTCCTTCTTAAACTAAGCAGTCTCTGTCCTGCGTTTTATTTTATTTTTTAAATGCCTATCCTTCAAGTCATAGGAGAACCAGTGTCATGATTAAACTAATTAAATCCAAATCCACCCCACCCTCCTCCACTGTGTACAGCCAATGAGAGCAGACAAGAGAGAATTTAGTACGTGGAGACATTTCATGGAAAGGTGTTCAATGGCTGTCATTTTCATAATCTAAAAAAAGGTGCGTAGAGTGTTGTTAATTACCCAGCTCCCCACCACTCCCTGATGTTAAATGGCACTGTTCCATTAGCTGTAATTATTCCATTTGTAATAAATAAGCATTAACCATTTTCAAATGTACACTCACAAATCATTTTTAGAGGATGAGCTTCATGCATTTAAAATCATATATTTCACAACAGCCCAGATGACAAAATCCGGGCGAGGGCCTAAATTCAAATTAGAGGAGCATTTAAAAAATTAAAATGAAATATATTTGGGAATTGAAATTATTACAGCCTTTGAAACCTTTCAGGAGAGGATGCATGCAAAAGAGTGGCGGTGACTACAACCGGGGAAGGAGAATGTAGATGCGCAGCCGAATGCATCCTTCAAAAGACCCAGTTTTCTTTATAGAACTCGGCACTCAGCGCTGTGTAAAAATAGAAGCTGATGGTTTAAGAGCAGATGGACAGCTGCCCGAGTGCTGTGGCCTCTCTTTGGAGAAGTGGGATGAACCCAACACTTTTCTTCAATTTATAGATACAGATGTGGGTGGGAGTGGTGGGCAGATGTGGAGAAGAGAAGAAATATTAAGTGGGGATAGATTTACAGACACCCCGTCAACCCGGCCACACACACATACACACAGACACACACACACAGACACACACTCACACACACACACACACACACATACACACACATAGACACACACATACATACACACACAGACACACACAAATACACACAGACACACAGACACACACAGACACATACACACACACACACACACACACACACACACACACACACTTGTTACCTGGATATTGCTTTAGGGTATGAAAGATGAGCTGTCTCTAACACTTCTTACAGATTTACTCCCCTTGCTTAAACTCAAAATAAATTAATTAAAAGTACAGTGGAGAGTTAGAGAAGCACATATGTATGATGTGTACTCCTTTCTTAATACAGACTGTAAGGTAATGAAATTTGCAAATGTTGTAAAATGTTAACCAGAAGATCATGAGGCTACTATGAAAATATAGGTACCCATAAGTGGGTAGAAATAAAGGTTCATGTTGATGTGTGACACAAACCCACAAAACAATTTTAAGGCAAAAATTATTACTTTTGTTTACTGATTTTTACATTACTGATGTTTACTTTATCATTAGCAGCAGGATTAAATTCTGTCCTTGCACAGTCTAGACAAATGCTTGGTGACTCACTATCCCTCAGCCCAAGATGCAATGTTCCTTTAGTGATATACCCAGGAAGTAAAAATTCCGTTTTCTCCAGACACTGGGTGAAAAGTAGGTTTCTACACATCAGTCCAAGGGCTTTTCAATTCATTCCAGGTGTGGGTTTCCTGATTGACTCTACTCTCAACGACAGAGTATGAATTGTTCTGATAGATCTAATTTTATAGTATTTCGAGATACATTTTCTTTTTTAATCATGGGAGGGTGATATACACATAAATGCAGGTGCTTACGGGGGGGTGGCCAGAGAGTGTTGGTGCTATTGGTGCCATAATTATAGTTACTCGCCAGCTACCCAACATGTTGCTAGGGACCAAATTCACAGCTTCTGAAAGGGCAGTCTGTGACTTAACTGCCCATCTAGTCCATCAAATGATTTTGTGAACATTAAATGGAATTATTAGCAAGAAATTCTACTTACATTTGTTTATATAATACATATAAAGTGATATATACTGTCAACCTTAACATAAATCGGTTAGTAATAACAATATGCATGGTCAGTCCACTTACTGTTATGAAAGAGCTACCACACAGCCTAGTATGCCAATTGTGAAAGGGCAGAGTTGTGCTCTCTGGAATAGTTGCCACAATAAGGCAATTTAATTAAACAAAATTTAAAGTCCAGTGTCCTAGTTAGGGTCACTATTGCTGTGATGAGATACCATGATCAAAGCAACTTGGAGAGGAAAGTGTTTACTTCAGCTTACACTTCCATCACTGAAGTCAGGGCAAGAACTCAAAGAGGGTCGGAACCTAGCAGCAGATGTTGGTGCAGAGACCATGGAAGAGTGGTGCTTGCTGGCTTGCTTACCAAGGCTTGCTCAGGCTCCCTTTCAATCCAGTGCCACCTGCCAAGTGATACCCCCATCCACAGTGGGATAGGCCCTCTCCCATCAATTATTAATTAAAAAAATGCTCTATGGCTTGCATATAGCCCAATTGTATGCCCTTCTCTCAGTTGACTTTATCAAGTTGTCATAAAATTGACCGGAACATCTAGCTTCCAGAATGGACAAGCCATACTTCAAATACTCGATAGCTTCACAGACCTGATAGCTATGAAACTGGCTGGTTCCCAAGTAGAACCCTTCCATCACCGGAAAACAATTCTATTGGACAGATATTCTAGAGATACTTTATAAAGTCAACAAAGAGCAACTGTTGTGTTTTCTAGCCAACCAAAGAGGCTCTCCAGAGTGGCTTTCATTTCTCAAATTTTCTCCAGCACCTATGTCTTTCAAGTTTTATGTTCAACATATTGTCTGCAAGGAATAGCTATATTCCTGAGAAGTTGAAGCGAAACGTCTGCTCTCAGAGGTACTTGGGAAGGAAGAAGCTTGGCTTACCTTGGGTGCATAGATGTTGGCAGGCCAGGAAGGATGGAGTTGTCTTTCTCTGAATGAAACTGAATGGTGCTTGCAAAGATCTCATTCATCTCTCATCCTGTTCTCTGATACAAGTTCCCACCCTATTATCTCCAAGCTGCAAGGAAACTTTAGGTTGCATATAATAGTGTAAATACTCAACCAAAAGGATTTCTTTAGAAGGTTTTATTTCTTCGTTTAAAAACATGTACACTGTCTGTAACTGCTTCAGCCATTTCTTAGTATATAGCACACTGATTCCAAACAAGGAAACCAGAATTCCTGGGCACAGTTGCCAGACAGAAGTCCCCTAGCTTTGGATAATTCAATGTGCACTGACAGGTTAACAGATCACATCATGCACGGGTAACATATCCACTCTTCTGGCATCCCATTGTCTTCATCTATGCAGTAGAATCAAAATAGTCTATCATTGTAGAGACACTTGCCCTGTCTAGAAAGGCTGATGTCTTTTCACAATCAGCAATAGGAAGGTCACTAGCTTGTTGGCAGGTGGGAGGGGGTGACCTACTGTTCTGCTTGCCATTCAGAACCTAAGGAATGTCATTAAGTGGAATTATTCCCACCTCCCTCCCCCTGGGAGCAACAGCATTACTCTTTGACCACTTCACCCCATAATGCTCGGTGGCCATTTCAGACTCTGAGTTTATTTGATGAACTGTGAGTGCTCACCTGCTCACCGCTGGCTTGGGGAAATCCCAAGATAAAGAAGGAACATAGCCAATTGCCAGGTAGGCAATCACCTTTTTTTTTTATTCTGAGTTAATAAGCTATGTGAGAACCAGAGTTGTGCATAGTTCAATTTGGGCACCATCGGCATCTTGGCAATTAGAAGACATTCAGTAGCTATTTCAAGAAACAGGCAAAATCTAGGTCACAGATAGTAAATATTCTGATTTTTTTTCATTTCAAATGCATCGATTATTTTCACTCATGGGCCATCTTTCCAATCACAGGGTGTTTTATGAGAGCCTTGCTTCTTGCTGTTTCCAGCTCCCTTGTAAAGGCAAAGAGAGGAACTGATGGTCAGTGGTCTTTATTCTCCATAAACAACCTGCACAAGATTCTCAATACCTCAAGCACTTAGAAAGCAAAAGGGAAGTGTTCTGGCAGAACCACAGATTTGAGGAGACAGCCTTGACAGACAGAGCAATTTGATGGCTGACAATGTGTGGGGGTGGGGGTGCGGGTGGGGAGGGGGGTGGGGCGGGGACCTCCATTTTAAGCACAGTGAACAAAATTACCCCATATGGCTTGCCCTGTATCGTACATCCACAGTCTTCTCCAGGACACAGAGTTCTCAAGGGGGAACAGGGCTGGAAGGTTTGCTATGGGAAATCACAAGACTGGGGGATTCTCTAATAAGCCCTTGGGAAACAAATTCTCCTTCAAGTAAAGCTTGAGGAAAAGCTTTTGACATTCCCTAAATATAGAAATGGCCCTGGGAGTCTATGGCCAATGAAGGCCCAAAGGGCTAACCTCCAGACAGATTTGAAAGGCACCAGAAGGTACCTTCTTCACCTCTCACCTCTCCTTGCCCTCTTTCCCCACTTCTCACAGGCGTTCCTCAGGAGTCAGGAGCCCCCCTGAATTCCTGTCAATCATGCGTGATGGCTGAGTGATTGGCAGGCTCTGAATGAAACTCATTCACTCTCAAGTGTTACCCTGAGCTCTCATTTGCATAGAAACCTTTCTTTTTTTCCTGATGTGGAATTGCCTGCTTTTTATTTTTCCTTAAAAAGACTTTTTTTTTTTTTAAAGCAAAAACAGGAGAGATGTTCTCTTGTGTTTTTATGGAAGAGCTCAGCATGCCTTCTAGGTTTCACACGCAGAAAGCGAGCCAAGGGCAAGGGGGGAAGATGGAGGATGAAGGAATGGGAGCAAAGCAGGAGGGACAACAGGAGAAAGGAGAACGAAGTTCATTTTGGTTTCAGCGTAGAGGTGAAGTTTCCCTATTGGAACTCTTTTAAGAGATATATACCAGGGGGTACTTGGGGCTGAAAAATGTGCCCTTTGGGCCACGATTTCTTCTGGCAACTAAAGCATAACTCTGCCTTCTCCTCTCAGTTCTAGTGACTGGGAACCTGGCAGCTCTCCTGCCAAAATTTTAACTCAACTGATATGAACGCGTGCTGTTTTGTTCTGACATTTATGGTGTGGATTTTGCCTATGCTTACAGATTCGAATGGCTTACAGTGATCTCCTGTATGGCATTTTATTGTCCCAGCCTCTCTCTCTCTCTCTCTCAAAATAAGCAATTTGAATCTCCCCAGAGCAGCACAGATTGTCACAGAACATGTGACCGTTGTCCCTCAAGGAGCAGCAAACTGCGCTTGCTTTACTGTACCTCCCTCAGATTTGTGCCAGCCAGGAAACTGAAACCAGGCAGCCCTGCCTTGAAATTGCATATGGGAAGGTGTGCTCACAGACATTTCTCAAGGCGGATTGCTGGTAGACAACTCCTCTTGCATATTTAGCAGGCAAGATGGAGTCAGTGTCTCCTATGGGCCCTTGGAACCGGAGGACAGTTAGCAGCCACCTTTGGCTTAATTGTCTTCAATAGTCATGGCTGTGTGCAGTAGCAGTTCAAGGCCACCATGGTCCCATTCATGCAGCCTCCCTCCCTCTCGTAACATTAACTGCTACTTAATTAGCGTTCGTCTGTCATTAGTAGGGGGCCTGAGTTGTACACATGAAAGCACAAATATTCCAAGATGCCTGCCTTCAGACGTCTCCTTCCCAGAGACAACTCACTTGAGAAATGTTTAACATTTGTATGGGTGGAACCATCATGGACCGTTCACCAAAGTAATTATCATGTAACTGCAAAATATCTCCCACTTCTAGTTCTGCGATGGCATTAAAATTGAAAATGTTTTATATCCAGATAATATTAATGATGATGATGATGGCTAAATACGTATCTTTAAACAACAGACTTCGAAGAGCAAGTCAGCCAAGACTGACTGAGGGAACGGCAGATTGTGAGCTCCCACCTCACTAGATTCCAGTAGGCAACGGCAGGTGGAGTGACTGGCGCTGCTGAGACGAGTCCTCCCCCACCCCCACCAGCCTTTTGGGAGAGCCATCACTGCCAATCCTGCAAAGTTGCAGTTGTTGAAGTTAGATGTTCTTACTGTGAAGGTGAACTCCTACAGATGTCTTGGTCATCCTTGGAGAGCAACCAGGAGCTCCCGATAGCAGGGAGAGAGGAGGCGGCAGCCAGCAAATGTTCCCAGAGCAATTGCAATTGTGATTCTCAATGAGCCTCACAGACGTGCACTTGGCTGACTAGAGAGGGTGGAGGCAACGCGCACAGATAGCAGGCTAGCCAGCACTGGAACTGAGACTTCGAATGCCACAACCAGGCTTGGACCCCTTGTAACAGTAGCAGCATGAACATTTAAATTCAACCTACCTCAGGTTGCAAAGAGGGCTCAGCAGCTAAAATGTTTACCTTCCTTAAAGACTTCAGTTTGATCCCCAGGACCCACATTTAAAAGGCCAGGCATGGTGGAAGGAACTTGTCATCTCAATACTAGGGAATGGGATAAGTGTGGATCCTTGGGTTCACTTAACCAGCCTGTCTGCTTGGTGAGTTCCCGGTCACTGAGAAACTGAGGAGTAGTACCTAAGTATGGCTTCTGGCTTCCACAGGGATATGCACACATTTGCACGTATAGATGTACTCTCCCACACAAGAAAGAACACTTACACTCACAAATACTACACATTTAAAAAAAAAAAACCCACAAATGTGTTCTGGTTCTTTTGGGGAAATGCTTTTTGGTCTAAGGGTGAATTCGGCATGGAGATTGTAGTTATCTGAGTCGAACCTGGTCTTTAAAAAAATACATCTGTGACATACTCTGGCCAGCTTCTGGGAAGTAGTGTTTCCAGAATTTCTAGGTTTCCAAAGGATTTCTGTTTGCAAGGTTAGCAAAATTTTCATGTAAAACTTCCCAATAATTCACAGTTTAGAATCAATGCCAGACAACCGGGATGAGCTGGAGAAAAACCCATCTAGACCTTAATTGCCAACTCTTTCTCTTGCCCAGTAAGTCACAAATATTAACAGACAGCAGCCTTTCTTATTATCATTAGCTTTTCCAGGCTTCATTATCGTCATTAGCTGTGGCTACTGGCAGCAAAACAACACATACTGGAGACTCTCCACCAATCTGTGTCACACTCGTCAAGCTCAGCTCCCGGTCTGGTACTCTAGGTGCTCAAAACTAACTGTGAGCCCATCATAGGTGACTTCTACTTTACCCGAACCGATCTTGGCTTGGCCTGCCAGGCCAATCTAGAAATTCATTATCCTTAAAAATGAACCGACAAAACTACATGTGCGCTCGGCAGTGGGGAATGACTTCTTCATAAGGAACCGATAAAAGGTGTCCCAAGTGTCTGCTTGTATGTGTGAAACAAGCTCTCTGTGTGACGAATGCAGTTTCGTGCTTCCATAAAACATGCTTGAAGACACAATGGCAGAATTACATCTCTGTAAGGGACTTGGGGAAAAGAGACAGTCCCATTCGGTCACATTAAGTTTCTGTCCCAATGCAGAAGGCGAGGCATTTTGAATCCTGAGAAGCACTCTCAGGATTGACTCTGCCCAAGCTTTATTCTCTAGCAGCGCGACAAGAGGGAAGGAGACACCCTCTCTGAGCTCCATTTGCTCGATGGAAATAAAGATTAGCTCACTAAATCACACACACTCATCATGTAACAGCCGTCATTACTGCCATTGCCACGAGCTGCTCGCAGAAATGCAGCCCAGGGAAGAGACCCCCTTCCAAGCTCCCCGGCAAGCACGCGGCCATACAGTAAAGTTGATGTCAGAGTCCCAGGCTCCTGTCTCAGAGACTGACTTGGAGAAATAACAACAAAACAAAACAAAAACAAAAAACAAAAACAGAAACAAAACAAAAGCAAGCACGAGAGCGAGCTCTGGCTACACTGCCCCAAACACAGCAAACGTTCAGAAGACTGGCTATTACACTGAAATGGCTGAGGTTAATCTGGTGAAATTAGCATAAAGATAATTCAGCCCTTTTAATTGGCAATATTTTTATTATGATATCTGGCTGGGAGCGAAATGGGGAAAACAAAGAGTTCGGAGAGTTTTTAGACCCGCATCTGTGCGATGCGAAGAGAAGCAGGTACTAAAGCCGCTTCGCCTTTAGGGTTATGAACAAGGAGCCTGGTAAACTCACGGGGTGAAATCTCATCCCTTGATCTTCAAAGTGTGACAAAGAGCTATTGATTGAGAGCATATTGTCATTTAAATTACAATTAGGGATGGGTGAAAGGTGGTTATTCAACAATTCAAACCTTTCTTTGAATGCTGTCAAGGACGACATAACCTTAACCCAAACACGCTTCGGAAACTTCGAAGTTTCAGCGCGTCGAAAATCAATGCGCTCCTCTTAAAGGAAAAGCATCTTGTCATTACACTCGACGTCGCATTCAGCGCTTTTGAAGCCAGTGGCCAGATTCTTTCAGTAAGCCTTGCTCTCGGTCACACGCACACACAAAAAAACCTCGTGTCTTTACATGATTCTAACACCGTGTGTGTGTAACTGTGAGGTGAAGTAAAAATCTTCCAGCCCATTTCCATAGCACAGCCCAGGTACATGCATCCTTAAAAATTAAGTGCTGTAGAGATGATAAATATTACCACTTACACTATTTTAAGGAGGACACTGTTCCTGTGCCTGTTCGAATCACGAAGAACTTTAATGTCTTTTCTTACCAGCAAAACAATGCTCAGTCCCGAAGGGGTTAGGCTGTGGGTATTTTTACCAACACAATGTGAAATCTGTGCACGTGTGTGCGTGTGTATGCCGTATCACTGCTTCTCGCATTTTGCCAGATGATGCTTCATAAATAATTTGCTTTGATGTTGCAAGCACATGTGTACTCATGTACACAAGCGAATATGCCGTGCCTCCACTGCAATCAGTTCTGACGTTTTGGTCCAGCCATGTTCCCTGTAGCTTTCCTGAGAAGGCAGGCAGCACAGACACCGTGCCTCAGATCTGCCACCGGGAACAGCACTTGGAATTCGTTTTGCTAAACATCTTCTCCCTGACTCCCTACCATGCGTGCATCCGCGCCTACATGTTTCACTGCAGGCATGGCATGCATTTGACAGGATGACGTATTATGTCAGACCAGAGTCTGGCCGTCTCGTCCTCAGGGCCACCCAGCACTCTACTGGCAGCAGAAAGTCGTTGAAAGATACAGGGTCAGCCAGCCCTCCAGCCTCCCATCTCTTTGTCATGGGTGAGGCGTGTATTCAGATGCACCCTTCAGTAGTCTGACGCAGGAGGTCATAGTACAAACTCAGGTGTACACCATGCTAGGGGTGCACTGCCCAGCAGGTGGAGGGCCCCTTAGTAGGTGGAAATCTACCTGCAAACTTCTGATGAACCTTTCAGTTCTGGTGGTGACATTTCTTTCTGACCCATGAAGGCATACTATTCAAGTACAGTTTCCAGTGGAGCCACGGTCTGACGGCACATCTGCTGAGCAAATACGAATGTCTAGTGTGACGTTTTATTTGGGAGTTGAGTAGGAAAAAAATCACAGGATAACACCTTTGCATAGTAGAACTAGGAAGTGTGTGTGTGTGTGTGTGTGTGTGTGTGTGTGTGTGTGTGTGTGTGTGAAAGTTTCATGGTCAGATAACAGGATCTCATCAAAATTTCATAAGGATTCAGTGTACGCCTGAGAAGAAAGGGACATTGCCCGTACATAAACAGCAACACACGACACCCAAACTTTAAAGGTTTCTCCTTATACGAGCAGGGGGAAACTAATTAACGGTTTCATTGCGACTAGCTTACATTTACTAATAAAATCTATTTGAAGAGCAAAATAGAAATGTGAAGCTGGAATAGGTTTTACTAGTATTCGGGCAGATATGGTATCCAAATGTTTAGAGAAGATTCATGGCATTCGGGGGGAAGCAATGCTTTACTGCCGCCTTGTGGTCGGTCGGAAAGTAGTGAGTCTTTTTTTATTTTTTTTTTCCCCCTGAACCAGCCCCTAATTTATGAGCCTTGTCAATAAGAGAACCAGACACACATGCATGTGGAGCAGATTAAATATTAATAGAGTTTAGTCAGGAAAGATTATTTTAACCAAAGGAGATCTATAAAGAGTCTGCCAATGATTTCAAACTATATTTCAAGAAATTCTCGATACACACGCATGTGTACACACCCACACCCCACACAAGCCAGGGACAAAGCATGACAGACTTAAATATTAAACCAGAAGTGAGTTGGAATAATGCTGTCTTAGATTAAAAAAAAACAGCAAAAACCAAGCAGTTCTGTTCGCGCTTTGTGAAATCTTGTCATTATGTTTCAAGAAAATTGGGGAAATCTGTTAATTGTCATAGAATTAAATGCAGCACCAGGAAAAAAAAGATGAGTAAAAAAAATAAAAATAAAAATAAAGAACTGGACATATTCTGGGGTTCTGTCCAGCATTTCAACTTCAAATGTTTATTTAAACATAACTTGAGTTTATAAACTTGTTTTCCAGGGAGATTTATAGTGCTTTCTGATTTTGGCTGCATTAAAAAAAAAAAAGGCCCGGCTTGACTTCCTGCTACAATGTGTTCTTATAAACCACCTTCCTGCAGGCTGGTGTGGAGCGTGTCTCTTCACTGCAGTCATCTGTGCTCACAGACAGCTACCCGTGTAGATGCCCTGTGCAGCCTGGCCACAGATGTCAGTCAACTGGCCTTGGGGACTTTGTCAGCATCCCAGCCCCAGCACTTGTTGATACCCCACCTGCACGTGTGCAGCGACACCCTCTTCCTATCGTTCAGTTGTTAGACCAATGGTGGAAAAGTCGCAATGATCCATCAGTAAAAAAGATGCCTTTACTTTTAGAGTAGAAACATCTCATTTAACATGGAAAAGAAAACAAAATTTAGGGTTTTAATTAAAGGCCTTTAAAAAAAAACCCTAAATTCAGTGGAAGACAAATAACCTGAGATTTAAAATTCAATTTTCAATGATTTTTTTTTACGGTCCCTATTAAGTCATTTTTTTCCCCGTGCAGGGGAAACAGTTTTAGTTGAACTGTATGAAAATCAGACACCACAGTGATCTAAATATCACTCTGTAGTCCTGTCTTTTAATCATCAGTCTTTATTCCCTTATTTTGGTATGAAGGAAGAAAAGCATATATGGAGTGATTATGCAAATGAAGCGGTGCTCTTGTCAAACAGTAATCAGTGATCCACCCGCTGCACACGGGTTAGTCGATTCTGTGGTTGTCTTCTCTTCGATTGAAACGTGACAAACATTAACTTCACGTCATCTTCATAGCTTCAGTCCCATTGTTGAAGAAGGAGGGAAGATTTTATGATCATCCCAAAATGTATTGTTTCCCCACCCTTACAGCAAAGGGTTAGCTGAATGCTTACGCTGGCCACGGAGGATCCTTCCAGGGGCAGGGAGTACCCCTCCCAAGCACACTGTGCTTCCGAAACTCCTTGGATTCTCATCACAGCGCATGCCTAGGTTGTATTATCATCTCTTACTTCACACACAAGAAAGTGGAGCCTCAGAGAGGTTACTTGAACCAGCCAGGATCACACAGCTTTTCAACATGTACTTACTTCCAAGGGAAGCAAAACATAGCTCACCACCTCTCCGTGGTTGGCAATGCTGGGTTATTCAAAATATTCAAGCAAATACTTAACAAATGAGAAGTGTGTTCATTGGTCAAGAGTGCTTTCTGTGACTGATTGGTGAGTTGAGGACACTTGTATAATCATGCCACATCCAGAACATTACGGTCCATTGGAACTTAGAGTATGATGACAGACGGCGTTCTTAAACATCTAATGGCTACAGGACTCACCTGCTTGTGACCGAGTAGCTTGGAAATCTAGAGAAATGCAAATTGCTCTGCTCCCTTCTTTTTCTGGGAACACTCAGAATCACATGTTTATTACCCTAGCTTTCCTCTTTAGACAAGCAGGTGTCCCGAGGAGTCGAGCAGGAGGCATACGATGTCACTGACTAACCATGGTGACTGCCATTACAACAGGTCAGGGGAAAACAAACAAACTATCCTTCACCCGTGGTAACTGAAGCCTTCGCACCCCAAGGTACCCTCTCCAGGAATGCTGAGGGATACTTGACTATTATCTGAGTCTTCGTGGATATGAAGCCTCTGGGCAGGGGATGTTCATATGCAAAGATGTGCTTGGGGATTTCACAGAGCACAGAAAGATGGGTGTGTGTGTGTGTGTGTGTGTGTGTGTGTGTGTGTGTGTGTGTGTGTGCGTGTGCGTGTGTGTATGTGTGTACGCGTGCGCACACACAGCACACGCACAGGGTGGGAGAAAGGTAACAGCTTTTAAAAGCACTAACACCAAAGCAGGAGGAATGTTCTCTGAGAGCGAATGCTGTGATAGACTTTGTTCTATACGAAGTTGGATCACAATTGTGATCCTTAACTCAGGGTGGATTTGGGAGATGAGAACCTCTTTTCATTCTCTCTGTCCTTCTCCCTTCCCTAGCTCTCTTCGGCCCTCCCTTCTTCTTCTTTTCTTTCTTTCTTCCTACCACCTTTCCTCACTTCCTTCATTCTGCTTCCCTCCCTTTCTCCTGCTAATCACTCCTCCTTTTTTTCCTTCTCCCTCTCTCTTCTATCTACTTCCCTTCCTGTTTCTCTTCCTTTTCCACCTCTTCCTCCCATCCTTATTTCTCCTTCCCCCACTCCTCCCTCCCCTCATATTCCTCCCCGTCCCATCCCTCCCTCTGCTTCCCTCCCTCTCCCTCCTTTCTTTTGTTCTTTTCTTCCTTTGTGTTTTCTTTGTGTGTGTGTGTAAAGTAATTACAAGTTTGGTCTAACTTCTGCCATGCTGCCATGTTTGATGTAATTGTCGTCCTGTCATGGGACATTCTACATTGAAGTGGCTTCCACTTCAGCTATCAGCTTAAGGGAAATTCCAACCATGGGCAAAAATGTTATATAAATGATGAAGTAAGGCCTTTTTGGGCCAACAGCTTCTTATATTTCAGATAAAGAGGCTATGGCAAGAAACATGTGCTGAGCACTGTGAGACCACTGCAAGAGCTGGGCTCTCCCACCTCAGCCGTATGCCTGCAGGTGATCCAGGGAACATGGGGGCTGTTGGCCCAAGGTTTAAATATAGCCCATCTCCACCTAATACTCAGAGTCTAAGCCACTCCAGTGGCATTAGAATTGATGCCTGGAGTAGCTGGTATACGACCTCCTTCAGTAGGATTAATTTAAAGTGGAAGATGTACCATCTTAAGTTTAGGGTCCTTTTTCTTACCCAAGGAGTACATACTTGGTCCATGTCTGAGAATCCGCAGTGAATGAAACAATGAATAAGAATTCCACCAAACTGTAATTGATTCACACACATGTATTTAGAAAGCTGGGACTTCCTCTGAAGCAAGGATACTTTAGGGTATTCCAAAAAATGCTGTCCTCAAATCTCTCTAGTTCATTTTTTTCCCTCAGCCTGTGTTTCTTCTTCTGTTGCAGGCCAGGAGGAGTTAGATGAAGACAGTAACAAGAAAATGTCAGAGCCGCATTTACTGTCTTCCCGCAAACAGTTCCTCTGCATGGGCCTCTAATATCTGTAGCTCTCACTGTGTCGTCATCGCTCCGCTGGAATGTTTGTGTTATTAGAACCACATTAGGCAGTAAGCAAAAACACGTGCCCAGAAGCCTCCTTAGGAGACTTGTGCATGTTTTCCTGGAGTGGAAACAAAAGAGTAATGGGCGGCAGCATCCAGCAACTTAGCCTCATCTCTATCCTATTAGGATCCTATCCTCAGGAGAGCACTCTGGATTTGAAAGCTATTTGCAAACTGCTTTTTTGCCTTTTTTTTCTTTCTCCATGTAATTTCTCACAAAGCAGTTGCAGCGTACAGGAGGTGGGGGAAACGCAGAAAGTCGAGACTTGAACGGGCCCTTTATTTTTCTCCCTCCAAAATGACTGCTGAGTGACAAGAATACTGGGGGAGGTCGTGATTTGTGCTTTTCGTTTAGTAATGGAGGGGATTTTTCCATTTGGAGCTTTTAGCTTGTGGGGAAGACTTTGAAATTGATGATGTACCTTGATTAGCTGGGATTATCGTAATGTGCCGAAACAAAGTCTTGTCACAGTGTTTTTCCCCTCCTAATACCGTAAACTGCACATCATCGTGACTGAAGAACATAAATTCAGTCCACTGACACACAACTTCATTATATGCCTAAGCCCAATGGCGTTTGAAGACCTCTTACTGCAGAGAGTTCTTACGTTTGTGGTAGATTAGATCATTTATTCATTCTCTTATTGGACATTTTATCAGTCAAATATTATTCAAGAACTCAGGAAGGTAAGAATCAATACTCTGTACTTTTACTGTATTAGAGGACAGGGCAGGCATCATGAATTCTAAGTTTAAAGAACATTTTAAAGTGACACATATAGTCAGCAGAGTTTATGAGTACATATGCAAAATGGGTTGAAATTCATGTGTGGGTTGAGTGGTCACATAAGTTGTTCCCAGTTAAAAGGTCTCAGTTGCTATGTAGATGGAGAAAGGTTGTCTGGATCAAGTAAGATAAAAGGAAACCTCTAGAAAGCCTGAGTGTAGAGAGGAAGGACTCACAGGCTGATATTTAGAACAACAGTCATAAGCCAAAGTCCTAATGGCTGGAGTGGCCCTAACTCCTGATTGCTGTAAGAGACTTCCCAGTGGTTCTTGTAACTAACACCAAGTCTTAGTACCTGACCTCAGAGGAAGCATTTGCCTAATTTTAAGTGGGAAGGTCTGATGCCTAATTTCATGTTGACATGATGCTTCATGCTGTACTCAGGTTAAACACAGTTTCTAGAGATGTTTGAGAATATTTTTCTAGAGGACACCGGCACATAAGCTGACAGACTCTAATGCAGAACTCCTTCACATGCGCTGGACCTTATCAGGTCAGACGAAGAATAGAAGACAGCCAGTACAAAACAGGCGTGGGAGGATGGCTTGTTTGCTAATGTGATTGCTCCAACCTGAGTTCAACACACCTAGAACTCATAAAAAAAACACAAAACAAAACAAAGCCTGCCCTGATGGAACACACTCTTCTAATGTTGGGAGGCAGAGACAGGTGGACACACACACACACAAACACACACACACACACACACACACACACACACACACGTCACCAAGGAAAGAGGAGTTCTTCACTTTCCCCACACTTTAATGAGGACCTTCTCACCTCATCTCTTACCTACAGTGCTGGGATCAATAGTGTTAGCTCCCTTAGTTCTAGAATGCTAAGGTTTACATTGAAATACAAGGCCCGGGTTGCTTGAGTTTCAAGTTCTAGAAAAGAGAGTGTGGGTTTTTCTCAGCCTCCCTTGTTAGTAAACTCACCACAACAGATCTCTATGAATCTAAACACACACTCACATCCTGCCTGGCTGTCCTTTGGTGGAGAACTCTGAGCAACACAGACAATGACCTGGGCAGACCAAACTTATCAGATTGTCTCATCTTTTGCACAAAGGAATGGACTTCTGTGTGTGAATCGTTTATAGACAGGGCATCTTCACACCAGGCCTCCCCTCTCATTTACCCTGAAATGAGAGCAAGGACTTCAGAAACAATGGCCTTCAGTTATCAGATCAACAAATAGGTTTATTTGACAATTGATTTCATAAAAAAAGTTTATGGGAATGGGCAGTTAGTGGGCTTTTTTTTAACGGCCTTAGAGGTTACCCAAGTGGCCTCATTTTTCCCTGATTCAAGAACATATTTAAGATTAAGCCGTGTGAGTTATTTTGCAAACAGCCTGAACTAAAGGCAATGGGTCACCAAACCCATTTCCAGACTTTAAAATTAGTTCCCCTAAATTATCTTCCTTTAATTATTTTCCTCTATCCTATCGCCTACTCCCATAAGACCTTGATCATATGACATGTGAAATTATTGAATGACTAACTTCCTACTCTCACCTTCTAAGAGCATGTGCCATGCAGCATATGTAATTACGGGAGAGCTTGTATGCCCCCAGCACATTTGTGCCCAGAAGCATGGAAATACTCCTCTTAATTCAACAATTCCGCTCTTTCTTAGGAGAAAGCAAACTAACTAGACCTGGGGGTGAAGCAATTTGAAGTTCCCAGTTTCCAGGTAAGGGTGCAGTCCCCTCTTCGCTTTGGCTGTTAGGCAGTGCCAGATGAGTTCAGGTCCATTTCTGCCACTGTGATTGTGCCTCCTGGACATGAGATCCTTGCACGTGCATCCCACTCTCATCCCCCTTTTACGCCCATTTCGTTTTTACTTCTAACGCGCACATGTCCATGCCACTCCAAACATTTTTTCAACATGGTGGAGAGAGAAATGAATTCTCCTAGACAAACCCCTTTTAGTTCTATGAAAATGTGTGTTAAATAATGTTCTGATGTCGTGTTTCCTACTGTAAAACTCTGAGGGCTTATCGTGCTTCAGAACTCCAAAGGGATGCTTGGCCCCAACCGTCTTCCCTAAGCAATTATCGTTTATGTGGCTGAGATGGGGAAGGCTGAGGGGTCTGAAGTTTCTCCATAATTGATCCGAATGTGGCCTGTGTCTGATTGCATTTGCCATATACTAGAGAGAGCATCCCCGTTCAGTTACTCATTACCCCAAACCAACTTGTGAAGCAAAGGCAAGATCAACAGATAGCTGTTTACTTCTTCCTGTGCCTTCTCTGTTCCTTATAACTAGGGGACTGCCCAGGAGCCCACTAGTGCTTTTTAACTACAGAAGGAATCTTATATCCCACGGTCATCACACCTATGAAGATGAGGGAGGCAGAGGTCACCCATCCATTTTTAAAAATTTGCTTTCTATGATCAACAGGTCTTTTATGGAGCTAAAATTCAACTTTCTTTCTTTCTTTCTTTCTTTCTTTCTTTCTTTCTTTCTTTCTTTCTTTCTTCCTTTCTTTCTTTCTTCTTTTTTTCCCCTTAACATTAAACATTTTGGTGGCTTAAAGGGTTTATTCTAGGACATGGATGGTAGGACGTCAGCAGTGCCTCCAATCTAATGTCATTAAGTGTTCAACAATGACGCTAAAATAAGTAGCTTTTCGGAAGTTATGTCTTTGAAGTTTCATTAATTAGTCATATCATTGGGAATGTATGGCTAAAGTAAATTACAGTGTTTAAAATCTCCACTCTTTCAATGTGAAAAATGAAAGGACCCTGCTACCTTGTCTTTATACTAATGAAGATATTATTAATTGGTTTAGCAAAAACATAGATCTAACCATAATGTGCAACAGTTATTAAAGATAATTAACTACAGATCATTGGTTTGAAACATCTAGTCCAAAATGATTTCTGAAGGGCACATTATTCTATGAGATAAAATAATTAAATTTCTAACTGCGGCATGAGACAACTGTGGCATATCCAGCGGTTTAATTTCTTTTGTTCTATTCTCAGGGTACCCTGACTGTTTTAGGTTGTGAAAAGCTCTGGTATTTCACCGTGAGCCCTGTTCAGCATGTTCCACGCAGATCTTTCATGTCTATAGGAAAAAAAAAAGGACTCCGGATGACACTTAGACCTAATAAAAAGCCCACATACATTCAGCTGCTTTTTAGTAGAGCGAGTGGGGTGTGGGAAATCAAACAAACAGAAAACCAAACAAGCGACTTTAATGAAATACCTTTCAGACATATCCCTCATGGAGCTGATGGCAGAGAAGCAGAGAGTCTCCCATCTGCAAAATAAATAAGGGAAAATATAAGTGCGAACAATTGCCGAGCACTCCTGGATTAGTGCATAATGTAATTGTGTGCACACGCATAAAATTAAACAATGGCTGTAAAAGCTACGGAGGCAGCTGAGCAGAAGGTGTTCCTTAAAAGCTGTGGGATAATCGCTTCTCGGCCTTTTGGCTAAGATCAAGTGTAAGGCTATGGAATCGGCGGCAAAACACGCCACCTAAGTTACTAAACGTTCTTGCTTGGTGTTTACGACTTGCATTTGGTTCAGTTAAAAGGAAATCACTAGGACGCTGATGCTCCTGATAGGCTTGGGGAAGCTAAACAAAATTATCATGAGAATGTTTAATATTGACCGCTGCATTAAGAGGTTCACTGGTTATGAAGCTAGACGTCTGTCAATGTCAATGTCAGATGTCCAGATTTGAAAACATTCATTATGATACGCCCAGGAATTGGCTTTGTATAAAGCTCAGAGCGAGACATAATACTGATGTCTTTAAGAAGCAATTCAGTCTTATATTAAGTTTAAATTTGTGGGAAGCCTGGAAAAGGCCATGTGTTTGGAATCCCAGTTCAGGAGTAGGACATAAAAGATTATTTTTAGAAATATTAATATCTCGTTTTAGTCTAGTCAGTGTGTGCTTGCTGAAACAGGGCTTTTTAAAAATTCCATAAAAATAATGGTTTTTCTTTCTAGAAACGAAGTTGAGAAACACAGTTAATGAGGAATTTCTGAACTTGCTGAGAAAGAATAAACCAAAATGTTTAACACATGCCTCCACTCTCTCTCTGTCACTCTCTGTCTCTGTCTTTGTGTCTCTCTATTTCTGTTTTTCATTTGGGTCTAACATAATAAATGTAGAAATCCTTGAAAAATGTAAGCATACAGGGAGAATCTGTTTAGTGGCTAAAAGCAGGGAGAGCTACTACAACCCCGTTAGCATAGAACAACCATTTGAAGGCATATACTAAGATCATTAAAAAGAACAAAAACAGGAGTTGGCCATTGTGGCACACAGCCTGACTTTCCTCTACTTGGGGGTCTGAGTTGTGAAGCACTGAAGGTTCAAAGTCAGCCTGGATTACATAGTAAGAACCTGCATCCCCCGCCCCCACACCTGGTCCAAATATTCTTTGGTTAGCACTGGAAGATCCAGCCTCAGTAGTCTTGTACAGCATCATCAATACCACGAAAGTTCTGAACCTTTCCCAGTCACAATACACACTTAATTCTTAAACACTCAATCTTCCTGCAACGCTCACTCATGGATTTCCCATTTCTCGCACTTAGGGAGTGTAAATTTGGTTCAATTTCAGTACCCTACAAGTCCCTTTAAAGCGTTCCATGGAGGATGTCACATTCCCTCCACTTCCGACGCTTTTGCTAGATGGTTACCCTGTAGTATTTCTGTATGCTTACTCTTTTTAGGGACATTGTTTTTAAGTGCATAGGATAAAAAACAAAAGACAGATCTGTGCCTAGGAAGCTGGGGCTGGCGATATCTGAGGAGCTTGCCTTTTGGTGTAGAGTGGGACTGGGACAATAATCTCGCTCTTAGATGAGGAGGCCAAGCCCAGGGAACTATGGATTTTCTCAAGGGTACATAGCTACAGAGAGTAAAACTGAGGCTTGATCTTGTATCCTTTCCTTTTTCTTTTATCCAAACCAAGAGTTTTCCTATTGTGCTGCTACACATTTGTGTGTGTTTGGGATCAGGTGTGCATGTGTGCATGTATGTGTGCATGGGTGTCTGTGCATGTAAGTACATATGTGTGCATACATGACTGTGTTGTGCATGTGTGCGTGTGTTGCGGTGGAGGTCCACCTTGGAATTCTTCTCAGGTCCCTTCTTCTGTTGCTCTCCACCATGCTATTTGAGGGAGGGGCACTCATGCTTATTTTCCACAAACTGATTCTATTGTGCTGGCTGGGCAGCACGCCCCACGGACTGTCCACTTCCTGAGCCCTGAAATTACAAGTACATATCACCACACTTGGCTTTTTTTACATGGCTCCTGGGGATGAAACTAAGTCCTCACTACAGACTGAGCTCTCCCGAGTGCCATTTTTTAAATATATATATTTGCACGTTGTCTAGCTGAAATTACCAAATGTAACTAAAAGTTCCCCAGCTTGCAGCCAGCAAGCTGCCTTTAGCATACAAATGTATTTGTTTGTCTGCCCAGAGTGTAATGTAAAAAATATATAAACAGTTGCCAACATTTCAAATTCAGAAAATTCTGTATAATAATTTAAGTTCTGTCTCCTGAGGAGACAAAGAATCCTATAGCATTGGCCTGCAGATCTCCCCTTGGCTGTCTGAGGAGTCCGTTGCTTTTACTCCCCTTGACAGGAAGCAAGAGTCAGTTTTAAGCGGCTTCCCTATTCCTGTTGTTGATTGATTCAGAGGGTGGGATTGCTGGCATCGTATTTTGTCACTTTCTGGTCTTGAGGCTCCTAGACTTGGTTCTTTTCCAGCTAAAAAACTTGGTCTCCATGATCAAGGAAGTATTTGGGGATAATGCTAACATGTCGCCATTGCCTTTGCATTTGTCTTTGGGACCTGACTGTATGCACACATTCCAGACACATCCGGGGCTCACCACAGTGTAGTTCTGGGTATTCCCTATTCAGAGTAGCTGGCTGCTGTCCCCACCCCCCAGTATGGCCGCAGATCTGTGTCTCTTCTATTTCCTAAGGCCCAGAAGGCAACTTCAAACTAGTGCCTCACATAATGATGTGGTCAGAGGACTGGCTTTCCTCTTTATCTTTTCACAGGAAAGACACCCCAAGTGATTGAGAAAGTGGCTCAATGGTTCATGACATTCCCCAAATGTGGGTCCTTTCCCCTCCACTAGCTTTTAATCTCGGCAGCCTCAGGACCGTGTGATGAATGCCTACATTCCCAGATCGAATGTTCCACGAGCCAGCAAGGGATGAGTGTTAGTGAGAAAGAAGGCAGCGTCGCTTCCAGCGCACGCCCGCAACTCTGAAAGCAGAGGTGTCTACCTTGGCATCATTAACAAGGCTATGTAGGCAGCCCTATCGTGGGCTTCTCTGGCCTCTCCTAGGCCTGTCGGCTGTTCCCGGAGCCTGCCTTCCTCTGTGGCCCTGCAAGTGAGTGGAGGGGAGGTGATGGATGTGCTGGGATCAGATGGAGAGGTGGGGCCATCTGCTCCAACTCCCGAGTTATTTTTGGCGCAGTAGCTGTATCTTTGGTTTGGGTCTTTTAGCAGTTCATTTAACTGAGGAGGAAGGACTGGATTCCTGAGCTCGAGGGCCCTGGTGTTGGGGAAAGTTTGTTCCCTCTTTTCTGACTGCACTGTTCACACACTCTTTCTCAAAGCCACTTATTTATTTATCTATCATTTCCCAAATCTCAGCTTCCATTGTCCTTGCCTTTTCCATCAAAAGGTTCTCTTTTCTCTTGTGGATGGCTACGGAGTCAGGTCTTGCCAGTATCGAGTCCAAGATATTTACCACCCACGATTGCTTACTCATGCTATTTTAAATGCTCGTGACACAGTGTCTTCTGGGTTATTCTTGTTACATTTGAGCTATGGCCAAAAATTCTGGGTTTTCTTCCCAAATCTCCAACACCACAAGTAGGTCCTGTGAATATAGCTTTGGTACAATCTTCTTTTTTTATTTAAAAGCCTTTAAACCTTGTTTGACAATTTTCTTTTCTATATTATATTGTTGGAGGAGGAGTGGGTGGGTGGGTGGGTGGAGTCTTTCATTCTGTAGTTCCATTAAAATTCATCCTTCTTCTTCAACTTTCTGTTTTCCTCCCAACTTCCTTCTCCACCTCTGCACTCTGTGCTCTGTCCCTTTAAAACCACAACCCTCCAGTGAGGTTTAAGATAGAGGTACAGGGAAGATAACACAGCATTGGTCTGTGGCCCAGACCTGAAAGAGGACTCTGGTAGGGGAAAGTATTCAGTGTCAATGGTGAGAGAGAGGAGGGGGAATCCTGAGACTTAGGGCTTGTGTCGATCATACTGAAGTAAGTATTATGACACCACATGAAAACTTGCAACTCCACAAGCTAACTAAAAAGAGTTTATTTTCACCTAAGAGATAGAAGTACCCTTTGCACCTTGTGAGTCAGCTTCTCTTCTTGGGCTGCTGGGGGATCACATGGCTTCAGCCCACACTGGATGTTGCCTTCCTTTTCAACAGTGCAGTTGGATCCCTACAGAGACATTCACTTCGCTATTGTCTTGGGTTCATGACACAACTGTGTGTTAATCTCTCTCCCAGCTACCTTCTGTTTACATTGTTTTAATGACATTTCCCCCCTTAAAACTGAAATAGCAAGAACAATAAAGGAAAAGGCTTTCAATTTGAAAGAGCAACTGCCTATCTAGATAGAAGGTAAAACTTGCTTAGCAGTTACTTGTGACTGTGATGATCATGGACTATAGAAATATATATTTTAAAAATGTCAGTGCTGGAAAAGGGAAACACTAATGAAAAGATCTTTTAGAGCAGAGTGTTGTTACCAGAAAGGAAAAAAATACACCTTAATCAATTCACACACACACACACACACACACACACACACACACACACCCCACAAAGACCCCATGACTCAGGCCATTGTCTTCTTTCTCGGGTATAATTTCATCCATTCAGCTCAATGTAGCCTTGGGGTCCTGCTCAGCCCGCATCCCTGAGCAGGGAAAGACATCACACTTTGTGGATCTGGATCAAGAGAGGTGAAATCTCTGGACACAGACGCTTACCTTTTCATTTGTGAAGATCAATTAATATTATTATTATTATTAAATATTTTATTCAATTACATTTCAAATGTTGTCCCCTTTCCCAGTGCCCCCTCTATGAGCCCCTCATCCCATATCCCCCTTCTTTGCCTCTAAGAGGGTGTTCTCCCACTCACTCATCCACTCCTACCTCACCTCTCTATTATCCCCTTCTCTGAGGGAATCAGGCCTCACAGAACCAAGCACATCCCCTCCCACTGAGGCCAGACAAGGCAGTCCTATGCTAACACATGTAGCAAGGGTCATAGACTAGCCCATATATGTCCCAAAGGCAACTTCTAATGTACCTGCTCTGTCCATAGGAATAACTCTGGCTGCTGTTGTGTGGTTGACCAGTAAGAGCTCCATGGCTTTGACTATCTCCAGTCTGGGTGCTTTCTGAGGGAGAGTGGCACCACAGGGCTCCAGCATGAATATCAATGCTGTCAGTTACAGTAAGACCCAAGGGAGACTCAAAGATTCTCCTGAGTTACTTATCCAATAAAATCTCAATAACAAACTGACTCTCTCCCTGAGGATGACTGAACGTCAAGAAAGTTGATGACTATCAGAATCGATGGTGCGGAAAAACATCCAGAAACTGGATGGGTACCGAGGATGAAGAAAGTGGGCTGGGGACAGGATGCTGACACACTGTGAGTTTGCTCCTGACAAAGGGGAGAGTTTTTGCTTTTCTCTACAGGCAGCTGTTCCTTTTAGCTCTACTCAGTATATTTTCCCCCCAATTGGAAAAAAAAAAAAAAAAAACCTCAGACCTGGGATTGCCAGATTTTCCGGGAAGCTGGAAATCCGGGCTTTTATGTGAAACCTCCCAATTTTTTACTTTTTGGCAATTAATTCAAACTTAAAGCATGGTGAAAGCCAAAGAAAACACATCTGCAGCCACACAGGCCCCAGGAGCCTCCCGCAGTGACCTCTGATGTATGCGAGCATGTTTGTAACAGAGCCTGCCTCGTTATAGCTATTCCACAAATATTTGTCTCATCTTTTCCTTGTCATACCCAACATGAGAAAAGAAAAATAACCAATCTGAGTGTTTCAGACGGTCACCCGGCCCCCTCAGGTTTAAGGAACTGATTTATGACTTAAGCGGTTGGTTAACCTGTTTAGTCTTACTCACTGTTATGGTACAATGCTTAACTCTGAGTATAGGTTGCACTTTGGAAAGTTTAATTGGGTCCTCTGACTTGGTAATGTAGGTTTAAATTTTTGACAGAACACACACACACACACACAGACACACACACACACACAGACACACACACACATACACACACAGGCTATATGCTTGTGACTCATATTAAGGAAACTTTTTTATTTCCTTACCTTTTCATTATTAAAATATTAACAGTTACATATAGTCATGCACTGCAGCGTGTTCTGGCATATATACACATTGTGAAATGGCTAAAGCTGCTTCACACAAGTGTGTGTGTGTGTGTGTGTGTGTGTGTGTGTGTGTGTGTGTGTGTACACTCAATATCTTATTCCTTACAGATGTTCGAGTGTAGCTATGTTTTCTGAATCGCAGTCACTGTGAGAACATAGAGGAGTCCCGTGAACTTGTATGTATGCTGTTTAATAGAAATTTGGTGTCTGTTGCCCAAGATCCCACTAATCTCTGATTTCAAGCTTGCTGGGAACCACAGTACACCCAATCTTCTAGATGCTAGTGGGAATGAGTTCTGCTGATTCCAGGGGTGCCCTCGATAATTCCCCCAATGCCTTTAGGGGAGCAAGACCTGGCTAGGAGGGCTGTGCCGTCAGGCCGCTCCCTCCGAAGTACTCCAACTTACTTCTTAACTATTACATGCCAGCAAAACAGGTTGCTTAATTGCTTTGACCTTTCACAGTATTTTTTTAATTTTTCAATCTTCGTTTCATGGTTCCATCTGGCCCTTTAAAACGACATCTGGTTAACTGTACTTAACCAGCTGATCACTGTACAGTTATTTTTAAATGTAATGTATGCTTAAACAGATGTTATTTTTATAGATGTGGATCTAAACTGCACTTGTGTACGTGCTATGTCTGCATAAACTCTTTCTGCAATTCAAATGTTGACACCCAAAATTACAAGCCAGAATGCTTCTGAACTCCGCCGTTATGGTACTGCAGTTCTCTGCAGCCTGGTAGGTAAACATCAATTCAATTCTTTTTTTCTCTCTCTTCATTGCACATAAATAAAACATTAGCATTTAGTTTATAAAGTGATGAACATTTTGCTGTGTTGGATTTAGCTTTATAAATACAACTGCTGTCAGCAAGAAAAAAGGATTTATTGAATAAATAATAAGAAAGCTAAGGGAAAATGAAAATATATATATTATGCAAAACATGGTGTCTGTCAACAGGTCACAGAGGGGCTTCCATGCTCCTGGTATTGCTACTGGAGATAATTCCATCTTCTGGAACATCAGCCATGAGGCGCCGTGGACTCCATCTCCGAGTGCCTCAGTTTGGAACCAGGAAGGAGGCTAGGGCAAAACAGTTCATTTCTAAAGCTCTAAATGCTTAATTTTCCAGGCATAATTAACATTTTTGAACCACTTAACCACTTAAAGCCTTTTTGCCAAAGCAATGGAACACACTGAGAGCACTTGATTTAAGAAAAAGAAAAAAAAAATCTACCTGCCCATTCCTTCCTACAGTTTTATTTTAAAGTTTATTTTTTCTATCTAAAAAAAAAAAAAAATAGAAAAACGAAAAAACAAAAACAGAGAAGGTAACCGTAGCAGTTTTATAGACAGCAAGATCTCACCACTTCTGAAAGCACATTAATACCAGGAACCCCCTAGTTGGGTGGCCAATTCCATCTCTCCAGCTGAGAGATCACCCCACATCCTGACAGTGGGTACTTTGCATATGACCCCAGGTTGCGTCTGACTTGAGACAAAGAAAGTGGTCACAGTTGACAATATTTTGTCGAGAACTTTCAGAGACTCATTCTCAAGGTTAAAAATTGCTGTTATACATAATACCCTTGTAATTGATAGACATTCTCGCTCTCCAGAGTCCGCTTTCTGTGAAAAACACCACAGAACATCTGTTCATAAACAGCCCTTCTGTGAAAATACTGACACAGGTCCTGAACGTCTCCAGGCTCAATTCCCCCGCCATGTGCAGATGGCACGATGTATTTGTACAGCTGAAGCGTGGACCTCAGAAGCCAGCCGGATCTCCAGGTAAGAATTTAGGCAGGCACAGTGGCGGCTCCAGCCATACCCCAACCTGTTCAAGGAGCTCTCTCAGACACAAAGACAAATTGTTCCAAATCAACGTGTGGGATCTGATGGAAAAATCACCTTGGGCAATCAACATGTAACTCTACCGAGATAAGACGTTTCAGAGATTCCACAGAACATATTAATGAAAACCTAATTAGGTTACTACGGTATTTGGGAAACTAAATAAGCCTGATCATTTTTTTTTTTTTGAGTGTGTTGTGTGCCTGTTTTACATGCGATGCTAAACTCTAATTCGTTATTACAATGAAAAGCAAGTTTGGGATGAAGGGCTTAAATAATTAATGTCCCCTGTTTCAATACTGTCCAAACGAGGGGAAAATGTCCTTATAATGTGTGCACTGCTTCCCACATAACTTCCTTTCACTTTTTTTTGCACAGAAATTGTAAACAATGGCCAGGGAGGATGCCGTGTTTTTTTAACCCAGCCTTAGTAGAGACACATAAGATTTTCAAGTGCTGTCTAGCTTTCGTGACTTTTTCAAAACTGGATTCCCCCTCCTAATCGTTAAGTCCGGGTTCCCTGCCATTCACTAAAACCATTGTTTCTAGAAAGTGGACGGAGTCCAAAGATATGTCTCGCTTGTTTCTCACAACCTGAACAAATGACTTGGAGTGAAAGCAGGACACTGGAGTTTCCCCAGAGCACAGCCCCGCCCCCCCAATCACCTAAATAAACAGCCCAAGGGCACGGTGGACACATATTCCTGGTTTCTTTGCACCACTCTGTTTTAAGACTTATTTTAGTGGGAAGAGCGGGCAGATTCTTGGTGCGCTTGCCCAGTGTGGGTCAGAAGATGCTGCTCAAGTCGTCGCGTCCAAGGCCCTGCGCCTTCCAGCTTTAGCGCTTCAAACACCCGTGCAGAGTTCGTCAGCACTCGATTTACTAATCCTCACAGCGGC
Organism: Rattus rattus; assembly: GCF_011064425.1. Taxonomy (NCBI): domain Eukaryota; kingdom Metazoa; phylum Chordata; class Mammalia; order Rodentia; family Muridae; genus Rattus; species Rattus rattus. The sequence continues at coordinate 48,554,554 of NC_046159.1, forward strand.
TCCTCAGGCCAGCTATGGAACTTGGCACAGAGGTGACAGAAAAGCAATTATCCACAGGTAAGTGTGACATAGATGGTATGTCTAATGAGAGGGATGCAGATTAACCAATAATCCACCTTCGTTGGGGAAGTCTGTTTCTCCACTTGGAAGAAAATACAACTGTGTTTCCCCCTTTCTAGTTTTCCCTCACATAACAAACCTTATTGGGAACTCAGAAAAAAAAAAACACTCAAAATGAAAATAAAGTTGAGCCACATACCTACTGCTTTTCGTGAAATATTAAACCACAGAACTGTTCAGACCCAGGAGTCCCAAAGAACCAAGTTCTGGGTGCTTCTTTATTGGCGGAAATGCCAGGTTGTAATAGACAAATGTCTTCCCGTTTGAGTCATTAGTTACTCTCTTTTCCCTCTTCATCCTTTTACTCTTGGTCTTTGATTCCATATTCGTTTTGCTTCTCTCAGTGCTAGGGGTAGAATCCAGCATCTCACATAGTCTAGGTCCAAGGCCCAACCCCTGAGTAAGAGTTCAGCCTATTTCTTCCTTTCTTGACTCTTTAAAGTTTCTCATATTTTTGTTCCAGGAAAATGCAAAGTGCAGGCATGTGCCTCTTACTTGCCTGATTATGCACACACAATGGTAACAGAAGCCCAAATTTGTTGAGATCATTTATAGTATTTGACATTACGGCAATATTTATAGTAGTGAGGGGTGAAAATAATATCAATATCTAAAAGTAGAGAACTGATTAGCTCTTGGCATGAGAAAATTATGTCACCGTGATAGGCAAGAAAATAACTGAAGCAACAAATTTTATATACGCCATACGATCTCAACTAGACACATGATACAGACAAGCAGGGAAAAATAGATCCAGGAAAGTAGAAGAGAATGGTATACTAACCAGAATGATCTCTTCTGGGTGGTTGCTCTAGAAAGTCTTATCTTTGGCCTTTTGTATTTTCCAAATGTTATATATTGAGTATGCAATGATCAGAAAGTAGGGATAAAAATAATAAAAGGCACTTTCTCTGTTAGAAAGCATTTCTTTGGGGGCAGGGAGATGGTTCAGTGGCGAAATGCCTCTAATGTTGCATGAGAACCTCAGTTCAGATCTCCAACATCTATATAAAAATTGGGTGTTGAGGGTATGTGTCAGTCACCTCAGTTCTAGGCTGAGGGAGCAGGAAGCAGAGAAAGGTGAATCCCAGCATATTAAAATAAGGTTCGAAGGTGATATCTACGACTCTCCCAACCTGTGATTCATCCTCTTTCCTTCTTCCATAAATATCCATTGGTTATTAACTATAGTCAGAGCATAGACCAATACAGAGGTGCCAGGATGGAATTTGACCCCTCAGAAGGAAGACAGCCAAAGAACCAGCCAACCGACATGAGAGATTGCCATGCAAGGCCAGGGAACAACGAATCCCTGTCTTTGTATAGGGAAGTTCTCTGATAAGCTGTGACAAGTGTGTGTGTGTGTGTGTGTGTGTGTGTGTGTGTGTTTAAAAATATAAGTCAGAAGCAAGTGATTGTCCAAGTCTGAATAAAGTTGGAGGGGGCAGCTGCTCCCAGTACCACCTAGTCTCCCTTCCACTCTAAACTCTTTCCGGTTCTCAGTAATACTGTACAACCAGGTGTCAGCCATGTTGGCTGAACAGACTGGATTTCAAATATGCATCATTTACGTCTTCAACCCCATAGGACATAGATTGATTGAGTTGAATCATACTAGTCACCTTCACTGTGTCTGGGCTTTCCACAAGTACCCACGTCATTAGACCATCCAGACCCTGATACAGTTTTCCTAATCACTGACAGCGTTACTCATAGAGGTAGGGTGATATCCGGGTAGGTTAAAGTGCATGTTTAATGGAGATGGAGTACAAACTTGTCTCTCTCTATTGGACCTCCTCTTAAAGTCAGCAATAAATATGAATTGGACCCCACAGTCTTGTACTTAATTCCTATCACTGTATACATACATTTCTAATCATTTTAAAGAAATATTAAATGATCAGTCAGGGCTGTCAGTATATGGGACTAGCTGCTTATAACACTTACTGATCTTCCTTGATAAAACTATTTTGGCTTGGCCCCAAAAGCATCAGAAAGACTAGACATAACCTGGTCCAAACCACTCACTCTTTTTTAATTCACAGTGACTGCTTTCCCTAGAGAGGAAGCCTACCCAGTTGGAAGAGAGCAGAAGAGTGAAAGAATGTCTGCCCTTGATGGATGCCAGAAATGACTTTGAACTCAAATGTTTTCTCTGTTGGATTTGTCAAATGGAGCATTTAGTCCCTTAGAACTACGAACAGTACTGTCCCTCAGTCTGGCAGGAAGTCAGAAGGGCATCTCGATGGTGAATGAGGGTAGATCGGATCAAAGAAAACTGGATTTAAGAATACAGTCTGTGATTCCAAGGAAGACTGCCCAGAGATGGAAGGTCCTGTTTGACAATGACAACCCTTCTCCCTTCAGAATGAGACGCTGAAACTAATATTTCCAGTGTCTGTTATTTAAAAGTCTATCACAGGTAACTATCGCCTTGCAGACATCTCTAATTGATCCTACTCATATCAACAGCAAGTTCCTTTTCAGGTTTTTTTCCCCCATGTTAACTTCTTTTTACACGGTATTATTTTCCTTAAATGGCATTTGCTGAAAGCACTGTATAATTATCATGTCTTCAGTTTCTTTTTCTGCAGTTCTTTTTAATTACAAAATAATACCCCTTTGAAGAGTGCATCTTTGATATCTTAACCATCGTTGGGTCAATATGGCAGTGTGTGCTCGTTATCAATATATTTTAATTATTTCATTCTTTTTAATGCCCCCCTTTTTTATTTCTGAGGACTGCCAGGTAATTAGGTTTGTATCAGGATAAATAATTAATGTTCTGTGAAGCAGAACCATTGCTCCCTTCTTCTTCTTCTTCTTCTTTTTTTTTCTTTCTTAAAACAAGTAGGCAGCCATTTACCTAGACTGAAGTGTGGTTGCTTCTTGGGGCAAGGGCAACTTTTCGATGATTTGAAAACTGTGTGTGGTGAAGCTCAAAATGATCCAGATCCAGGGTGTCTGACCCTAGCTTGACCTTAAATTCAGCAAGACCATCTTCATTGCACTGTTAATTTCTCTGTCATACTTCATCCCCCAGAGTGATGGGTGGGTTGCCAAGGCCATGAGTATAGGGCGGTTTATATATCTGAAGTCACTGTATCTGTTTCCTACATACAAAACAGTTTTGAAGTAATTGCAACTACACAAGGCAAGGAAAATGCCAGCCAATGCAGATATGTTTACGGAGAGGAATCTATGCTTGAAATAGAAGTTTTAAACTAATTAAGAAAGGTGTTGTTCAGTAGGGAACAGCTAAGAGACTGTGATCCAGAACAAAGGTCAGTGTGTGTGTGTGTGTGTGTGTGTGTGTGTGTGTGTGTGTGTGTGTGTGTGCTGCATAGATTTATAATAAATTCTTTCTTTGTGGCAGGTGTGAAACTGTTTCTTAGTTTGGAGGTAAACACTCTGAGGTGCTAGTTCAAGAGGAAGGGAAGGCACTCTGCTGGGACCTATATGATTTTGGGCAGGCTTCATAGGCTCTGTGTTGTAGTTTAGTCTGGGAAAGAGAGCTGATGTAAGTGTCCAAGTCACACTCAGAACTCAAGGTTCATGATGTTTCCTGTAATTTGAAAGTAGTGTTCAGACTCTTATAGTCCAACTGTAACATCCTAGGATCATCAACTCTTCTTAGAGCCGCAGTCCCCCAGGGGCAAAGCTAGGTAGTTTTACATTTTTAGCTTTTCCTGTCACCTCTGTGTTCTCTTGGGAATCTGATGAAGCTCTCCCTAGATCCCCTCTCTCAGTACTGGGGTTCAAATCTAAGGTCCTGTATAAGTTAGGCAATTCCTCTATTATCAGGCTCTATCCAGGTCTTGACTAACTCTTCTCGAGCGTGTGCTGGCTGTGGATTATCTGGTTTAGTTACTAAGGGCACACAGCATCCATTCTAGTCCCATTCTGTGTCACTTAGATAGCACTAAACACTTTTCTTTGTGTTTAGTTATATAAAATGAAAAACATTACATTGATAAAATAGTGTATTAGAAGTGAAGAGAGTTGAAAGAATCAAATTTCCCTTATAGTGTTGAAAACAGGAAAAGAAACAGAGTCAGGAAGCTGCATTCCGAATTGTCAACCCACCACCACAGAGGGAGGAAGAGTTTACACACTTCTCTGAAATATCTACTTCGGGCTGATTGATCGAAGTTATAGCTATTTTAAGTATTTTGTGTAACAAGAAATTTAACAAATCCTTTAGACTTTGTTGCTTTTCTGTTGTGTTTAGAATCTACATAATAAGTGAAGGAGGTCATGGCTGCATGCTAAAAATAACAACGCCATCATCTAGACTAGGATGCAGAACCTTCATGGTCCCCAAACCTGATATCTATTTCAGGAAGTAATACTGATGGAATCTCATATTCTCAGCATTCCTAAAGCCACATTAATTCAAGATCCATCTAATAAGATAGATTTGAGCAGAGAGCGAGTACAAAACAAAGTCAGCCTGGAGAGGAGCTCACACAACAGCCCGTAAACAATGCTGCTCCTAACTCCTGCTTTTATCCCTACCTTTAAGAGCACTGATGACACGGTACAAATGTAAAGAGATCTACCATGCCATTTGGATCCAAGTATCTGTACTTCTTTCTGTTACTCAGAGAGTGAAGTCACCATCTACCCAGCACTCCTGGCAGTGCTTGGATCGGAGACATACAAACAACCCCGGAAGTGTGAAGCGACTTCCGGGGCAGTGTGATAAGAGTCGTTTCAATACTCCTAGACAAGGTTTTATATTTGGGGATGGAGAGATGTTACAGCAGATGATATACCTGCCATGCAAGTGGAAGGGATTCCCCCAAACCTGATAAAAACTGGGCAGGAATAGTGGCTACCTGTAATCTCAGAACTCATGAGACAGAGACAGTATATCCCTGGGGCAAGCTGTCAGGAATAGCTGGAATCGGTGATATCTGGGTTCCATAAGAGACTCTGCATCAATGAATAAAGTGGACAGCAATTGAGGCAGACATCTGACACAACCTTTGACCTCCATGTGCAGATGCACCAAATTCTTATTAACACATCTACATACAGGCACACACATCACCCCCGAAAAGAGTATTACATTTAGATTTAGGCAAAACTGTGTTAACATACTGGTTTTTTGTTTGTTTTTTTAATTTCCTTTAGACTTTAGACATTCAAGTATAATTGTCTAAATACCAATGTTTAAGGAGACCTGGAAGAGCTATTCAATGGATGGCCATTTTCCGTTTCCACTTTCTTCAACACACCCCAGAGAATCTTTAACAAGGAGATATAATAAGGAATCACTAGGATTTCAGAGACTTACATGCGATAACCAGATGCACATGTTTAAGGCAATGACATTTGCCCTTTGCATGATATCATCATGGGATGGGAGGTGTCAGAATTAAGTCATTCTTTTTACATGGTTGGCCAACACATCACTGATCATTGCTCCTTGGTAAAGTTAGGGTGATGATTCCTATCTCACAAAACTGGCTGGTTAACAGAAGATTGCAAAAATCCTGGCGGTAGAGCAATTTTAGAAGGCTCTTCAATTAAAAATATCTCCTTCCTCTTAAACATTATTTAGCATCCTTCTTTGATACAGCGGAAAGCCCGTGGCCAAATAGTCAGTTTGTCTTGTGAAATCATCCTCAGAGATCCAAATATGATGTTGCACTCTGCAAGGTTCACACATCGATGATGGCTGTTTACAACCACATGAAGGCTTCAGGGCTAGATGCATACAAAGTCAAACTAACTGGCTGCGAATGTGGATGCTGACAGAGAGGCCTGGGCTGGGATATGTTTTTAAGCCGCATAGCTTGGGGGGAAGTCTGCTGTGAAGCACTCTAACAACAGTCTCCGAGCACTGCATTTGATGGGATTCAAAGTAGCTCTCTGAAACAAAATTGAACTCGAGGGTTTGATTCCTGTCATTTTGCTCAGTGTCTTTCAGTTTATTTTCTCATTTGACATGTGTGTGTGTGTGTGTGTGTGTGTGTGTGTGTGTGTACTATTTAAGAGTTTTGTACAACATATTGTGATCATATCTTCATAGATATATACCCAAATTTGTATCTGTTTTTTGTTTGTTTGTTTGTTTTCTAACTCATCAAGATTAATTTCTATTGCCCAAATATTTTTGGCTGTGTGGCTTCCTGCTATAGCTTTATCTGTTCCCAGGAGCTGCACTCAGGAAATTGTTTCTCCCTCTTCTAGCAGCTAAGGATTGTCAAACACACCTCAGCTGAGGGTAGCATTTTATGCCCACCCCCTGCCGTCTGTATGCTAGGCTTTGGTCTGGCTTGGTCTTGTACAGGTTTTGCGGAAAACCATAGAGCGCACATGTCTTTTGGTTTCAGTCATAAAGTGAAATTTCATTCCCAGTTAGAAATAAACATTTTAAACACTCTCCCCCAAATAACACAACCTAAATATTTTAAAATAGAAACCAGTATTTGAGACAAGGAAGCAGCAATAGTCAAGCTCTGTTTTCACAAGGGAAGGGACATTGTTGTCCTCCCTTCAAGACTTCTCTAACAGAATAATCAGGAAAACAGAAGCATGTGTCTCTGTGGCTGGGGCTGAGAGTTCTTTCTGCTTTTAGTGAAGGTGAGGGAAGAAAATTCTGTCTGAGTCAGCACTTTTAAAATTGCTTCTCTGTGAACCAGTGACTAGGGTCACTAAAGAAGCACAGGGCTTCAATATGCCTAACAGCCCCAATATTTTTTTTTTTGGAAATTTTTGAAATCGTAAGATATGTTGTTGCTGACAATGAATTTTAATTTTAAACATGAAGGCTTATGATTAAAAAGTCTTCACACCCTAAGAAGACTGAACATATTATATCTTCAACAAATTAGTAAGATGAAAACTGTCAGAGTGTGTGTGTGTGTGTGTGTGTGTGTGTGTGTGTGTGTGTGTGTGTGTGTGTGTGTGTGTATGTGTGTTGGTCTTCTCATGCCCAGCGCCTGCTAACATATTCAGCTAACAAATGTAGAAAAGTATTTTTCAAATAAAGAGAAATTTTATGTTAAATGTGATACAGACTATGAAATTACAATTTTCAAAAAAAAAACTCACTCCCAAATCTCCCACGATTTATCTGCAATCCTTATTTATTTTTAATATTTGTTCTGCCCAAAGTGTTTACTGATTTTAACAGTCCTAAATTCTAATGCAGGTTTCCTATTCAATGAGTAGTTAAAATATCAGGGAAAGTATTTTCCCCCCCTGAGATTCAGCTCCATGTCTATAAAAACAGAAACCATAAATTACAAGACTGGCTTATGAAAAATGTTCAATAATTGCAGTGGCCCGGTGATCTCATAACTGTTACTAAAATTATTAATTTAAAAACGACTAATGTACCTTCCTAAGGACAGGTAGGAAATTTTAACACGGAAAGCAGCAGAGTAGAAATGAATTGCTTTATCTGGTCTCATTTTTAAATTAGAGAATTGAGACTTTTGTATAAACATTTTGATCAGACTCCTCCCCTCTTTATTCCCTCCTAAATCCACCCCATTTCCCTTCTCCATAGTAGTGTCTTCTTGTACTCATCAGGTTAATTTGTGATGCTTTTACATTTCTGAATGGGTGGCCTTCCATCACAGCAGTGGTTCCTAACTTTCTCAATGCCCTTTAATACAAGTCTTCATGTTGTGGTGACCCCCAACAATAAAATTATTTTGTTGCTTCCTCATATCTGTAATTTTGCCATGGCTGTGAACTGTAAGGTAAGTATGCAGGGTATCTGATATGCAACCTCTGTGAAAGGGTTGTTGGACTCCCAGAAGGGTGGTGATCTACTGGTTGAGAACTTCTGCACTAATGCATGGTGAACCTACCATGTGTATGAACTCTGAAAATTGACAAACCTAATGGCTTTTTGCCTAGGGGTAGAATTCTATGCCCACCTCTTTGCTCCACATTGGGATATTGTCTGGCTCGAGCGTCAAAGGACTTGTGTATGTTGTCTCAATTGCTGTCAACTCATTTATACACGTGCCTTACTATATCCGGAATACACCGTTTACTTGAAGTCATTCGCTGCCTCTGGCTCTTATGACATTTCCTTTTCCTCTTCCTCTTCCTCTTTATCTTCCTCAATGGTTCCTGAGCTTTGGGTGGAATGATCTATGTCCTAGACTTGTAATTTACCACCTTATTGGTCCAACCATACTATAATTGTTAAGTGTATCCCTACAGTTATAAACATCTTACATCAAGCAGTTGAAATCAGGTTGAATCCAATCCATTCTGGCCCAGTTGCTGAATCGCGCCAATCGAATGTTTCCCAATTTTCTCACATAATATTTCTCTTCTACTTTAGGGTCAGGTGGTAATTTCTGCAGGGAAAGTCATCTAACCACTGCAAAACTGATCAAAGTATCCCTATGAATACTGCCTTAGGACAGATGATTTGAACCCTTCCATTATCAAAATATCTGCAAATGTTCTCTTCTATGGAAGTGCCGATGAGTGAGTAGACACTGACTGGAGTCCCCTCCCCCTCTGAACACCTGACATCCACCTGACATGTGTAATTGAATTCAAGAAAAATTGGCAAGTGACAGGAGCTTTAACAAATTAAACAGTTCTCATGATAGGACAATACCCAAAGACTCAAACCTTGGAAATCCAATGTTGGATTTAAGTGCCTTAACTCTACATTTATTTTGCAATTTTGACTTATATGTTGACTCTTAAATACCACTGTGTACAAACACTGCTTTTTGTATCAACGATAACTGAATACAGTAACGTATAACCCTTACTATGACATACACTAAGGGTGACCATTTGAATGTAGTTGAATGTCTCAGGCGTGACTGTTGTCAGGTATTGGCATGACTCATGGTTTCCGAGGTTTATATTTTCATTTCAAAGAGAGGCTCGTATCTGATTTTGCTAAGTGGGCCTTTAAGAAACAGAATAGAAACATTTGCTCTGACTGTAAGGGTCTATATATTTTGTCTTTGTTTATGCATAACTGTGTGTGTGCTCTGCACACCACTAAGAAAAACTGGGCTTCAAAAGCAGAACACAAGAGAAAAAAAAATCAACTGTTGGTTAATTGTACACAGCTATATTTTTCGAGTTAATTGTCATAAGCAAAGTTGGTACATGGTATTTTCAAGTTGCATTTTAAAAAAAACCCACAAATTAGTAGATTGGTGGTTCTGGCCCATTTTACATGCAAATGTTATATTAGCAGAGTAGCAATAAAGAAATATAGGGAAAAATAGCAGTTATTTCCTGAAAATTCTAAAAGAAATCTATGCATTAACAATACATTTCAAAATGTCAACTAACAATAATGAAATATTTGAATTAGTTATAGATATGAAAACTTATTCTCACTGATAGTGGGTTGATTTTTTTTTTTCGGCTTGCTTTTTTTTATATTTTGAAACAAAGTTTCATTTGTGTGGCTCAGGCTGTTCACCACTTAAAAATATTTTATTAGTTATTAGTAATACTCTTAGTTGTATAATTTAAAAATCATGCTTATAGGCATAGTTTCAGTTTAGGATTTTCAGAGAAGAGTGGTTATTTTATCATATTTTCTTGTATATCATCAGCATCCTGGAATTTGGTATTGTCTGTTTTAGGCTCTGAAATGACGAGGTTACAGGCCTGTACCACTACATATGGTCAGTAGGTGGACTCTACCAGAGAATTGATTTGGACAAACAGTGGGTTGGGTAAGAGCCCCTCCCTGCTGGTACTGTAGGCATTTATATTCCCTAAGCTACTTTAGAGCAGCAAGAACATTGCCATAAGCCAGTGTTTTGCTTTGTTTCTAATAAGTTGTCTTAGAATTCTAAAATCATCCCAAACATAAAAGGGATGCATTCTAGAACTTTCAGTCTATGAACTCTATTACAGGGACTGCATCAGGATTCAATTAAAAGGCAGGCATGGTACCTTCACGTCCTGCTTAGCTAACATTACTTTGAATTCCAGCTTTTTGACTCCAGTAGTTTTAGTTCCATCAATTTATTACTGTTTTTATTTTCTATATCAAATTTCTATTAAATTATAAATGTAAGTATATGTTAATGGCAGGATTCTAAACACATTCCCTCCGAATAATAGAAGTGTTTATTTCTTTTAAACACTAAATGACATACTTTGTACTAGGCAAACGTTCTCCAACAATATAACAGAACAAAAATCACCCAGGGAAGCCCACGCCCTGAAATATAACAAGGTCCACCACACTCATATTAACTCATGGAAAATTCTTTTCTATGCTGTTTGAGAACATGGTCTATCCTTTATTGTTGTTTATTCTTCAATAACTAATCACGCTGCTTGGGCTTCCTGAGTTCCTGGCATTTCTCTAGTTTGGGCGTTGATAGGATGCTGTTCCTAGAACCACTTCTGGCACCAAGCCAACCACTGTGATAATCAGCGACGAGATTTATTCCAGTTGAGAAGTGATACAAACGTGGGGCTTCACAGAACTCTGCATTCAAAACGACTACGAATGCTTTCTTTGTTATGGCCGAAAACCTTTCTGTCCCACTGTAAGTGCTAATGCCAGCCTTCCCACCTGTGCCAAGTTCATTCGAATTCATGCGATGTTTATAGTAAGCATGGTTATCCAGTTTATCAAGGACGGATGAGTTAATCTCAGAAACAAAAAATACAGAAAAACCACAGAGAAGTTTTAAAAGCTCTGCCTTTGGGAAAATGAAGGGATTCCCTGATGTACGTGATGGGACACATTAGTGCAAGAGGACGTACTATTGTACTGGATGATATACAGGGATAGGGAAAAGTACAAAGGATGCCCCCCAACCCAACTTGAATGGCAAATGACAGGCAGCTAAAATGAACTGAGAAAGAAATGAATATGAACAGGACACAAACAAAACACACAACAGAGAGTTTGCAGAACACAGACTAAAAAACAACAGAACACTCATCTTACATGGGGGGAAGAAAAATAGACAGCATGGAGATGTCGGAACAATATAAAAATAAGCCAATTATTAACACAGGTAATTCATAGATACATAAAACAGATTCTCGGATGAATTTGGAGGCTTCACCGGCTTTAAGGTGGATAATCAGAGAAGCCCAGAGCCCAAGATACAAGAATGGGTTGGGAAATGGCTCGGTTGGCAAAGTGCTTTCAGTCTGGTCTCCACAGAAAAGGCCAGGTAGCCCATGCACCACTGTAATCTCAGTGATGGTGAGATGGGATAGGAAGATAGGGAGTCACTGGCTTGTTAGCCTTGTCCACCTGGGGAAGGTCTGGGCTAATGAGAGATCCTGATCACATCTCAGTTCAAATGTTTCAATGACCTGGAGTTATAACACTTAACCTTGTCTTCTGACTTCTATTCTCATGCACCCACCCACACATGACCTGTACATATTCATACTAGCAGAACAAGAAAACTAGAAAAATAAGATGGTTCCCAGCCTTTATTCTCTTCGTAGAGCCTGGGATGTCCCAAAGTCGTTTAGGGGTCACTTAAAATCTCAGAAAAATCTTCCCAGAATCCCCAACCTTTTCTCTGAAATCTCCCACTCTACTCCCTTACAGTAAGGACACTGCTTATAATTATTTACCCTTGTCACTATGGGACAGAACTGTAGCAATTCCAGTAAAGTAACTTTAACTTTTATGAAACAAAGCTTATCTGTAACCTGGGGAACAGTGGACAAACAGAAACAAGGATTTCATGAAAATGAAATGAGTGAGTAAGTGTTCTAACCAGCGGAGGCTCCATGTTTCTGTCCAGAGATGAGAATTAGAACAGAGGAGGAAAGGGCCAAGTACTATGAGAGGGAAAGGACTTGGGGATATTTTGGGATAGAATGAGAGAGGAGGAAGGAAAGGAAGGAAGGAAGGATAAAGGAAGGAAGAAAAAAAGAAAAAATAGGCAGGCAGGCAGGCAGACAGACAGACAGATAGGCAGGAAAAAATGAGAGAAAGGGAAGGAAGAAAGGAAAGAAGGAAGGCAGAATGACAGAAAAGAAAGTGAAACAAAGCAACTAAGAAGAAAGAGAGAAGAAAGGAAGAGAGAGAGAGAGCCCTTGGGGATCATAAACAATGAAATTAGAAAATGAAAGTTGTGTGAAATAAAGAGAGATAAACAGAAATTGCATGTGAAATATCATTAGATTCTAAAAAGACATCTAATGAAACATGTTACAACACTTAAATATTTTGAATCTGAAAATATCAAATGTCAGTTGTAAATATTGAAATTTTTTTAAAAGTAGTGAAATCATCAAATCATACATTTTGGGCTTTTCTCCAGAAGAGAATAAAATCTTTTTTTTATTCACTCAAACTTCTAATGAAATGATCACATCCCTCATTTGTTGAGCATATATGCCAGCTACACTGTTAGTTTTACATGTTTTTCCTAATCCCCATATTGTTATATATTCAAATTACTCTGGGTTGTAGCTCACTTGAAGATTTCTGTTGTACCCTTTAACCACCTTTGTTATGGTTTGAATATTGATTCCCCCAGTTTTTTCTCAAGTAGGGGACTACCCCATGTACTAGGACTGTTTGGGGGGGCTTCGCAAATGTTGGAAGGTGAGGTGTGGACGGAAGATCAGTGGGGTGTGTCTTTGGAGGTCTCTTTCCTGGTCTTTTTATGTCTCTGTTTCTGCTTCCTGCTCACCCTGAGGCATCCGTAGTCTCTGTCACAGACTCCTACCACCATCCTCACCAGCCCAGAATCAATGGAGCCAAAGACTGTGGGTTGAACCCTCTGAAACTGCGCTAAAATAAATGCTTTCAACCTTGTTAATGTCAGATATTCCAACCCCCAGTGATGTAGTCTCTGAGAAATAGAGCGGTCTTCACTCTCCACCATGTTCTCTGCTGCTCTGAGACCATTGTTGGTGAAGGTTGCTGGCACCTTCCATGTTGCCAGTTTTCCAAAGCCCTCACTGTCCGTATACCATACAGTATCTGTAGGGCAATCTCAGAGTGCATTGCTGACATGCTGTGAGGGCTATTTCTTTGTGGAGTAATCTCAACGAGAAAGTGACCTCTGTGGGCCTGGTCTGCAGGACACATGCATCCAGATGAGGAATGGTGGTTGCAGGAAGTATATTCTTTGCCCTACAATTCCACATTTGCCAGAGTCTCCTCTCTCTCTTCAGTGTACTTTCTAAGGCTATACTGGGTCACCATGCCAAACACCCACAAAGAAGGTAAGAAGCAGACATGCCATTACCAGACGGAAGTGTGCATCACCAGTGGACTTGTCCCAACCGCATCGTTCTCTTGATGGAGCAGAGGTGCATGGTTTCAATTCTGAGTTCACCACCCAGTCTCAGCAAGTGAAGGCAAAACGCACTTTGGAGGTTTGTAGTGAGAGAGGCAATTGACATTTGACACAGACATGAAGTCCTCAATAAGCGAGAACTGACCACCCTAATATAATGGAGAAACGGGTGTTTGGTGGTGTTCTAGGTAATCAATGAAAAGAAGCGGCATGCTAGGTCCCAGCAGTGCTGCCTGCAGCTGCCATCCCTATGGCTTGACTGGGCTTCTAGCTCTTCACTGTTTGCCCAGTTCTGCTTGCCATCTTCCCTTAAGTGAGCGCCGTGTTATTTTCTTTCTGTGTTCTCCTTTCCACATTCACCCCATCCACTATCAGGCAGATGGATTTCTCCATCCCATACCCCTCCATCTCAGTCACCCACATCTGTTCTCTCAGAGACAATCACAGATGACCTCTTGGGAGTCGGAAAGACCCCCTTTTTGGTCTTGCTGTCTGTTCTTCCTCCGGCTCTCTGCACACATATAAAGGAAACGCTAAACTTCAAGCATCTCAACAGAGGGGTCCCACCCACTTTGCTCCTGTCAACGCCCTGTTTTGTTACCACTTAAAAGGAACTCCAGCATCCTGCCCACATGGAACGGTCCTGGAAATTGGACATCCTAACGGAATCTCTTTGAAACTCTGAGTGTGAAAACCAGAGGTAGAGGCTTTGTTAACTTAGAGAGGCCTGTGCGAAGCAGAAGTAATTCCTTTGCTATTTAGACTTCTGATATATCTTGGACAAAGTCTTGCTGATCATGTGTATAAATCAGTATGTCTTTTGTTGAAAGGGCAGTGAGCAAATTCCTAAATTCTTTGTATGATTACAAGAGAGGCATAATCTGTTAGTTTCCATGTGGAAGAACATGGCTGTTGTCTGTGTGTTACTATTTTTGTATATATGAAAGACCAATGTAAAATAGAAATATATTTGTAAAAATCATGTACCATTAAGAAATAGTAAGCAATGTAGAAATATCTACAATTATTCTTGAAGAGACAGTGACTAATTAGTAGGTTGACTTAAAGAGTATTCTTTACCAGTCTGAATACTCTAAAAACATTATTGCTTTTCTCTGATGTTTTTCTTTCTGGGGCATTTTCTTTTTTATTTTCTAGAAAGTTTGCATGTATTTATGTTATGGGAGAGATAACATAACATACACAGACACACACAAACAAAGAATAAAGAAATAGGAATAACTTTCACATTTTAAGTTTCAAAAGATTAACCCCGAGAAGTAGATGGCGAAGACATATATGTATTCAGCTAGCATTGTGGTAGACTGAGTGGGAACAGTGCTTCCATTGTTGCTTCTTAGAGTGGACAGGGTTCCTTGGGAGAAAGGGAGAAAGAGCTATGAAGACAGGCTCTGAGGAGCAGGTCTTCGGGTATGCAGAATGGTGGAAGGGCTGTTCAGTCAGGAGCAGAATTTATAACCACCCACCAGCTTTCACCCGAGCAACTGAAACCTAACACCAATGCCCCAGAATAAAAGGTAAGCTTCTGGTGGCCCTCAAAGCCACCCAGCTGCCAATCATAGTAGCATCATTTATGGGCTCCTCTGAAAAGTCACCTCACTGTCTTCTGTCTTTACTAACATAGATGAAAAGAGCCTTTATTATAACTATAAACAGAAGATGGTTATGGCAATTATTTAAGTTCCGATTATAATCTATCTACAACATATTGTAGAATTAAATCTATTACCTATATACATGTATAAGTGTGAGGAATATACAGTTGAATTAGAAATGCCAAGAAAAAAGGGCCTATGTTTACAGAGTACCCACAATTTTCTTATATAGTTGAATAAATAAAGGAAACTGGAGAGTTTGAAGACAATCTGAAAATTCAGTCACTAGTCCCTTGCCCAACTTTTTTTCCTCTCTCCACTTTCACAATCCTCACACACACATGAAGGAATTAGAACTTTCCAGAGTCTCTGGGTGAGTGCTGTTCCTTCATCTATCTGCTTCTCTTTTCACTCTTTCCTTCTGAACACTCACAAACGCTCCTAACATATCCAAAGTGTAAGACTCATGGCCCTAAGGAACAGGTACATAGTAGATCTCCTGGCATAACCAAAATGTAACTCTCAGGACTCTGTGGAACAGGTACACGGTAGGCTTTAGATTTGGTCATTCCCTCTATTGTAAAAATTGAACAATTAAACTAGTTCTGCCAAAGATGAGCTAACCTTAGATCTAAAGCTGATAAAATTCCTGTACCATCTATACCAAATAAGTCAATAAAAGCAAACACACAAAGGACTTTCAAGTGTAGGCATGCCATTCAATACCAACACTTGCCCTCACAGCAGAATACATACTTGGCTCTGGCAGGACTCCATTTGGTCTTCATTTTTTTTTTCACCCTGCCTGTGGGTGGTCAGTGGATACACCATAGCCTATTGGTGAAAGATGAATTGAGACAGAAGAGTTTCACTTCTTGGGAATCTGAACTATAAGGAATGAAATGAATTTCCCAAATGAGGGTGGAATGTAAGCAAAGAGGAGAAAGTGGGGATGCCAAAATGCACACATGGAGGGACACCAGGCACATTCATGGAGGAACATCAGGGACACGCATGGATCAATGACATTGCAAAGTTCCTCTGCATCTCAGTTTCTAGTTAATGACAGCAGGGCACAGATCCATCCTTCTGCAGATAGCAACTAAAGGAATCGCAAAAGCCAAAACCAACCAACCAACCAACCAACCAACCAACCAACCAACCAAAAAACCTTGAGTGTGTGGGCAAACTGAGTAGTGATAAAGGAATACAGGGCACCCTTGGTAGAAACAGAAAGCACAGAGAGAAGGTACTTAGGAGGACATGCATGGTCACTCAACTTTTACATTACCTTTAAGTTCAAAATCCTCATCCAATGAGGTAGGAAACCTACAAAGACAGCCTGAGCCCATGTCACTTGGCCCTGACATGTCATCATTGCTCAGAACAGAAAAATGAAACACAGGCTTTCTCTGTCTCTCCTAAACCCAGGGCCTGCTGGGAAGCTTCCATGGTGCTGAGCACTGCAGGACCATGAAAAATGATTCCAAGAAATATTACCACAAGATAACCTTGTAGGATATTCTAGCCCAAAGTAGTAACACCCAGTGATTCCCTCCAAAACTTCCCTAACCCCAAGTTAGCAGGCTTCAAACTCTTATTATTATGGTTTTGGTAGTATAATATGGACAACATGAACATTTGTCATTTGCACCATTTGTGTGAATTGACCAAGTACCAGCTTTAAACAAAAATATTAAAGTTTGTTATGCGAGTTGGCTGAAAAAAAAAAAAAAACAGAGAAACGATCATACAGTTGTGAACATAAAGCTGGAAAAACATGAGCTATTTTAATGGAAATATATTAAGGTTGGAGTCATACAAGCCACCCATGTCAGGTCCTTGACACATTAGGGACTCTGCGAGAGAGCATTTAATGTCTTACATAAGCGATGTCTTGTTTTTAATTCTCTGAGATTCTATGTATGTAGCCTTTTCCAAAATATTATTACCACTGAATCGAATGGGTTTACACTGACTTCCTTACAGTTCTAATAGCGTTCATATGTGAAAATAATTCCTACTTTACACATTCCAACTTCCCAAATTTTCAGTTCTGGAATGCAACGAGGGGAGAAAAAACTCCTCTTGTTCATGGCATCCTGTCAGCTTAAAGATCAATGGGAGTGGTTGGGGCTGTCAAGTCACTAATCAGGGCCCAGTGCAGCTATAAAATATTACTACTTGGAAAATCAGGTAACTGTTAAAGATGACTTTCATTTGTAAATATAAACATGCTCATAAAAACAGGTAAATAAAATTTGACAGAAGAATAATACTAATTTTGGATGTCTTGCAATGATGATAAATGCCTTGAGGTGTTTTACTGGGCTAACCTTTAGGAACTTCTGAAACACTATCAGTCCCTCACACATCCAGTTAAATTGTACCTTGAAACCAAAATCACAGGGAAAAACAGAAGGAGGTTCAGACAGCCCTAGACTTGACTTTAGGCCCCTGAGTATCCGATGAATGCTGTCAACATAGTCTATATCCTGATGACTGCACAAGCGCAGTGAGAACTGAGGTAAGATGGTTCAGCAAGGACATTCAAGTGCCTCCTGCTTTGACGATCTGGGTTTGATCCCTGAAGCTCCTGGGGGGAGAACTGACTCTTGAAAGTTGTCCTCTGACCTCCACAGGTATGGTGCAGAGAACTCTCACCTCCACTGACATGCACATCCTATGAATGCACAGAATAATAGAAAATATAACAGGAAAAGTTACAAGACAATGTTGCCATCAAAAACATACCACTTTCTACCATCACATCGGTATATAGGGATGGTCCCTACCATATGTCAAAGGTTTGGGGAAGACTGATAACTTCTGATTCTTCCCTTAAGGGAAGGAATATCAACTAGTTGATCTCATCTGATCCAATTGTAGAAGAACTCTTAAGACTAGTAATTCTGCATTAATTCTTAAGTGTAGAATTCACCCTTGAGACTAGAGGTATGTAACAAAAAAAATTCAACAAGAGTGTCTGTGAGTGGACATCCCCTGAATGGTGTAGAACTGTGCAATTGAATGTCATACCACTTCCTCCCTGCAGGAAAGACACCTTGAGTACTAAATAGATCCAACCCCTGATTCTCCTGCATGCTTGAGTGTGTGGTACACACACACACACACACACACACACACACACACACACACACGCATACACATACGCCTATGCTTAGAATGTTTTAATCTCAGCAGCTGGGTGAGACACAGAACTCTTTGAACTAGTTCAATTATCTTTTGTTTTTTTTTCCTCAGCCCTGTTCACTCTGTTTTTATAAATATAAATATATTTATTTTAATTTTATTATCTTTCTGTTCACTGTGTTTTACAAATACAAATAAATATGGAGGAAAGAATGGAATCTAATTTGCATTCTGTTATACTGATTAATACACCATTTGCTCCCACCTGAGAATGTCATTCTGTGGTTTGTTGAACATGACTGGAAAGTCACAGATTACCATATATAACCTTAAGAGAAACTTTAAATGCTTATTCCCACGAGTTTTGTTTTATAGTCTGAATTCAGATAAGTACATTCTATTATGAAATGCTCTTTTTAAAAGGCCTCCACAAGCACAAACAGATGGATTCATTACATTAAAAACTGACACGTTAAGTCTAAAGTTAAAGAAGCCAAAGTTATGCAAATAGAAAATTTATCACTTAATACCCTATTGAATCTAAATGAATTCTTCTCTACTGTCATTGGGTTTCAAAACATTTCATACATTGGGGATAAGAGGCAATTTATCTAGCATCATAGAAATGTGAGAAAATAATTTTTTCCTTCCTTTTAGATTTTGAGAAGAATCAACTGCTATTTATGGAATAATATATTTTTTTAAAAAAACCTTTAGAATAGAGACCTTTTTTAGAGAGTGGGTCAATAGAAGGAAAACACAGAACATTCATTTCTCCAAATCAGCGTTTTCTTTTTGCAAACCTTATTGTCCTTATCTCATTGCTGGGAAAATAGCAATTACTGAGTAACAGGAGGCCCACTTTTCTCCAGCGCACTTTCTCAGGCAAAGTCACCAATTAAAAGTATTGCCAGATTTCAAACGACATCATAAAAGACAAGTCATTTTTTTCTTTCTCATTTTTATAAATCAAAAAGAAAGAAACATAACTATCTATTACAATCCCTAAATGGATTAAAAATTTGTGCCTATTATTCACTATTTTTTAAGGTATACTCTCCTCAGGGACACATAGGAAATAGAGTAACACTGGCGAAGAGGTCAGGGACCAGAGTCAGTCAGTATCTGCCTCACTTCCCAGACCAGTAACTAGAAAACCCTTAGCATGCTTCCTGGTTCTTCTGTGCCCCCAATTCTTCCTCAGCTGCATGGGATGTTTCTAGTTACCATGGAGCCTCTGGGAATATGAGGCTTAAGGGAATGAACTATTCAGATACAGCAAGTGTTTAATATGAACAAGTAACGTATACCACTCAAACCTGAGTGAGAACGGCATTGCGTTAGACCAGTAGATTTCCACTTGAAAGTAATTTTCGAGAACTTTATTGCCGTCTATCCTGTTTTCCGTTTCTCCTCCTCTCTGTTTTGAGGGTAACAATAGGTCAGTTTGAGAATTTACCTTATCTTCCCAACTTTCTGTGTCAATTTTTCTGTCACAAGAGGCGAGCAGGAGGCAAGTAGAGAGGGCAATATCTGTCACCTACAGCATCGTTCGGATTATTAGATACAGATTGCAATGGTTTTCTGGTAACTGTCATCAAAAGACTAGTCGTTTTGCACCACCACAGGCTGACACAACTCACCTTTCCTCGGATCCAAAAAGCAGCGAATTAATTCATTAGAAAACAACAGTGCCAACAGCTTAGCCACTGCGGAGGAAAATGGAGCTGTTTAGAAGCCAAGTCTAGAATTTTCAAGTCTTACAGAAAGCCAATTAAAATAAGATGGGAAGAATTATTTAAACACACTTGTCAATAACTTTGCCATTTGCATATGCAAATCCGAAAACTCTCCTCCGAGCATGCCAGATATGAAGACTTCTTTTTATTTGTAATAACGGCAGTAATTATGACGGCTACAATTTTTTTGGGGGGGTATGGCAGGCTCTCTGATAAACCCTGCATATGGATTAAATCACTCTACTCAGAAGGCTCTTTGAAGCAGGAACTATTCAACCTCATGACCCAGGAGTTTCAGTTACGCATCAGATGGCTGGGGTCGAGATTGGGAAACAGATGCTTCTAGCTTGGGAGCTCATGCTCTTATCCCGATTTTAGAGTCTTTAATTTTTATAAAATCATTTCGTTGGTCTGCTTTTCCTGCGGCGTTCTTTCTAACCTTTCCCCAGATATGAGAGACTTCTGTGGTCTTCATGAGAGACATCTCCATTTGAGGGGACTTTCTGGGGGGATATCTTTGCCCCACCTGGAGCCCAAATGAGAGAAGTGGGCTTTATTGTTATTTTAATTTCTTCCCTCAGATGTCAGCCTCCTCTTTGGACATAAAAGGGAAAGAACTTTTGAAAGAATTTCCAAGGACTTCCAATCTTTTCCACTAGCTGAAACTTTCAAGTCCTAAGATTTGAATTGTATGTCAAATTCTCAAATCAGATGTAAAAGCTATGAAAGACTTAAACAGCTTTCAAGATAAAGTTGTGAAGCTAGATAGATTTGAAAGGGAAATGACATGCATTCGATTTCAGTGTTAGGATTCCAGTTATTTCAACTGAGCTGAGGTGGTTATTCACAAGGTTTGTGTGTGGAAAACAGATGAAAATATTGAGTCCATTTTAATAGTGTGAACATACGGTCTAGATGGAAATTTTAATGGTGGCATCTTTCTCCTGGTTTCCTTTCTTGTTACTATGTTTTAGCAACAGTTCTGCCCTGCCAAACCACCCTTCTACACCGAATTTAGAATCTTATGGGCACACGCTTTCGGCAGAAAGATCCCCTTACCATAATATTAGTAATTTCAGGCAGCTTTTTTGAATGCCAGTGGAAATTTAGGATGTTCTAACATGATATTGATTTCCAAAAGTAGAAATATGCTTCTAATATAACCACTTGCAAATATTACTGCCGTCCTCTCTCGGGCTGTATTTAGTTTTTTTGAAAAATGAAAATCGTAGTTTTATTTTAGCCAGAATAAGTACGGAAATCTTTAATTTAAAAGGCATTGGTTAAATCTTGCATAATTGCTTCCGAATTGAAATTAACACTGCATTTTTCCTTATGAACTCATTTATTCAAATAGATGGCTAGAGTATGCCTTCCATGAAAGGCTTTGGAGTATGTTACCCCCACTCTCTGGGATGCTTCAGGGAACCGATGCTTGGGATTCGAAGGGGTATTTTGTGGACTTGGCTCAAAGGAAATGTGTTGAGCAGAAAACAGAAGAAGAGCCATTCACGAGTCTAAGGTAGAAATGGAGAAGTAAAAGCAAGAAATATTTTTCGCTGAGGAGAATGAAGGAGATTCATGTGCTTTTTCTCTTTACATCCAGTAGAAAGGCTGTCTGGAGAGATCCTCAGCACAAGAACAAAGCTGCCTCAGAGGCCCACTGTAGTGGGGAAGGGAGGCAGCTGTGGCGTTCAAAGTTTTATTTTGATATGAAGTAAGGCACCTTACAAAGATAAAGATTTCATCCTTTTTGAAACCGTTTTGTCCCCAGTAAAGCTAAGCCAAGTCACAGTAAGTAATGCAGAAGAACAATCAAGAAAAAGGTAATGGAGTTCATTCGTTTCCCTGCTGTAAGAGAAAGCCAGTACTAAGAATTTTCTACAGACAGGGCCTGTGTATAAGTTTGTACCTACAGTTTATACAAAATTCCCACAGGACCAGAAAGCTATGTGACATTTTACGACCTCATTTCTGCATGTGTGTTGAGAATATTCTTGCCGGATCGCTGTTCTTTATAAAATATAACATCTGCACAAAGCATTTAATGCCCTTATAGAGACATTATGGAGAATTCAAACTCTGCATTTAATTCTTGACCACTTTGTCCTATACCAACAATGTGTCTGAGATCATGAAGTAACAAACTCTAAAGACGGAGAACTTTGGATCTGGAGTTATCCCAAATGATGGTGGGCAGAGTCAGAAGCGTGCTTCACGCACTAGATTTTTGTCAAAATAAAAGCACGACAATGGTGTGGCAGATGAGCAGAACTAAAAGGGAGTGTGGTGTGCACAATTCTGATCTTCCTACTACATCTTCATATACTGAGGAAAGGTGAGGAACTCCATAT
Source organism: Rattus rattus (assembly GCF_011064425.1). Taxonomy (NCBI): domain Eukaryota; kingdom Metazoa; phylum Chordata; class Mammalia; order Rodentia; family Muridae; genus Rattus; species Rattus rattus. The sequence goes on from NC_046159.1 coordinate 48,576,792, forward strand.
CAGTAAGTAGACATTGACTGGGTAGGAGTCAATCCTGGGCCCATAACTCAATGTCTTTGGTTCCAGCAACAAGGTGCTGATGAAGACCAGGGAGAGAGACATGAGACTTGGGAGGTGAAGGCAAGGAAGATCAGGAGTTTAAGGTCCTCTTTGGCTTCTGGCTACATAACAAGTTCAGGGACAGCCTCAGCTATAGACCTTCTGTCAATTAAAAAAAGATTATATATATATATATATATAATAAATATGTCAGAAGGTAGAAGGTGGTATAAGCAATCAGACTCTGGGAATATGTTTTTTAAAAAAAACAAAACACCATGGTGCACACTAGGGTCAGTGTGCTAAATTTGGAGACACTGTGAGCAGCATCATATAAAATTAAACATTAAAGCATTTCCTACAGATAGGGTCCTATATCTATCACCAATGAAATTGTCATCATTTTCTCTAACAGCTCTCGCTCACACTGAGCAATAACAAAGCAGACACAGGCAACGTGTCTGCTACCCAAAGGGGCAAGCAAATGATGTGCAGCATTTCTGAGGTGCCCATCCCTCTTTGGTGTCTGAAGAAGTTTGCTTCTAATTATATCACCCCCACCCCGCCCCCACCCCACCCCACCCCACCCTCACCCCTCTTCATGACTGCAAGCAGGGCAAACTGCTATTATGCGACATAGGCTGCTGACAGACAGCTTCAGGAGGGTTTAGTTAACAAATCATTACTTGGTGTTTGTAAGACTTCCACCTGAACCCAAACAGAACATGTAACTGTCTTGGAAGAACAAAGCCATCAATTGTAAAACAAACCCCATAAAGGCAGCTAGGATCAGCAGGGAGGGAAAATAAAGTAATTTATTCAAATTTTTTGAATAGTAACAATATTCATCCCCACCCCCAAAGTAACATAAATTTGGAATCTTAAAAAAAAAAAAAAAGAAGAAGAACACCAAGTGTGAACAATGATCTCTTTGCTTTAGTTCAAGGACAAGTTTTGGTTTTGTGCTTTAAGATGCTGAGAACATTAAAATGAAAATGCAAGTGATAAAACATCACCTGAGAAAGGACCACTGAGAGCATCTCTAACTTGCTGGGGAGGGTGTAGCTAGCAAGTAGTTTTGCTCCTGGAAAAAGAAAGGTGAAATTTTAACGCAATCCTATTATGTGATTTCTTGACTTTTACCAAAATCACATCCCTAAATTGCTATCCGCTAATTGACAAAGCCATAAACAGGCAGAGAGACAGGGAAGGCAGAGCTCAGTCCGAAGCAGCGGAGGAAAAAAAAAAAAACTAGGTCATAGCAGCTGCATTAACTATGATTTTTCAAAGGCTATTCTGAGCACTGAAATTCTGATACCTCATTCTTGTGACAAAAAAATTGTAATGAGAACAGGAAATGGTACCCCATGAATCCACGGCCCTGACAATGATTTAATGAGAACGGGAAATGGTGAGAACATAACTAATTCGCATTAGGATCCTAAAGTTGTCATCTGGCAGTTCTGCTCAGATGCGGAGGGATGAAGGATGTGGGACATCAGCTGGGAGAGTGCAAAGAAAAGCATGAGGACTGTGACATTGTGTGGCCTGGAAGTAATGGCCCACGTGTCAGTGATGGAGGGGAGGACCTTGGGAGGGGGGCACAGAGCAAAGAGTTTTCCTGCTGAGTGACAAAACAGGAATACACTTAAAGGTGGCATGCAGGCCAACTCAAGAGCTAAAGAGAGAAGATAAGGCAAATGTTGGGACAGACGACTTAAGAAGGGAAGTAACTAACTGGTCAAGTGTGAACGCGCAAATCCTCTTGTCTGGTCCACTGAGTCTGGCCAATGTCTGGTCTAGTCTGACTCCAAGTATTGTTTGTCTTGTAGATATTCAAGTTCGTTGAGTAGCAGTTAACTTTGTGGTCATAAGTTTTGTTTTTCCTTCCAAACTTTTATTCTGAGACAGGGGATCATTGTTGTCCAGGCTTGCTCCTAACCTCAACGTGTATCAGGCTAGTGTGGAACTCCTCTTGGTTTTCCTCCTCCGCCTTCCACGCGTGGGCTGGAATTACAGGACTGCACCACCTCACCTGTTTTTATGTGGTGCTGAGGCTTGCATCTGGGGCTCAGCTCTGTAACCAACTGTTCTACTAGCCCAGTTCCTATCTCCAAAAACAGATGACACATTCTATAGGTGGAGGTCACAATGCTCCCCAGCGGAAGCTACCACATCTCTGGAACAGTGCCCAGTGGGAGAAAAACGACCTAGTATGAAATGAATTTGTCTGTGAGAAACACACACAGGACAGACACTACTTTCTCTTTTGTTAAATAATTTCTGCTCCATTCGTTCTAAGTAGCAGCTCAGGTTAGAGTTGACTCTCTAAACTAGAGAGTTTTAAGTTTAGAGTTATTTCAGAACTTTTTGACTTTGGTGAGTAGGCCAAACACTTGCGTTTTCTATGCATATTTTAGTTTAGTAAACAGTTTACCACACATGGAAATAATGAGGGCTAATGAGCAGGAAAATGAATTAGTACAATTGCTTAATTATGCACATCCTAGTCTTGTTTGTACATGAGCATTCCAGCTAGTCACTTAAAACTATTCTTAGCATGTTGACTTAAGATTGGCCTATCATATAGTATGGTTCTGACCAAGAGATGCCTTCCCGAGAGAGAAAATAGAAGCACAGCAGTGACTAAATTATAAAAACAGAACACTTTAGGGTGGGAAAACATTCCGGGAATTGTAATTCCAGAGAAGCCTGTAAACCACACTCCATATTCATTCTACAAAAAGTAGCAGTAGTAACACAACAGTAACGAGACTAGAAAGGTTGAAAGGTAGAAGTGGGTGGGGGATTTTGAAACCGAAATGCAACTTTCATCAAAAGAAGTACCCCAGTTCCCTGTCTACAAGCCAAAAGCCTTTCAGATGAAGAAAAATGACTCAAAGCCATTAGAAAAAAATTACTTCAAACTTACGTGTACCCAACCCCCTACTTTGCATTTTGATTCATATTTAAAATATTGATTCCATCAAATGGAGGAACAGTTAGTGTCACCAAGAGGATGATGGAGACAGTAAAGTCAAGGGGGGACAATGTAAACAGTGAATTTATTTATTTACCCTTAGGTGAGGGGGCCATATTTCACTGATATGGAACAGTTACTCAATTCTTTTCATTAATTTAATCTTCCTAGAGTACTACTTCACACACTGATGCAATTTCAGAGTGAAGGCATCACTATGTACTTGTTGAATTCATGGCCAATGATCCGTGGATTTATAATCCAGGATGATTCATAATTGAGTGAACTACCTTATTTTACTCCTCTCTTACAGGAAAGGTTCACAGTGAAAGACCAGAATGTTCAGTAAAGAAATGTGAAAGTCTCCAAAGTTGAACCACAGTCAATGGTAATAATGTCTAGTGAAAATGAAATATTTAACGTCCATATTTAGGCACTCACACATTCATTATGTGGCCATGTAAGGGGTGTCAAATGTTGATGGGAATTTCAATTTGACCTGGCAAAAATGAAGTAAGCAACATACAGTATTTCATCCACTCTGTCCATTTTCACCATGAAAGATTAGCTCCCTAATACTCTTTATTCAATCCCATGTCAAGGTCTTAAAAACAAATTTCTAAAGCACTTAAGAGGTTCTTTGAACAGCTGTATTTAGTAACAAATGACAGATATCTATTAATACAAGTGTGTCTTATATAAAATATTTTAATGTGGATTTCTGGCGATAGTATATTCTTATTAGCATCAGGTATAAATTGACACCTCACAGGCGTTCTTTCAGATGAAAGATCCATTTAGTCTCATCTTCAAATTATGGATTGATACAATATTCTGCACCATAATGGTTCAAAAAGCATTGTTAGTGTGATGTATTATTCATGTTTTCAGGTGCCATTGTCTCAGATCACAGCAGTGCCTCACTGCTCCTAGTGGATCTGAAAGGGAGCTGAAGACAATGCCATGACTCTAGTCTGACTAGGTCACCAGGGACACCAAAGCACTGTGTTTGTACAGTACTGGACAATATGCTCAGATTTGAGGAAGTAGGACCTTTCAGTTCTAAAACATCTTCTCCCAATCACACTAGCACTGTGTATATTGTGTATTTCACATACTATTTCAAAAGATGCTGAGAGCAACAAATGTTGTGGTTATTGATAAGAACTCAGTTTATTAATGCTTTGTAGATTGAATTATTCAATCCAGATAATGGTTAATATTAGTTAAATGTGGGCCATTTTTTCCCACTGTGAATCAACAAATCATAGTTCTTAGTTGTAGAATCAAAATTTAGAGTTGATATCTTAAATTTCCCCCCGAAGGGATATCTATTGAAGACTTGGTTCCAAGTTCGGCAGTATTGGAAGTCACAGATCCTTGAAGAGGTGAGACCTAGGAAGGACAACAGGTCACTGGAGGCAACAATCCTGCTGAGGATTGTGGGATCCCTGAATCTTCCTTTGTTTCTTCCTGTTTCTTCCTCTCTGGGCCTGAAGCTTACAGTTTGATCTTCTATGTGTTTCACTCTAATCTACTGCCTCACCCCAAGCCCAGAAGTCACGGACTTCCAATACTCCGAAGACAGATGTTTTCTGTCCTAGTGAGCTTAACTGTCAAATTAACACAGTCTAAATTCACCTGAGAAGGGAGTTCAATTGAGGTATTACCTTGACCAGATTGACTTATGGGCACGTCTCAGGGAGAGTATCTTGTTAACAGATACATGAAGGTCCAGCCCACTGTGGGTGGCACCATTCCTTTGGCAGGTGGTCCTGGGCTGTATAAGAAAGCTATACGTGAATGTGAGAGCAAGTTGAATGAGCCATCAAGCAGCCTTCCTCCACAGTTTCTGCTTTAGGTTCCTTTGTTGAGTAATCTTAGTGACAAAGTGTGACCTAGAGGTATGAGAAAAATAAATCCTGTCCTCATTTAAGTTGTTTTTAGTTGGAGCATTTTATTACAGCAACAGAAAGGAAAGTAGGCTATCTTTAAATAAGTTGTTTATGCTGGGTTTTTGTCACAGTAACCAAACTTTGAGTAACACACTAATTGCCATAAAGCTTGCTTCCTAGACTTTCATAAGCATTACAAAATCATTGTTGAAATGCAAGTTCTGATTATACTAATATCTGGGACCTGGGACTCTGCATTTTTTTTACCAGCACCACTAGAATTGCTCCATTGGCTGCTAGTAGAAAGAGGTAAGGTAGGAATAACAACCCAGTCCATGGCTTAGTGTCTTGCAGTATACTAAGCACTTTATAAGAAGGTTATAGTGAGAGAATTATATGAAAAAAAATCATGTAAAGGGCTGTTTAGTTTTTTATTGCTGCATAACAAGCTACTTCATCTTCTGGCGGCCACTTTTGGAGATTAACTACCCTGTTTATTGCCTCGTACTAAAGACCCAATAAATGTTTGTTTAAAACAGATCCTTGAGTGAGTGAAATTTGCTGGCTGAAGCCAATAATAGATCATTATCAAGGCCTCACAGGACTGCAGATTTAATTACTCGAAAGTTCTTCTGACTTTAACTGATAGTCACTATCTCCTAATAAGATATGCGACTTCTACATGTAAGAAGGCAGCAAAAGTATGTTCAGTCCTTCCTACATGATAGTGTTGCTTGCACTGTCTGACAAGTGGGTATTTTGTTTGACTTTATAAATCCCATTTCATGGGTGGTTTTTTTTCCCAACTACCTCGCTTAGTTCAAGAATCAGAAAGCATTGCTACAAATACTGGGATTTTTCCTTCATTCCTAAGACACGGAACAGCTGAGTATCTTGCTAAGTGCACTTGAATGTCTGTAGAAGGTTGCAGTGACACATGGCTTCTTTCCCCACCTTGCTTTTGGTATTGTTTCCTAAATGAACTGTGCATGGAACTGATCATCTCAAAGTCAGCTATCGGGGAACCAAGTCAAGGTAGGGATGCAGGAAAATCAGCTCCTATGCCCGCCCACATGTTCCATGTGCCTAGATCTCATCCACCACAAGCAAACTCTGCTCCTAGTTTCTTCCTAAGCTTTCATCATACGCATCTATAAGCAGTCTATAGGCATCTGCATAAACTGCCGTTCATTCTACTCCTACTATGGCGGACCCTGCTTTCTGTTGTTAAACCTAGTTATGAAGATTGAACCCAGAGCTTAACTCATACAAGACAACTGCATTCAATCAACATCTCCAGCCAATCTCATCTTTTCACAGCTTAAGTTCTGAAGAACCTTTCACTATCAGCTGCTCCTTCCTTAACACTGTATGTGGTGCTCACTGGACAAACCCTTAGCTTCTCTTTCTGGTTAGCCTTTGCCTTTGGTACAATGACTGCCTGAACAATAACATTTCAGCATTTCGTCTCTTCTTCTGCCACAAACCAATCCTGGATAGTCTCAAATTATTTACCCAATGCAAACAATTATTCTACCACATAGTTCTAGTACAATGAAGGGGAACCATTCTCCTTGCTTTTAAAAAAAAGTGCAACATGAAAAGTGAACCTTTTCTCATACTTATGTCCCAGGGTGATTGACTCTAAACCTATGAGCAGAGGAAGTTTGCATTCTCTGTTTTGTAATTCATTGATTTTTAACAAAGGATTATGATCATGCCTCTCTGTGCCTATTATATCCACCTTATTCCTGCCAGCTTATTGTCTTAGCTGCATCAACAGCAGTCATCAGTATACAATTACTGAAAATTTGATACCATTACTGGATTAAACCCTAAAATATGCCCTGTGTGTTTATTATTACTTAGTTAACTACTGAGTTATAAGTTAACTATCACTCAGAGAAGGTAAGCCATTTGCCAGGGTCATGTTGTCAGCAAGTGATAAATCTCTTATTCTTCCTCCTCCCCATCTCCTCTCTCTTCTTCTTCCTGAACCCCTCCATTTTACCTTCCTTCTTCCTTTACCCCCTCATCCTCATCCCAGTCCCCTCAGCCCAGACCCTTTCCATTCTCTCTCTCCTCTTCCTCCTTCTCCTCCTCGTTCTTCAACTTCTTCTCCTCTTCCTTTTATTTCTCTTCTGTAACTCTTGATGATACTTACCACAAAATAAGATGTCATTCCCAATTTTCTGTTACCTACATATAAAACAGATGCCCTTTCAGTAGTTGGTAACATCACAGACTATATGCCTAGAGCTGTTGCTGTAAATAGATTTCTACAGAGAGTTCCCAGTAGTCATCATAACTTAAGTATAGTTATTGAAAGTCAATATGTTTCTGGGCACAGGTCAACCCATGCCTGTTAGCATAGACTCTAAGAGGCTGAGGCAAGAGGTTTATTTTGAGTTAAAGTCCAGTCTGAGGAACTTAGTAAACCAGAGGCTAATCTGAAGCACATAGTCAGACTCTATCTGAAGGGGAAGATTGACCTAAAAGTATTCGATACCCTTTTCTGCCTCATCCACATGGATATCATCCACTGTTGACAGATGTTAAAACAATAATATAACAACAGAATGCAAGCAATTTCATGGGCTCATTTTTCCTCCTGACTCAGACAAAGCATAGACTATGACTAACAATACTTTCTGTGATAACAATTCTATAACGTGGGCCATAGAAAATGTTCTGCCTTACAAGATACCCAATTTGCCATAGAATATATTCGGCATTGCAAGATGTACAATTTGACAATACCAGAAGGTAAGTCTCATGCTTATCCCAACCCTAGAAAAGAAAACATCTCATTCTGCTGTTTCTTCTAGAACATTACAAACAATTAGGGGAATACTGGGATAGCATCCCCTCATTTGTAGCTCTCCAGGCCTTCTCCCATCCACTACAGTTCCTTAGGTCCTTTCTCTGGAAGGATCTAAGTTGTAAATCCATGCGAGCTTTAGGCTATGGTGGTCCAAGGAAACTTATACAGTCTGCAACCCACTCTTCCAAGATTCACACTTCATCTTTTCATCTCAGAGTAAAGATCACTTGTCAGAGGAGAAGATATGCTGGCCTTTGCAAGTGGCTTCCGTGCCCTTCCCCACTCCCTCAACCTGTCCCCAGGGTACACTTTCAGTCTCATCTCTTCCTGCTTAGTCCCTTATGAAAATCTTTCCACTAAGATGCCCTTAAAAATACCTTTAAGATACTTTGATATAGCTAGGTGACCTTCAGGTGTACTGTTCTGGCTACTATTCTAATGCCACAAATCATCAATCATTTTTTTTACATCCATTTTCTTCATTTCTTGCTCTTCTCTGTTCCCCCCACCTCTGTTTTCCTGTCTTTCTGTCTTCTGTTATACATTATGGACTGATCTTAGTACTATTACTTTGTGTAGTATCTTCTAAGAATGCCATTTATGGGAGCTTTTTACTCCCTAAAGTATTTTCAACTTTGTAATTTTATCTATCATCATGGAACTTTTTGAATCAAGTCAGGTAAATTTAAATTTTACTAGGTTCCAGGTAGGTGTGTGGTTTGAAAAATTCCCCCTCAGAATTTTGGGATGATAACATACACCTGGTAGATGGTGAAAAGCAAAATGACTTTGTTGCAAATAGCGCTCTCTCTTTTCTGATTTGAATATTTGTGTCAAAGCAATGCACAGGCAGAGTTGAAACACATAATACTCTGTAATCCAATTGTTCAGGGCCCAAAGGATTGAAATCTGAAACAGTGTAATACAATAGAAACGCTAAAGTGCTTTTCTTTAAATAATGCAGATCCTCTCAAGTTTTTAGCCTTTCATCAAAGACTGCAGTTTCAAGCAGGTAGACTCAGACGCATGTGGATGTTGCTCCTGTAATGGAGTATTTATTCCTCTAATCCCATCATCTGACATTTCATGGGTTGCTGTGTAGTTTTGGTATTTATTGTATTATTTTAATATCCTCAGGTCAACTATTATGCTTTTATCTGCACACTCAGGTTATTTCAAAGACCACTATCCTCCCACCATAATATCTACTCCCTGTTTTAGAAACTGAAGACATCCTCATCTCTATACTCTGATCTTAACCTTCTCTTTCTCTTCAGTCATCTCTGAGCCATCAAATACCTATATGCATTTATTTCATGGCCCCTGCTTAGATTGGTATTTGAATAACTACTTTAAGGATAAATATCTCTGACACCTACTACCTACTCTCTATCAACAAGTAAAGGAAAGATGGATGCTCTTTAAATATATGGGATAATGGGATGCTATCATTTGTAGCAAAGTCCATAAAACTGGAAGACCCTATGCTTAATTAAATAAACCAGACACAAAGGGATAAATCCTACATTTTCCCCCATATAGAAGCTAAAAATGTTGACTTTATAGAATTTGAAAGTAGAATTGTGATTATTGGAAGCTAGGAGGGGATAGGAAGAGTAAGGTAGAGGGTAGGTGGGTAGGAGTTAAAAGCAGAGTAAAATTACAAGCAGAATAAATTCTAACATTCTACATCATAGCAAGATGTCTACAGTTCACAGGAAACTTCACTTTATGCCATAGCGTGAACTACAAAATAGATGTTCAAAAGGTTAAAACAGACATGAACAATGTCTCAGGGATGGGAATGCCAATCACTCTATCTTGATCATTATCCACTGCATACATGCATCAAATTATATTTCAAAATCCCATACATGTGAACAATTAAATTGTCTAAAATATGAGAAATATGTTAAATATGAAAAGAAAGCTATCAGAAGTCCACATAGAATTAACATCAAGGTAGGTGGCTAAGGAACCCTTTTGTGGTAAAGAACTTTGAAAAAATCCAGAATGAAAATTTTTGTATATTGACATTAGAATACATTTAGAATATCAGTAAAAAGTTTAGATCTATAAGATGACAATTTACATGATTTTGGAGAAGGCTGCCATACATTATTATTAGACTATGGCAGAGAAACTTTCAATAAATACTAATATAAGAATACCTAAGTCCTAGGCACTCAGAGTCATTGAGTGCTTATGTAACTTAATGATTGAGTGCACAGGCAACATGCTAACAACCACAGAGCCACCACACAGTGTGTGCTGGCTGGTTAGATGCTGTTGTTCCTGTAATCATGCCCTTCCCTGCAACAAATATCCCAGTGGCACCCAAATTGCATTCTGTAAAACATTATTTGAAGAGACTGTTTCGTAGACATCAAACAAATGGAAGGATACACTGTTATGAGGCAGACATTATGACATATTCTACATCTCTTCTTGGAAATTCTCAATGCATATTAGCACACTGACACATACACATGTGGAATGCATGCAGTTTGATAGCAAATACCAAAGACATAGCATACTTCATTGTGTTTGCATTGCTTAAACTTGGTTTGGTATAGAACAATTATTTCCCCCAACTCCAAGGGTGCTCTGTGTCCTTCCATGAAACACTGTCAAAAGCAACTCTGGTTATAAGGCAGGCAGTGTGGTCCAACTCTGCTGTGAAGTTCTAGGTGATAAATGGTTTAGCCTCAGGGACTCAAGGGGCAGCACTGAGCAATGATTCTCACTAAAAGTCATATAACGATTTATATAGTTCTAATGTAAAATAAAAATGTAGGCAGTGAACCAGAGTTTGTGTATTAGCCATCATCTGTGAGTCATCTCTCCTTAAATAGATGGCATTGCACTGTGACAGACACATAGGAGGTGCTTGTCATTAACTAGAAAAAAAAAAGGAAATCACACTTTAGAAGACAAAAGAACTGTCTTTTAGATCAGCACCGGCATAACACTTTCCTCACCAGAGCATATGGATTGATCGACAGGGTGCTGTCTCCCTTCAGACAAAACAAGCCCCTCTTCCCAATGGGTCTCTGTTAGACTCCAGAGCCACTATCAAGCCCCTTTCCTAGGGTTCTAGGAACCTCAATCAATCAATAAGAATTAATTGAAGACTGGAAGGCTGGTTGCCTGTCATTCCTGGTTCTCTCCTCTCCTTATACCGTATGCATCTAGAACATGACTTTGAGAGACTACATTACAGTTTGAGTATATTCTGAGAAGCCTTCTGAAACCTGATTCCCACTGTCATAGCATTCAGGGATGGGGCCATTCATGGGTGTATAGAATCTGAAAAGGGACTAATGCAGTTCTCATAGGAGTACGTTAGTACAAAAGTTGGTTTTTATCAAATGAGAGTGTGTGTCCTGTTTTCTCCATCCTGTATGCTGATATTTACCCCTTCTAATTTTCTAAGTTATAGAGCAGCCTGAACCTTTTAGGTTCCAGCACTGTGAGCTACACAAATCTCAGCCCAGCATCAGAGAATGGGGGTAAGACAACTGTCTCATCTCCTGGGAGTCCTTTCCTTGCTTGCTGTAAATGGTGATGCTGACCTGAGAGCACAGATACTTGATGCATGGCCATTCCATGAATACAAAGTGCATTAACAAAATCTGGTTCTTTCTCCATATGTGCTGTTGTGAAACAAAGCTGATGCCTTCCCATAGTTTAGAACCAAGTATATAACATGTCTCTTAGTATGAATCATCAGCTGATCCATCCTAATACTTGACTTAAATTTATGTAACCAAAATGAGTATGTATTCAAATTTTTATCCCTAGTCAATGTGTGATTAATAACAGCTATTGTAATCACATCATTAAAAAGTGCTATGATTTGTTGGTGCTAGGGAATGAACGCAGAGCCTTGTGCATGGCGGGTAAGTCCTCTACCCGGCATGCACATCTTTAGCCTAGAGATAAACATTCTCTTGAGCAGAACATCCATGTTAGAAATGATGCTCTCTGACAGGCACTGCATGATTCAGAAGGACATTTATACACACTGCATAGAGTTGTTGAAAAGACTGTATTTTTCCAGGCATATGTAGGGCTTATCTCCTAAGATCACACCCGTGACCTACTAAACAAGCAGAACCTTATGATTGTCTCGGTACCTTTGAGCCTCCAGTGCTGACCTCAGCCAGAAAAAGCTTCAAGCAAGTAGCATGTCCAAGAAGTTCTTGATTTTCAGCTCAGTCTCTTGGCTGAGGAGTGGAGTAACTGTCACCATGAAAGATAAAAAGAACATACACAATTGAGTTTCATAGCACTAAACAATAAAAGACCTGAGTTATCGCTTTAACACAGCCGTGAGACATTAAACGCTATCAGGAGAGTGCTTTGAGAAGTTACAAGTGTCACACAAACCTAAGGAATCACTTGTCCTGTGTGTTTTCTTGCCTCCCATTTATGCATTTAAAATAGAGATGGGAAGAGGAAGGGCATATTGAAGTCTTTAGTTTTACTATCCTCTGATTACAGTTTCTTCATTTCTAGCATTTTTCCTAAAACGTTATTTTCTATTATGGTTGATATTTCTTGGTGAAAACATAGAGACATGTTTGATAAATGGTGATTTCGGATGCAATAAAAAGTTTTCAGTGCAGAATCCTTACTTGGCTATCTGCTCATTACATGGGTCAGCAATCTACTTCTGTGGAGTGCCAGATACTAATATTTTAGGGTTGGCAAGCCAAGCGATAGTGTCCTCGGCAGTTCAAACAACTCTTCTCATGGACATATTTTATAGCCTGTATTTAAATATGTAAAAACCATTCTTGGCAACCCTTATACAAACAGGTGGCGGGCCAGATTTGGCTGATCTTTGGTGACTCCTGCTCTAGAGTATTGACCATTAAAAAAGATACGATTATAGAATTCTGGATGGCTATCAAAATGAGAAATCTAGCAGTTTGTATTGTAATGACGTGATTCTGTGTGTGACAAAGAAGACACAGTTGTAAAGTCACCCATACTTCAACTGCCATCAAGCTGCATGAGTCACGCTTGGAGACTTTCAACTGATATCAACCCCACAAAGTCCATTCTTTGTCTTTCAACCAGAAAATACTCCTTTCTACTTTCTGGGTCGAAATAATATAATGAACTTAATAGGTCCCTATGCCTTCTATTGATACTAACAACATATTTTAATAAATATCTTCATACTTTGAATAAAATGTAGGATTTATAAGGAAGACAATATTTAATTTAACATTTCACAAAGTTAGCATTTTATGGGATAACATAAACATATATTTTTTTCAGAAGTTTCAACCACAAAAACAAAATGAACTCATAACTAAACATGAACAGACAAGGATATACACTCTCAGGCATCCTAATTTGTCACTTAACCCAAGTGACAGTGTTGGGTTTGTCATGCCTTCTGGTTTGCTACCTATCTTGATCACTCCTGAATTTGAAGAATTTCTCATCTTGAGATACCCATGTTCTCTGTGGTAGAAATAGACAAGCATGCTTCTGGTTTTGACAACTCTGTGTTGGCTCTCGTGTCACTTCACTTGAAAGTTGTCACGTATCCAGAGTCTCCTTTCTCATGGAGGCGAGAACAGAGTGAAGGGATCTTGAGGGAAGAGGCCAATGATTCTTTCTGGCATTCTGCTCACAACACTAGCATCAGAAGCAATAAGGGATATAAGGTCCAGGGAGTGGAGAGATAGCTCAGTAAAGTACTAGCTGAGAGCTCAGTAAAGTGATAGCTAGCAAAGTACTAGTTAGTAGCATCCGAATTCAATCCATAGAACCACATATTTTTTAATTCTAGAGCTAGGGAAGCAGAGACAAAAGAATTCTTGGGTTTCTCTTGGCCAAGAAAAATCACTAAGCTCCTCATAGAAATGAGAGACACTTCTTCAAAAAATGGCATAGAACAACTGAGCAAGCCACCCCAAACTGACCTCTAGTCTCTTGTCTCTATCTCTCTCCTTACACACACACACACACACACACACACACCACACATATAACACACACACATATACCACATACATACACACATATACCACACACACACACATACCCCCCCCACATATACCCCCACACACACACCCCACACACACACACCCCAGAGGATAAGGGCGCTAATGAACATGCTAAGTGTCTTTTATCTAACTGTTTTGTGGCTGAGTGATGCTGCTACCTTTGCAGTCTCCAAATCTAATATTGTACTTTACCCTGACATGCCTTGCCTTACTGTTTTGGGCAGAACTATATCTCTAAAAATGGATTCTGTAATTCAAATGCAAATTACCTGGGAATGACCTTGCTTGAAAGTGAGACCTTTTTGAAAAAAAATCCAGCTTAAGGCAAAGTTTCAGAATAAATGATGATTAAGATTATGTTCCCTGAGAAACCAGATCTGAGGCACAGTCCTAACCTCAGACTAGTAAGGGAGTGGGTGCTGACATTTCAGGTACACCTCATTTGTGCCCACTGGAGGTGAGGGGGCTTGGCATTCACGTTCTTAATGAGTGGATCTAGTGGGTAAGTACCACTCTACCAAACTGTCCCCACAACATCTTGGACACTCTGTGCATGGTGGTATAGTAGTAAGAGCAGGCATTTGAAGAGATTTTCAGGTGAGAAACTCTAGAATAACTCCCTGGAGAGTGTAAGCATGAGGGACACATACAGTTGAAGGGACTTTGAAGAATTAGGTGAGACATTGATTGTGGCTAATGAGAGCCATAACTGACACACCCCTGAGAAGAAAATCATCTGCCTTTCTTAAACTCTATAGTAACAGTTCGAAGTCATTTATCTTTGCAAACATAGATGAATTCTTAAAATATTTCTGGAAAGCCCAAATTTTATAAAGCATGTTGTGTTTTAAATGTATTAAGAGGAACTCAATATTGAATGAAAAACTTGTGAAATACTTAGTAAAGTGAAGATGCTATAAATATTTAAACATATCAGTTTTGTCAATACATATCTCTATAGCTCTTCTATTATCATCAACAAATCTGTTCCAAGCGCCTCTCAGTTAATGAAGTACTGTTGTTGGGACTAGAAAAACAATTTGAGATATGTTTTCTGATTTCAAGGTTTCACAGGATATGATCTGTAGGATCTTTGGTTAAGCCACTCAATATCTCTCAAATCTTTGTTCCCTTTCTGTGACATATATCAACCTCTCTTTTTACTTATTTCTTTGTTGTTGTAATCTCTTGCTCACTGATATTTTAAATATGCTTTTTGGGAATTTGATTTCTAGCCTTCGTTCTGTTTTATTGATAAGAATGAGTCAGCTGTGGAGCTCATGAAATGCTTTTTGTGAATGACATTGCCCATGTAACTATAATAATATTAAGAAACACTGAGACCATCATATATGTAAGAAGTCAGATAGGACTAATAAGTAGGGAGATCACATCTATGGATGTGGAGAGATGGTGGTAGATAACGTCCTCTCAAAGACACAGGCAGGCTCTAGGATATCATGGAGCCACACACCGAATGACCGACTAGCACCCATGTACACAAGTCAAATTCTAGTTGTAAATTACATTCTCAGAGAGCTTGGCTGCAAGGAGATACAGGACTGAGCAGAATGTTTTATTTGGCTGATAAATTTCACAGTGTAATTCAAGAAGTCGGCATTCTGGGAAATAGGTCTGTGGGTCATAGTTAATATGAGCTTTGTTTTGTAAGGGGTCCTCAATCTTAGGGCATAAAGTTGAATTTGTGATCTCTCAGGGAAATAGCCTGAACCTTATTCAGTTCACAAGGAGAACCCAGATTGTGGCTTAGCAAGTACCCAACATTATTTTCTTTCAAAGATCTATTACTTTTCAAATGTGGATTTTGTAATCTTATTAAGATTACTAGGAGTCCTTTTAGTTAAAGCCACATGAGTTCTCAGTGCTCAAAACTGCCAATCAGATCTATAAAAATGATCATCCATTCTGGCAAGTTTGAATTCAGACAGTTGTTTCATGAACTGTGGATCGCCATAGGAATGCTCACATCTATCTCTTAGCCTATAATCTTTTGTTCACTGTTTCTGAAACAAGTCTACTGGTAATTTGATTCTTTGTTTTGAGTGGATTCTTCCTGGAAAGGAATGGTAGGAATGTAAACAGGCCTCCACTTATAAGTTCAGCCAAACATCACTGAAACAACTTCAGTTTAACATCAGTTAACATGTGATGTTGACACTGTTTTGTTCTCTCACCTCACAGAAATTACAACTCTCTAATTTGAAAGAACTAAGAAGAATTATATCTCCTCTTTCTTCCTTACTTCTAGTATTACTTACCATTGTTTTTCAATCTCCATGACTCCATGGAAAGTAACTTGGTCTTGCTTTATCCATGCATGCATAGACAAACCTTGTCTTTTTAGAAAAGAAGAAAAACAAAGCAAAAAATGCACAGAGTGGGCATGGAAGGAAGGAGAGCAGGAGAAAAAGATGGAAACAAGGGAGGGAAGAAGAACAAAAGTACACATGTCAAATCAAGTGTTATGTATTTGAAAATTCTGCCATAGGCTACGCTTG
Source organism: Rattus rattus (assembly GCF_011064425.1). Lineage (NCBI taxonomy): Eukaryota > Metazoa > Chordata > Mammalia > Rodentia > Muridae > Rattus > Rattus rattus. Next base: position 48,593,078 of record NC_046159.1, read on the forward strand.
CTCAGCTCGAGTCTCTCAGATAAGTACTAGGGAAATAAAAACAAACTGGACATTGTGATTTCCAGCTACTAGAACAGATATGCTGTATCTGTAAAGAGCTTAACATAGGGTAAAGGGTGGTCGGTCTCTCCCAGTAAGGCAATGAATAGTGAATAAGACAACAGAAAGGGGGAAAATGACCTCCAGTAAGCTAAGAGTCAGAGAGGGGCATGAATGGGTTCATGCAAAGATGGCCCTGAAGATGGGCCTTTGCGGACACTTGGGACAGAGTGTTCTACTTTTTCCCTAGTTTCTTCTCTAAGCTCACTCTAAAATTTTGCATGAAAATTCTCTGGATGTTCACTTCCTATCACTCAGCTCATTTCCTGCCTCACCTGTTTTCTCCCTTTCTTCCTTTCCATGATCCTTCAGAGAAAACCCATGGCATTGTCGCATTCATATACAACCTCACAGTGACTCTTGAAATCTAAGACATCGTTCTTCCATGAATAAAACTTGCTGTTTTCTCTGCTTCCCTAACATGACAGCCCTCTAGGCTAGCGCACTAGCATACTTGCACAAGGTGTAATTTCACCATCTTCATTATTATGGATTTCCATTTTGACCAACTCTCAAAGACATACTCTGCCTAAGACACAATCAAGAACTATATCAACATTCTTTTAACTCAAGAGCTATGGAATCACCTTAGAAAACATTCAAACAATTATTTTGTATGATCCAAACCCATCTTTAACCAAGACCTGAAAATACTTTTTTAAAAAAGACTCATAATCCACTCCAATTCTACTCAAGTGTTGAATGAAGGCACAATACAAGATTTATGCTTCTAGTATAATCCTCCTCTCTCTCCTGTGCCCACCCCACACATTTTTGCTTTGTTTCTCTTCTTTTCTAAAAAGACAAGGCTTGTCTATGCATTCATGGATAAACCAAGACCAAATTCTTTCCCATGGAGTCATGGAGATTGAAAAGCAATGGAAAGCAATCCTAGAAGTATAACGTAGTCATCATAGTCATTCTTCATCTAGCTATCTTTTCACTGGTTGGCCCATGCTCCTTTCCATATAGACAAGAAATGATTCACTAAATTTTCTTTGTAAGAACGAATAGAAAGTATGAAAATTCAAATTGCAACAGAATGGTAATGAGGGGAATACATTGGGAAGTAATATGGCGAAAGTAGAGGGAAGATAGTATTTTGAATATCTGTATTGTATAGGGTAGGTATCAAGAATCACTGATAAACATGAAGCAGCAGCACAAATACATTTAAAGATGTGAAGTTCTTCATAATGACAAAAAGTTAGTGAAAATAGAAAATGAGATAAAGCATATAGCTTGACAAATTGGAAAATTTCCATCTTGTAGACTCAGTATCATATATTCAGATTTTAAAAATGATGGAGTAATGAGTCATATAATTTACCGTGTGGAGACAGTCCTTCTAAGAGCTACATAAGCATTCATTAATAGTGATTTCTTCTGCTGGTTAGATCAAAGCGGTGGGGAAATATAATAGCCATCTGGGTTTTCAATATAAGCCCTCTATCCCTACCAAAAAAAAGTTATTTATTATTTATTTATTTTCCTCAGAGTGTCTGTGAAAATTTCAAAAGGGAATTATTTCTATAAAAAAAATCAATGCCAATTTTTAAAAGTAGTAGATTTTACACTTTCTTTGATAGAAGGCTCCTATCTTAAAATACAGATTTTTAAAAATTTTCAGTAGCGTGATGTCACATACAGATGATAAGGGACAAAGGCCAATTGAGACAGAGAGGTTTAAGTAGCAAATTATGGAGAGTTATCTTCAGGAGCATAGTCTACTTATGAGTTTTGTTCAGTACAAATTAGATCATTTCAAAATATTTAGTGTCTAAAGGCCAATGTAGCATCTGAGAATCCGTGTCCTACATAGTCCCAGGGTCCATCCCAGCCAAAAGTAGTCTCCATTGCACTTGTACATTCCCTGTGGGTCGTCAGGCATGACCTCCCTCTGCTGCTTCTCTTTGCTTCCTTCTCTATGGGCTCTCTTGACCTCATGGGTAGTTATTAAAGTGTTTGTTGTTTGTTCTCTGTTACTTTTTATTCTTCTCAAAGTTCAACTCGTCTTTTTCTTAAAGCCCACCGACATCCTAGTGTCAGTGCATATTTTAAATTATGTGTCCAATTGAGACAACAATGCGCAAGTCCTTGCTTTCAATTCCAGAAGTAGCTCAATGTACCATTTTTATGTTTGTTATTTAAAGAATGAGTGAAAGAAGAAAAAAAAAAACCCACAGATGTACTAGAGAAAAGAAAAGCCAGGGCAACATCTGAGAGGCTTTTTACATAAATAGATCTTGTGTCATTGCCCCCATTGTGTCCTTGATACTTGGTGGAATAGAGCCATCAGAATTCTGAAGAGACATGTTCAGTTCTAGGGCCTGATAAATTTGACAGAGACACTGAACCACCCATGTGCTGACCTGGATGCTCCTTTCTCAAAGTGGGTAATCGTGGAAACCCTCAAGTGTGAAGAACTCTGAAAAAAATGTCTAAGCAATCCTTACCAGGGCTAGGCAGGCTAAGCAGTCCTTTGACAAACATCTAGAAATAGCAGCCTCTCAAGATGATGTACTTTCTAAATTCACTTTACATTCTGCTACTGCCTCTCCTCTTGGTCACCCCTTTCCCACAATTCTTTCTTCTTCCTCTGAGAGGGTGGAGGTCCCCCTTGGGTATCCCCTCAACACTAGCACATCAAGTTTCTGTGGGGCTAGGTTCATCCTCTTCCACATAGGCCAGATAAGGCAATCTAGCTAGAATATATCCTGCAGATGGGCAACAGCTTTTGGGATAGCCCCCACTCCATTGTTATGGACCTATTTGAAGACCAAGGTGCACATATGATACATATATATGTGTGGGGTTAGATCGAGCCTGTATATGATTGGTTGACTCTGTTGGTCTTCCTATAGCAATCCTATCTCCTTTGGGGCCCAAAATTCTTTCTGCAGCTCTTCCATAAGAGTTCCCATGCATTTTTTGGCTATGAGTCTCTGTGTCCCTCTGAGTCAGCTGTTGGGTAGAGTCTCTTGGAGGACAGTCATGCTAGACACCTGTTTGCAAGCAAAACAGAATATCCTTTGTAATGTCAGGGATTGGTGCTTGACCATGGTATGGGTCTCAGGTTGGGTGGGTTATTGGTTGACCATTCCCTCTGTCTCTGCCCCATCTCCTGTCCCTGCATTTCTTGTAGACAGGATATATTTTGAGTCTAAAATCTTGTTTCCTGTTTGTTAGGGAATATAGAACCTACGAGGTGGTCTCTGCAGGTTCTATATCCCCCCACTCTGTGAGTCACAGCTATGGTCACCTCACTGATTCTAGGGAGCCTTCCTTGTCCCAAGTCTCTGTCATATCCTTGAGATACCCCCCACCTCCCCATCCCTGTCAGTTGCAGACTTCCATTAATTTTCATGACTCTCTAGCTATCTCTCCACATCTGATTCTGATCCCCCATTCCACTCCCATCCCCTCTCCCACCTAGTTCCCTCTCTTCATCTGCCTGCTGTGACTATTTTATTTCCTCTTCTAAGTGAGGTTCAAGCATTCTCACTCGGGCCTTCCTTCTTGTTTAGCTTCTTTGAGTCTGTGGAGTGAAGCATGGGCATCCTCTATTTTACACCTAATATCCACTTATAAGTGAATATATATCATGCAAATCCCTTTGGTCTGGATTTCCTCACACAGGATGACATTCTCAAGTTCCATTTATTTGCCTGCAAAATTCATTTTCTCTTTGTTTTACATTGATGAATAGTATTCCAAATTTTCCTTTTTCCATTCTTCAGTTGAGGGACATCTAGGTTGTTTCCAGTTTCTAGCTATTACAAACAAATCTGCTATGAACATAGTTGAGCAAGTGTCTTTGTGGGATCGTGGAGTATCTTTTGGGTATATGCCAAGGAGTGGTATAGCTATGTCTTGAAGTTGTCTCCTATAGCAATGAGTTCAAGGAAGTTCCCCACTTTTTGTTCTGTTAGATTTAGTGTATGAGGTTTTATGTTGAGGTCTTTGATCCACCTGGACTTGAGTTTTGGGTAATAGATGTAGATTTATTTGCATTTTTCTACATGCAGGAATCTAGTTAGATCGGTATCATTTGTTGAAGATGCTTCCCCCCCCCCATTGTTTGGTTTTGTCTTCTTTGTCAAAAATCAAGTGTCCATAGGTGTGTGGGTTTCTTTCCAGGTCTTTGATTCAATTCCTTTGATAACCTGTCTGTTCTTACATCAATACCGTGCAGTTTTTATTACTATTGCTCTGTAGTATAGCTTGAGGTCAGGGATGGTGATGCCTCCAGAATTTCTTTTATTGTTCATGATTGTTTTTCCTATCCTGTTTTTTTTATTTTTCCATATGAAGTTGAGAAATGCACTGTCAAGAACTGTGTTGGAATTTTGATGGGCATTGCACTGAATCTGTAAATTGCTTTTGGTAAGGTGGCCATTTTTACTATGTTAAACCTACCAATCTATGATCATGGAAAATCTTTTTATCTTGTGATATCCTCCTCAATTTTTTTCTCCAGAGTCTTGTAGTTCTTGTTATATAGGTCTTTCACTTGCATAGTAAGAGTTACATCAAGATATATTTTTTATTATTATTTATGGCTGTAGTAAAGGGTGTTGTTTCAATTTTTCTCAGACCATTTATCATTTATTTAAAGGAGAGCTACTGATTTCTCTGAGTTAATTTTGTATTTAGCCAGGCTGATGAAGGTGTTTATCAGCTGTAGAAGTTCTCTGATTGAATCTTTGGGGTTGCTTATGTATATGCTCACATCATTCACAAATACTTTGACTTTTTCCATTCCAATTTGTATCCACTCGGTTTACTTTAATTGTCTTATTGTTCTCTCTAGAACTTCAAGTACTATATTGAAGGGAGCAAGCAGCCTTGTTTTGTCCCTAACTTTAGTGAAATTGCTTTAAGCTTTTTTCCATTTAGTTTGATATTGGCTATTGGCTTGCTGCTTATTGCTTTGATTACATTCATATACATGCCTTGTATTCTCTGATCTCTCTAATGCTTTTAACATGAAATGATGTTGGATTTTGTCAAAGATGTTTTTAGGCATCCAATGAGCTGGTCATGCTATTTTTCAGTTTGTTTATATAGTAGAATATGTGGATAGACTTTTGTATATTGAACCATCTCTGATTCTCTGGGAGGAAGTCTACTTGATCATGGTGGATGATGTCTTTGATGTGCTCCTGTATTCAGTTTGCCAGTATTTTATTGAGTATTTTTGCATCGATGTTCATAATAGAAATTGCTCTGAAATTCTCTTTCTTTGTTAAGCCTTCGTGTGCTTTAGGAATCAGAGTGACTGTGTCTTTCATAAAAGGAGTTTGGCAGTTTTCCTTCTGTTTCTGTTTTGTGGAATAATTTGAGGAACATTGGTGTTAGCTGTTCTTTGAAAGTATGGGAGAAGTCTGTACTAAAATCCAATCTGGCTTTCGGGACTTTTTGATTGGGAGACTTTGGGAGATTTTTATTTCCTTAGGGGTTACAGAGATGTTTAGTTTACCTGACCTTGATTTAACTTTGGTAAGTAATATCTCTTTAGAAAATTGTCTATTTCATTAAGATTCTCCCATTGTGTGGAGGATAGGCTTTTGAAGTAAGACCTAATGACTCTTTGAATTTTCTCAGCATCCGTTGTTATGTCTTTCTTTTCATTTCTGATTTTGTTTACTTGGATACTGTCTCCCTGTCTTTTGGTTAAGGGTTTGTCTATCTTGCTTATTTTCTCAAAGAGCTGACCCTTAATCCCATTGATTATTTGTATTGTTTTCTTTGTCTCTAACTGATTGATTTCAGCCCTCTACTCGCTTTGATGTGCTTGCTTCTTTTGAAGATCTTTAGCCAACTGAGTGGATGGCTTTGGTCCCTGGATGTTCCTGTTGTAGTAGATATGGGAACCTTGATGGTCCTGGTGTGGCAGACCCCTGATGGGTCCTTTGACTGTATGATTGCAGATCAGCAGGTCAGTAAGGTTTGGGATTCACAGGTATTTATGGTTCAGGATTCACAGGTCTGGTGAAGGTGGATGGAGAGGCAGTGGGAGAATGAAGGTCTGCCAGGGGTAGCAGACTGCTTAGGGCCAAGAAGATGTATTTTAAAACATACTATAAAGTGTACACAACCTGAACACTGGAACTAAAAATGGACAAGAACTTTAGGCATAATAGAGTACCTACAGTCACATGAGCACTCTGAAGTACAGCAGCGCGGGAAGCCTGTTGTGCCTTAGTATTAGAGAGGCAACCATGTCAGGCTATTTTTATTGCCAATGAACAGAACCACACATTTACAGGTGGGTACTAGATACAAAGAGAATCTCCATAAATTTGATCTTAGACTTTTTCCTTTCGGTTAGCTTTCAGTTTCCTTTCAGTTAGTTAGTCTTTGGGTAGTATACAACATATTCATCATCCTTTAATTTAAGGTATGGCCATGGATTACATGATATATACCAGGACCTGTGCTAGATACTGAGGATAAATGATAAGCAAAAACATCCATGGTGCCCGCCTTTGTGAGGCTTAAAGGCTGTTGAGAAAACACTGTTAAACAACCACACTGTAAAATACAGTGGGGACATATTCTCAGACCTGCAATTTTGTAATCTTGCAAACATATCAGAGTGCATGTAGGACAAATACAGATGCTATAGCCCCCTGTACACCTAGGCTACCTGGTGCGTGTATATTGTATAATAGATTGCTCCAAGATCTGAGATGAACACAACACGATGAAATCAAGCACAAGAGAAAATGATGCAATCAAGGGGCTCAGTAAACACCAGATGTATGAGGCTGCTGCTGGCATATGGCGCGCGTTTTTACAGTAAACATTTTTTATAGGTAAAAGGTATGTACTCTAAAATAATCATAGGATGCATAGTAAATACATAAGTCAGTAGCATGACTGTTGATCATCATTACCAAGCATTCCGTATGGTATACATGCAGGTGCTATTTTGTGTCTAACTGGTAGTGTTTTAGTGCCTTTTTTTTTTGACCAGCATTCAGGTGACTATCATATCCCAAAGCTATAACATCATTAGGTGATATGGATTCTTCAGCCATTTATAATGTTATGGGAACATCACTGCACATATGTTCGCAATCACACATGGGAATAACTGGAGGGAACAGTCCCCCTTTTAAAGGGTATTCTCTGACATATCCTATAGACTTTTAACCTGACTGTAGAAGTCAGGGGACTCTCCTTAGAGAAAGGCTTATTTAATAGAGCTCTGAGGAAACTCGAAAAGTGTTAAAAGTGGGCTAGGTCAATAGAGGAATGAAATCAGGGGCTGGGAGCCATGTTTCAGGCAAAAGAAGAGTACGCTTGAGGGCTTGTGTGGGTAGAAATAGAAGCTTTCAAATTCAGAATGTGATGTGGTGAGAACGAGATGGTAAAGCAGGACAGAGTGAGCACATGCTTAATGAACTCATTTGAGAGAATCTAAGCCAGGCTTTTAGGTAAATATGCCAAAATATCATTACTTACAGTTGGCACATTTAGTAAAATTAATGAATGGAGTTAGTTCCTTGAGTGTCTATGTTTTACCTTTGAAAGAAGCAACAAACCGATCGAATGAAGTGTGTTTTATGTAAGTTTCTTTCTGTCCATTCAACACAAGACAAGCTCTCAGTCTGGGAGAGAATTCTTCCCAGCAGCTCTCTGGTTTTGCTAATCCCTTTAATGAAAATAACAGTTCCATGACTTAAATGCATCATGTAAATGAAAAATCCAACACTGAACAGATACAATATCTACGCTGTATCGCATAACCAGACAAAGCAAAGAGTCAGAGGATGGGTAGTGGCTCACTTTTACAATGTCAGCATTTGCAAGGCTGAGACAGGAAGATCCCAAATTGGAAACTCATCAAACAGGGAGACCTTGTCTCAAATTAATAATAATAATAATAATAATAATAATAATAACAACAACAACAACAACAACAACAACAATTGTCTTTTGAAAACAGTACCCATAATACTAGTTTATGTGTCCTTTTCAGACTAGAATTTTGGGTTATAATTCTTATTTTCAAAGCACTAGAACTATTAGTTGGAAAATATTTGCCACAGAAACATGAGGACCTAAGTTCAATACCTTCCCCAACTAGAACCTAGGTCAAAACAGTAGGCAAGGTGGTGTGATTGTAATCTCAGTTTCTGGAGGGTAAAGACAAAAGTATCCTAAGGCCACTAGCCAGCAACATCAAGGCCAGAGAGAGAGTCTGTCTCCCAGGAAGACGTGGTGGAAAGCTCACAAGGAATGATGCCCAAAGTTGAAATTTTGTCTCCAAATACACAAACATACATTCATTCATTCATACATACATACATACATACATACATACATACATACATACATACATAAACATGCACATACCCATACTCAAATGTGCATCCCATGCCCATGTAGATGAACACCTTTGTATACGTCTCAGTGGGACCCAATATGGCAGCCTGCTGGAGGGCCAATATGGCAGCCTGCTGGAGGGCCAATATGGCAGCCTGCTGGAGGGCCAATATGGCAGCCTGCTGGAGGGCCAATATGGCAGCCTGCTGGAGGGCCAATATGGCAGCCTGCTGGAAGCCGTCATTGCTGAGATTCTTCAGTCTTACTCGAGGGAGTTAGAGCTGGGAAGCATACAATCTGGAGGTCAGATTCCTTAACATTTAAGACTTGAATTCGGACTCTTTAAAGATCTTGGGTTCTGGTTACAGTACAACTTTCTATGGTTGACGTTATAGAACATGTTTCATCCCTTTGCTCCCTGATCGGAAGTCCTCATTATTAGTGCGTGATTTCAATAGGAAGTGAGATTCTGTCCATAGACGTCCTAACGCAAAGTCTGACTCTGATGCCAGCCGTGAGCTCAGCACTTCATAGCAAAGCACAGTAGCATGAGTGACCTGTGGATCTTACCCTCAAAGGGAGGTATCATCTACGTGGATATAGTAACTAGTCAGAAACTGACATTTACATTGTTCCTAGTCAGTTCTGTGGATGAAACTCATGCAGGCAAAAATAGTGCTATTTCTCCTGGAACATGGAAGCTTGCTTCTCAGACAGCTCACCAGCACGTCGAGTCTAATCTGTTGTGAGACTATTTGGACATACCTCAGTGCCCCTCACAGATCACTGCCTTTATTTTCCCACATCAGAATGCTTTTAGAACAAAGTGTTTATCCCATGGGAATATACTCATTAGATGTTATTAAGTAGGGACTAAATAAGACAGTTGTTCTTCTGGAACAGGGAAACTGAGGATTCTCCTTATAGCCACCTTTGACATTTCTTTTTTATTGTGGCCTCGGGTTATTTAGCTATTCCATACTGGAACATTTTATGCAAAGCAAAAAAAAATGCCACTTTTATGAGCAGGCTGTAAATTCCTAACTTATGCTTCAAGCATGCACCTCTTCCCTTCATCTGAGAAAATTAAAGTCAATGAAAATATTTCATTATTAATCATCTAATTCTCTTTGGATCTTTGATTAATACCATTTTGATGTGAGATTGCCAAAATTGGGTCATATTCTGTATAAATTTTTGAAGGCAGAAGCTATATACAAATAGATAAATTTGAGTTAAAACCAATTCTCTTTTAGGAAGGTCTAAAATGGATGTAATGCCTCTTGTATTAAAGATGAAGTCGCTGATTACTATGTAGCCCATCTTCAAAACCACTCCTGCATTGTGACTTTAAGCACTTTATTTTCACTAATGATGAGATAACTGTTTTTACAGTTTTTTTTTTTAATTTTCAATAATGTGCGGCATCAGGCAATCATTTTGAAAAATTTTTTTATTATTTTTTTATGCGTACATGTATGAGTTCACATCAGTGTACCATATGCAGGTACCCATGGAGGCCAGAAAAGGACATTGAATCCCCTGGAACTGGGGTTACAATGGTTGTGAGCTGCCATGTGGTGTTAAGCATCAAATCCAGGACCTTTGGAAGAGCACTCGATGTTCTCAGTTGCTGCTTTGTCTCTGCAGCCCGCAACATCAAGGCAATCCTTGATTCTCTTTTCTCCTTCTTTCTTCCCCGCTCACTTACTCATTCCCCCTTCTTTCCTCCCTCCCTCCTTTTTCTTCCTTCCATCTTCCATCTCTCCTCTCTCTCTCTCTCTCTCTCTCTCTCTCTCTCTCTCTCTCTCTCTCTGTCTTTCAGTGTAAGCAGAAGTTATGTTGAAGCATCTCTGAATACATGGTCAGAACACAGCACACAAAAAGAAATATTTTGAAGGTGGAGGAGTCCCTTCCTCCCCATGAAACATTGGCCTGTACCAGGAAGTATTTCTCTTCCTTCTCCTTTCTTTGTAGGGCTTTGAGCAAGCTTAGTGTGAACACATCCACTCCAGAAATCTTACTAAATGTTGGCTTTTCTGTGAGCATTTTCTATTGTGCATTTAAACTTGCAAACCTTCCTTCTGCCAAACAGAAACACGCATCTAACCTCAACGCTGGCTGCGGGGGAAGGCTTTGAAAGGCTCAGACTGTGTCAGAGTTCTACCACTGAACTCTGAGCTACCCTTCCCCTCCTGTGTTTTCCCGTTAACATGCACACAGCTGTTCGTGGCGTGTAATCAACTGATTGTTACACAAGCATTTTCTAAAGCTATGACAATCTCAGATTTATGAGGTCAAGAAGTGCAGACTTAATCCATTCAATAGCTGCAATTTATCGTCTGATTATAATTGTATACACAAACAGACGAATGATTTAGATGACACAGTGTAAAGATGAAATCCGTTTATTTTAAAAGGGTTTCTAACCTTTAAAATATGTTGCCACGAACACCTTCCAATGTCCGCTTTTAACAACACAATTATTATTGTCTTATTGATCAGGGTTTTATTAGGGATTTGACACTTATATTTCATGCTAATCGAAAAAGGTGTAATTTTTCTGCACGATTTTAACAAGAATATGACTGTAATTAATTATATCACTATTATGTTTTCAGCATCTTGAAAGAAGTGCTTAATCTATCACACATGTCTCCCATGCATATGGTACCTCTTTTAAAAAGACAAGGTGCGTGATCCTTAGGGATGACAGGATATGACATGGGAACTATATTTATAGATTCTGCCACCATGCTGACCTGGCTCTCCAGTGACAGCTCTCCTGGAATGAGATTGTACATTAGCAACTTAGCAAGCCTGGGTGGCACCCAACATGACCATCCTCTGGTCTAATAATGGTAATTAGTGGTCATTTCCTAATGCCTTCATAGATCAAGGAAACAACCCGCAGACAGGGCCAAAGTGGTTGGATTACACGCAATATATATTTCAGATATTTTTTCCCCAGATGCAAGTTTAACGAATGACTAAGTGTTGTATCGATTTGGTTCATTATCAATGACAGTTTTATTTATTGAATACATCAGTAAGTGTAAACTTTATACAGGCTATACAACCCAGGCACACATACACATGCATGTGTCTACATTTACATTGATTTCAAAGATACTATTAATGATTTTTTTTTTAAGTAGGCTAGCCTCAAAGAAATGGCTTTGCTGTGATGGGATGATCTAGAACTTGTGTCCCACCTGCCTCTGCTTCCTGAGTGCCAGGTTGGGTAGGCACAGTCTTACGTGTCACAGGATTGAATCCCAGGAGTCATGCCCACTAGATGTTCTCTGTGCCAGCAGATGCAGATCCCCAGATCCATCGATATACTTTTCTAAGCACTGTGGCTCTGTTACTAAAGAAAAGCAGACCTTTGCCAACAGTGATGTTACTTGTACCCATCAGAATTGTTCAGATGATTTATATGAGATGCTAATAAAGCCTAGTTTTTGTCTTGTTCAATTTTTATATATTGTTCAATAACAAACTTATTAAATCACATAAATTTCCCCTGCACTTTCCATACCACTTGCATATATGAATTAAATTTCATTATATACTGCTATTCTATACCCATATCATTATGCAGTCTGTATTATATTAATCCATAAATTGTAATTAATGCATTTAATTTGACACATCTAGTATTCAGACACCTGGCTTCATTTTTTTCCCAAAAATTCTTACATATTATAGAGTTTGGTCTACTCTGTCTGGGTCCAAAGTTTTCTGTAGGATACTTGATAATTTCTGTGAGAAAATATGAACTTAAGAAGCTAAATTAAGGAATTAAATATTTAAAAGAACTTATAAACATGAAATCCTATATGGAGCACTGTAGGATGGCTGGGAAAAAGTGTATCATATATTACACGACGGCAAGTGAAGTAAAATCAATAGTTGAATTGGTACTGTGTTCGTCTGTAATTAAACAGTCAAGCCCACTTGCTTTTTTTCTGTGTTCTGCTGTTCCAAATAGCACAACGCCAGCTGAAAAATACAAGCTAAGAGATTTTCTTCCTTCTTTGAAAGAATTCAGCTAATATTATCATTATCAACACACCTTTATCTGCAACACAATGACGGGAGGAAACATCACAGTGAAAGATGAGCCTGTCTAAGTCATTCACAAGTCAAGGACACTGCTAACCTGTCCTCCCAGACAGACAACTGAACCTAGGGTGTCCACAGGCTTGGAGAAGGTCCTGAGGAGTGCAGCACCCAAAGTGTTGCTCCTGTGTTAGGCATGAGTTTCTCGAGGTTTATTTATTTATCAATACATGTATAAATTTATTTATTTAGAGGCACGGTCTCTCTATGTAGCCCTGGCTGGCCTGAGACTTGCCATGTTGACCAGTCTGGCCTTGAACTCACAGAGATACAATTGCCTTTGCCTCCCAAATGCTGGGATTAAAGGTATGTACCACTGCACCTGGCTTTTCACTGTAAATTACTTGAAATTTTGGGCATTCAAACCCTCTGTTCCTTTCCCCCATGTCACCCTTATTACTAGATCAGAGAGAAAGAACAATAGAGGAGAGAGGGGGAACCCTGAATTTAATTTCTTTCCTTTTGTTTCTTCTTTGAGTATGATGACTAACAAACCACATCTAACCACCTAAATGAACATCACCACCAAACCATTCTTATCGGGGCTCTAGCATGTATTTAACCTCTGAAAAGTTCCCAGAATTCCAAATGTCACACAAAGAAATTACCCGCAGCTGGCAAAAGCCTACTTCTTGTTTTTATTGGATATTTTATATATTTACATTTCAAATATTATCCTCCCATTTCCTGGTCTCCACTCCAGAATCCCCCTATCTCATCCCCCTTCCCCGCTTCTATGAAGGTGCTTCCCCTCCCACCCTCCCACTCTCACCTCAGCCCCTGGCATTCCACTACACTGGGGGATCGAGCCTTCACAGGGCCAAGGGTCTCTTCTACTAGAGCATGAAGAAAATCATGGTCAGATGCTGTGGGCAGTCCTCAGCAGCCCCACACCCTACACCTGGGAATAAAATGAAAGCAATTTCTCATAATATTTCTGTATTTTTAAAAGAAACCAAATTTCCAGAATTGTTACTACAGTGAGAGGACAAATCATTAACAGATTAGTACAGAGCTGTGAGAAGCGAGGTGTCCTGATGGAGCAACCAGAAAGACCAGCGTGGAGAGCCACTAAGGGGGCTACCCTGAAAGGTAGATGATGTAGTCTGTGTATGGCTCGTGGAGGAGAGTCCAGTGAGGTCAGGATGGGACCGTTTGGTAACTGGGAGGATAGTGTTTCATGTTAAAGAATAGCTGGTGGGTGGAGAATCTGTTAGCTGTACTTACTGGTGGGTAGGAGAGTCAAGGTAAGGTGTGTCGGGAGTGGGGTGGGGTTGAGAATCATTGAGAGTAGGACACAGAGTAAGATGGCAATGGAAGGTCCCCTTCTTAGTACCCTGGTATGGAGGTAGACTGTTGCAGTTTACCATGCAGAAGGCACGAGTTCATCTAGCTGGGATTTGGGAGGATCACTTTGAGAGAATGCTGTCTTGGGTGCAAGCTGTCAGGAGATCACCAGGGAAATGGTGGAATTAGTCTAGAGGAGGGGAGGGTGCTTAAAACAGGATTCATGCATTAACACTAGATACACTACCCAGATCTAATATAGCAGGGCTCTTAATTGCACATACTCAAATGCGTTTCTTCTGTAAAGCTAATTAGAAATCAGAAGCCACTTCTGATCAGAGTCAGTCTCCTATTTTCATATAAGGGACTAACGCCGAAGAACGACTTCCTTTAAAATGTCAGTGCACTAAAAAAGTCATAGTTGCCCCATTACCCCATGTGATCATAGTTATCATTCTCACTTTATTCTTCTTTATACTTCATACTCTTTGGAGCACTGAGATTATTTCATAAGATACACAAGTAACTGGTTGTTTTTGTAACTCTTTGTCCCCTTCTTCACCAAACATTTCAAATACATTCTATAACTTGAGTGCTCAGAAGATAGGATGCTAATATGTCGAGATTTTTTTTTTTACAAGGAACCACTTCCTTTTCTTTAGCATTTTTTCCTGGCTCACCCAGGATGGGTACTCTAGTGATAGCAAGAGCCTTTTCGACCCCTTACAAAGCATTTCTTGGGGATTCACATCTTGAAACAAATTGTAACAGAAACCAATTCCTGCCCTTATTATCTAGTACAGGAATCAAACATATTCATCTCATACAAAGGAGGAAGGATCAATGCCAAACTTGAGACCTGAGTATAGCCGCCAGCTCTGCGATAAGCCAACACAAGCATGCATCAGCGTCCCAGACCCTCTATCTATAATAGCGAACCTTCCAACCTCACACAAAGTACTGCCTAGGGATTTGTATCTTGAAGCAAGTTGTAGCAGAAAATAGAGTATTTGATAGTCTTATGCAAACTCTTCCAATAATGACTACAATGGAAAATAGAAGTAGGAAACACACACACACACACACACACACACACACACACACACACACGTGAATGAAGTTAACCAATGCCAATTTCTCCAGCTTCTCAGCCAGTTGATGGTACCATCAACTAAAGTGAACTATGAAAGATGAATAGACTGAAACCAGGTGATTTAATTGCAGTGTTCCCTCCTTCCCTTCCCTTCCACTGTTTCTTGTAGTAGTATATAAAATAATTCTGTACAAGTATTTAAATTCACAAAGCAACATTGAGCTGTTAATCATCACTTGGCCATGTAGTCACAAATTGGATCCCACTTAATATCCACTTAGGTAATGTACGAAGACTAAAACAATTACAAAAACGAAAAGTGGACCTTCGTAGAAAATACAGTTTTTGGGTCCAGAGAGATAGCTCATCAGGGAAGGACACTTACCACCCAGTAGTACAACCTGAGTCTGTTTCCTAAAACCTCTACAGTAGAAAGAGAAACCAATTCCTCCTTACGTGTTCCATGTAAGTAGACACATGAGCACACCCCCTCCCATGGGTATATGCAAGAAATACATGTTCTAATCCACTTTGTAGTACATTATGTATGCATTAAAAGATACTTTAGTGGAAAAAATCATTTATTTGCTTATCAAAATTTGAATGGTATTCTTTACAGAGGCAGAAAAATAAAACAATAAATTCATATGCAAACATAAAATACCCAAAATAGCTAAAACCATCCTGAACAAAATAAGAAAAATAAAATCATCACATGCTACATGAAATTCCAGACTTAACGTGGTACCAGAGCCCTAGTAACCTGGCATTGGCATAGAGCAAGTGGCAGCAAATGAACCTGTGGTGCAGAAGACAGATCCCAGAGGAAAACCTAGACCCGTGCAGCTGGCCTCAAGTACATGCATGGTCTAAGCAGCCACGTCACTAAGCAGCTCTGGAGAACTGGACAGCCACAGGACCAAGTAGTGTTGAGAAAACCAGTCAGGCAAGCAGATGAAACAGACTTAACTGCAATTTCTTCTGCCACAGAATGGACGGAAGATAAACAGAAGCCTCTAGTTACCAACGTTAATGAAGGGAAATATAAAATACTTCAAGACATCGGGGTCCACGCTGATGTTCTAGATAGGACTGCAAAATGCACAGCCAAACGAAGACTAAAGAATGGGACTACACTGAATTCAAAGCCGTCTGTGAATCTCAGGAACCAGACTGGAAATAAAAGACATTTTTAAAATTTAATTCTTTTTTGTTTTTACTTATTCACTTTACATCCTGCTTACTCCCCCACTCCCAGTCACCTCCTTCCCAAAATCTTTCCCTCGTCCCTACTCCCCTTCTACTCTGAGCAGGTGAGGGCCCCTGGTTAACACCCCCATCCTGGCACTTCAGTCTCTGCCAGGCTAGGAGCTTCCTCTCCCTCTGAGGCCAGAACAGGCAGCCCAGCTTTTAAGGGAAGAAATTTAGATGGTTGACAAATTTATGCAAAAAAAACCCTTAGCCTTCAGTAAGTGTACCTTAGGCAGATTAGAGTACTAATTTAGTTCCCAAACCATACACAAGTGCAGATGAACAGATGAGACTGGGGAGCCGCTTATAAGAACAGGACAGAGATTCCCCCAAGAAATAGCTGTATGTCCCAGCTATCCTACTTCTCTACGTGTATTCAAAGGAAACCTTTGCTGCTGTACTGTTCACATATAACAGCCAGCAATGATCAATGTATATTAATTAAAAACAAAACATGTCCTGCACACTGGAATGCTATTTTACAATAAAAAGAAGAGCAACTTGTTTGTAGTAAAATGAATGGATGTGGAGATCAAAACACTAAGTGACATAAGTCAGACACACAAAGAGATACAATGCATTCTCTATTGTAAACATAGCTTTTACAAAGAGCTATCTACAAGCAACTAAAGAAATGTGGGAGTGGGAAAGATGGCCATCCCCGGGGAAGAGCACATCAATTGATTGTTTAAAGCCAAACAGTCAAGTCCTGACAGCATACACACAAGCAACGTTTATGAACCGAACAGGGTGCATTTAGGATATACATACATACATACATACACACACACACACATATACATATATACATATATATGCATATAATAACAATTAGTGAAAAGGGAGGTTATGGATTTGAAGGAGAGTGAGAAAAGGTATATGGGAGAACTTGGCAGGAAGAAAGAGAAGGGAGAAATAAAATTAAATTAAAATCTTAAAAATAAAAACATAAAATGAAGAAAGTCAAAAGAATCTCAATAAAAGCTTTATAATTTATTTGTATTAAAGGGATGATCACAAGTTTATAAAACAGCCATAGTACCCAAGAAAACATTGAAAGAACAGTTAGAGGATGACTCTTCACTCAATCTCATGTTTCCAGGAAGCCATATCAATGAGCAGACTTGTGGGAAAACCCTGATAGAATGCAGTCTACCATGTCAGGATAGATCCTCTGAGCTCAGTGCAAAATGGAGGACTCCTTTACCAACAGGGCTTCCCCTTCTCTGACCTTGTTTGGGGAGTTTGATGCTCAACACCTTCTACCTAGGGAAGGTTGAGTTGTTCTTAGCAGACCTACAAGTTCAATTCCTCTTTCCTAATAAGAACCTTCCCAGAATGTAATGGCTAGCATCTTAGGTCTACTTCACTGTAAGCACCCATTTCTCCATAGTCACCTCCCTGATGAACCTGCCGATGTACTTTAAAAACTTCCATTGATTTATTACATTTTCCTTTCTTCTGTAAATTTATAAAACTTCATGAAACTGTAAATATGTTGGAACATAGGATTTGGGGAAAACTAAATTTATGCTCTTGAGCAATGACCACTAAATTTGATTCTAAAATAGGCTACTTTTAATTCACTTTAAAAAGAAATACAATGAACAATTTAAATAAAGAGTTTCTTCTTGTTAAACAACAAAATGGGAAAAGGATCTGAAGAGGTATTTCCTCAAAAAATACAAACAGCAACTAAACATGTGCAAAGGTGTTCATCGCCGAATAATGTTACACAACTTCAAATGCAATGCCAAACCTATGAGAACAGCTAAAATTCAAAATGGCCAACACCAAAATCTGGCAAAAGCTAAGAATGATAGGAACTCTCAAATGTATTATCATGAAAAACGGAAGTTGCTCAGGTAGACTGTGTGGCAGTTTCTTACATTCTTAACACCCTCCTGCTGTATGATCTGCTAAAGACATTCTTTGATGTGTATCTTATGCAATGGAAGCGGCCGAGTATACCCTGTCAGGGATTTTAAGGGACTTTTATCAGAACTGAAAGTAAATGGATTTAGGTTGACATTTGAATGGATCAACTATAGTATAGAGGTATATACAATGGGATATTGTTCAACAATAAAGGAAACATGTGGAAGTTGGTTAAAGACTGAGCTTAAGGAACACATATTTCATTGGTTTGGCTACACACGGCTAAATTTTTAGACAATGACCAAATTCCTAATGTTTGTAACAAAAACACAGTTATCTGTGACTCTTGCTTGGGGCATTATGAAAGACAGTGAAAACCAAGCATCAGATTGGTGAGTAGATCAATATGCCGCTGTTTATCCACACAACCTGATGCCCTACGGGAATAAAAGATGAAGAAACTACTTATGTACAAAATATACAAATCATGCTCTTTAAGCCCAAAGAAGCCAGAATGCAGAGAACACACAGTCTATGAGTCATTCATATGAAACCCAACTACAATTCATCCACTGTGACAGACATCAAATCGGTGAAAGGTTACACGAGACACGGCTTACGAGGATGCACAAGGGAACTTTCTAGGTTATGTCTCCCATGAACTGTGCATTCTATTGCTCATTACAAATCTCAAAAAACTGTTTGAGCTGAACGTTTGAAACTGTCTCGTGTTATGCTGTAGCTCAACGGAAATGCCCAACGGTGGAGTCAAATGTTCCCTTCTATAAGATTTGGGCAGATGCCCTTAAAAAAAAAAAACAACTGGCTACTATGAGCCAGAGGTGGAATATTTTATTCATAATCTTATTACTTTTAAGTATTTCGTACTGAGATTTATACTGTATATCCCCAAAGAAAACCATGTTCTATTTCTTAGTGTCAGGTGAAGAGGTGTGTACCCCACGTGTTGCACCTGTCTTCCTGCATCCCAAAACTGACAGAAGAATGCGCTTCTCTGTTTAATATTGTCACACTTTTACTAACACCATCATCTTAGAAATCTAAGAAATTTAACCCATAAATGAATCAACACTTCAGTAAGGGAGCCATTTTCACCAACAAAGAGCACTGAAATTTAAACATTTTGGCTTTCTTCTCATCCGAATTATTTTCATCTTTTACGTTTTTACAAATGAAATATAATTATATCATTTGACTCTTTTTGCTCCTCCCTCCCACCCTTCCAATCTGCCCCCTTGTTCTCTTTCCAACTCATGCCAATTTGGAAAAAATGTTATTATACACACATGCATATGCATGTAAAGTTCTAACTACAACCTGCTGAGTCTGTTTGATGGTACTTGTATGTATGTGGCTTCAGGCTGACCACTTGGTATAGGATAACCAATTATGGAAAACTTCCCTAGGAATACTAATTCTACCTTAAGTATTCATTAGTTCCTATAGTTCTTTGTTTAGGGCTAGGGTCCATTGAGCCTTCCCCCTTCCATGTTAACATGTCCATTGGTATTGTCATTGCTCAAGTCTTATTTAGACAGCCATATTGTTGATATACCATGGGTGAAGACTCAATCCATTTTTGTAAATATTTATTTTTTATTTGAGTTCTACCTAGCGAGTCTCTGGTCCTTCTAATAAATAGTAACTTGGTGAGCTGTCCACTCATTCAGAAATCAGGAGCCTAATGGAAAGTCAGTGATCATCCATTCATAGCCAGCCATGAAATATGCAAAACGATAATTTCTTGGGTGAAAAAAAATAACTGAATGAGAACTCAGGTAGTAAATGAAATAAACTATACTCTTTGACAAGACCCTGGGCAGGGTTGTGTTGGTACCAAGATGAAAAGATAAAAGATTCAGTTGAAATTAAAGTTAAGGCTCAAATTCAATATTAAATCCAGTAACGTATGCCAGCCAAATGCTGGATGAGCACCTCAGTGTAAAAGGCATTGACAAGCAAGCAAACAAACAAACAAATAAACCACTTGTCTGAATTTGTGCCTGGTGGGTCCTTGCTGGCCAGGTATCACTAGCAAAATCATTGCTTTAATATCTTCACTGTTTCTCAGGTCCTTTCATCAAAGAGCTCCAGACATTACTCTTCTGTATTCTCACCTATTTTCATTCAGGCCTCAAACTCAATTCCCCTACAATGAGCACCCTTTCCTACTGCCCTCTCTCTGCTTTCTAGTAATTTGCTTCCCAGTCACATACTCTCATAAAGAACTTGCAACTCTTAATTGAACTTCTCATAAATGTAATTGTATAATCAGAATTGCTATGATCTCTTTACTATATCCCTGTTACTCAATCCAAAGATCACAGGATGGGGGGGGTCATGCTTATCCTGCCTGATGCAGTAACTATAGTCTCTGTCACTATATCATTACTAAATAGTAATCGAATGAATGATTCGTTCACTGGAGGGAGAGAGAGTCAATCATGAAACTCCTTCGCAGAATTGTACATTAGTAACACATTAGATACCAAAGCAAGGAAGAGAAACCACACTTTTCGAGCTAAAAACTATCCTCATAATATTAATACCCTTTAACTTAGAATAGACATCTGTACCACTGGTAATGGAGCTGTCAAGGCTGCAGTGAAAGAGAGACGTCACACAAGGATTTCAAAGCTGGGGCTTCCCTGTTTGTGTTTACCATGGAGAGCTTTGCGCATTGGTCAGCCATTCTCTCTTAGGTTTTACTACACTTGTACCTCCAGATGTTCTTCAAGTCTCTAACTTCAGAAAATATAGAGGGAAAATATTGATAGCCTTCATAGTGCCACACAGATGTCAGGTTGACAGGTTCTACTAACCTTACTGGATCTGCGACCGTGACAATCGGTGCCTAGAAGATCAATCTGGATACGGAAAGTTCCATCTGCGACTGCAGACTTCGGGTACTGCATCACTTGATCAGAAATTGTAAACTAGAGGACCTTTCCAACCAATCTCTTCAACCCGACCATCATTTAGGATTCACTACAGCTATCCAGATGTGTGTTCATCATAAACAAAGTGATGTTCGAGTGGTTAGTGGAAGGGCCTTCTGAGTAATTTATACTTTCTCAAATTATCGAAGTCTTTATCACACATGTTAACCAAAGAGGAAAGTTGTATTTCATAATTGCAGAGAACTGATTTGGGGAAATTTGGCCGTGAACACGATCCAGAAGTGAGAGCACTGGCTGTGTCCACCACTCATGGTCATTGTTCTTGCTAACTCTCACATCTCTAATTTCACATTCATCCCTTTATAGCTGCTTCTTCAAAGGCAGCAAGAATCCTAAAAAATGAACCTATATGATCAGGAAACAGAAGTGAGGATGTCATCTCATAAGATCTCTGTTCTGGGAACAGATAAAGGCTTCATTGTCATGGAAATATCTACAGTACTGAAAGACTCTTAAAGAGACAGAGACTAAAAACATATTCTTTAACACACACTCTCTCTCACCTGTTTCTCTACAGGGTCCAAGTTTAAGCATTTCATATTCCCTAACCCAGGAATCCTTGTAGAAGGTTAAAGGAATGGGGAAAGTCTCTCTGTCAGGCTAAAACCACATCCCAGACGGCTGTACTGTTCATGGTCCCCATTCAGAGTCCTGTTTCCGCATCATGGGAATGGTTTGTAATTCAATACTGCATCTAATAAAAGGTCTTCTCTGTTGGGTTTAAGGAAATTGAGACAGAAACTGATCTCTGCTATTACTGTTGTTCTCTTCATCATGAGACAACTGGTTAGGATCAAAGGCAGCATCAAGAACCAGCCTGCTGGAGGACATAGGACAACAGGTTGAGACAACTTTATTATAATTTGGCCTGTTAGTCCATGGCCAGCTAAAAGACTCAATGCTACCATATCACTGTATGATATGATACATGATGTCGTTTTATGATGATGTCGTCAAGAAGTACTTTCTGATAAGAACATATCTTACATACTATCTCTCGTGGACCTTCCCTAATATTGCTCTGTGTTATCAACAGGAACTATCTATCTATCTATCTATCTATATATAAATAATACTATCTCTCTCTCTCTCTCTCTCTCTCTATATATATATATATATATATATATATATATATATATATATATTTTGGACCTGCACAAGCTCCCGGCTGTATCAGCAAGCTAAAGAATCTTGGATGTAGATGACTTAAAAATAATGTGAGAAAACTCATCTCAGCTGATTGACCGCAGCACTTCATAGAAACCTGTTCGCTAAAGTAAGCATTGTGTTGTGACACTCAGGAAGTGAGACCGGCAGATTGTGAGTTTGTGAGTTTGAGGCTAGCCTAGACTGTCTAGAAAAATTTTGTCTTAAACCACAGGGCAATATCTTTTGCATTTGTAACAGGTTTTAGGCACAAATTCATAATTCTTACATGTTATAAAGTCATTTAGTGGAATCCACAGCTCATATGGAAGTGACATCCAGTGTGAAAAATCTGGAGTTTACATATTTTAGTGTAGTTGCAATTTTTCATCATTATTTGAAAAATTACATGAAGTATGCTTAAAAGTTCAAGTCAGATACTTCAAGTTTCCTAAATCACACTTAGAGAGCACTTGACCTGTGGACTGCTTTGGGTTTTATCTGCTTTTTATAACCTCAACATATTTCATGTAGTAATATGTGGTTTTGGCCAAAGCAAAATGACTTTTTGTACAAATGTGAAATTAATCTAGTCCAAAGATAGTCAATCAATTAATTAATAAGTGAGTCAGTAAAACATTAAAATGGATTCAGAGGACATTTTCAATCACACACGACATTGGGAATTTTGACGTTATTTGGGGTCATCTTATCTACAGGACAGGAAGCAACTGTATCTCTCTGGACAGACAAATTACATCATTACGAACAGCTCATGAACAAGACCCTGAAACTTAACTTTTGTCTCTATAGAGCTGTCCAGTCAGCTTAATAATAGGACATCATCAAAACTGCACATTGAAGGACTCTAGTAACCCCAGACTAGAGGTTCTGTTAAGCAGTACTGCACGTTGAACGGTGGAAGGGACCCTGGGATCATTTCTGTTCATTTCTAAGTTGTTGACAGTACACTCTTTTTGTTCTTGTTCTTTTAACGTCTTTTTTATCGTATATTTTATTTATTTACATTTAAAATGTTATCCCCTTTCCCAGTTTCCCCTCCGGAAACCCCCTATTCCACCTCCCATCCTCCCTCCCCCTGCTTCTATGAGGATGTTCCCCCACCCACCCACCCACTCACCCACTCACCCACTCACCCACTCCTGCCTCCCTGCCACCCACTCCTCTTCCTTGCCACCCACTCCTGCCTCCCTGCCCTGATGTTCTCGTGCACTGGGGCATCGAGCCTTTACAGGACCAAGGGCCTTTCCTCTCATTGATGTCCGACAAGGCCATCCCGCAGCTGGAGGCATAGGTTGCTCCATGTGTACCCTTTGGGTGGTGGTTTGAACTCAGGATCTCTGGAAGAGAAGTACTTTTAACCACCGAGCCATTGCTCTAGCCTTACACCCTTTATTTTGAAGATGCCTGTAAGGGTTTAGTCATTTCCAGGATTTTATGAAACACCTCTCTTCTAAGTCTGCCTTTCCTAAACACACCCGTGCCTTTTTCTAAAAAGCCTTCTGCAATTAGGTCAGCTAAGCCTATACTTTTAGACCTCATGTTAGTTAGAGAGAAAAAAATGTTAATTACTTAATGTAAAAATAAACCAGGAGAACATGTTTTTCTCACTGATTGCCTGACTGTTTGCTGGTACTTACAGCTGAGGGGGAAATTAAATTATCATCACTGATTGGAAGTTCAGTGCTTGTTTTTATTTGGGGAGCAATCTAGAAATGGAGATGCTGTTAGATGGTGAGGAAGATGTGCTCTCCATGCCTGAGTGCTCTGTACCTATGCCAGGGAGGCAACAACTTCTAGGATCTAAATTCACAGTATAAAATGGTGTGGACCTGGTTTCTCCATGGGAAAGTAAAAGAGGGGTTGATTGTGTAATATGTTACCTGACTTAAAAAAGAAATCCTATACTCTAGAAAATATTGGAACTAGAGAAATTCACAAATAATACAAAATATGACTGGACTATCCATCTTGATATTAACGTATCACAGCCCCTTTTTTTTCACTTTTTTAATTTATAATTTGCTTTTGTCTTCTACGTTCTGTGTACATAACCCTCCTTTTTATATCAGCTATCTATCTATATAAATAATCTCACAAATATTGTAAGCATAAATTTTATGTAAAACCTATCTATGCCAGATATTTAAAAAATCTATTATAAGTAGATGTGTCAATATTTAAAATAAAATATAAATTATTTAGTTATTAATTATGAATGTGGTCTATTATAAATGTAATTTAATAAATACTATGTTAAGATCTGATTTTGAATGACATAATAATATTATATGACTTCATTGATTTTTTTGGCTTTTGGTGCATAGTATTTTAAATGATATTTTTCAGTTGTTTTACGTCAAATTTCAGAAAACCATGATCATTTTGTTATTATAAGTATTTGGTTATTTATATAGCTGTTACTAGAAAAAAATCCTGTTTTAATTAAGTTTCTAAAAATATTTTATTAAAAATATCTAAAATAAATTCTTGGCTTTATCTTTTCCCTCATTAGAGTTTCTGTTTTCAAATGTTCACAAAATGAGAGAGGCTCATGCTTGCTAGATAATTTGAAAAAATTGTTGTATCATGTATTATGAGGATGATATTTTGGGGGGATCTTTAGGTTTGTATGCACAGGTTAATAAGCGATAGGTTTTCTACAGTTAAACTCTGATTAGTATAAAGAAGAAATTATGTAATGCCTGACAGTTGATGAACACACAAACACACACACACACACACACACACACACACACACACACTCAAATAACAACCGTTGATGCTCACTAAGACTCCTGATAGAAATAATCATGTAATAGTAAAAGAAATAATCTAGGACTGACAAACATCGCTTTCCTTATTTTATTCATCCATTCTGCTTTTAATATTAATTTTCATTCATAACTTTATTTAAGACTCAAAGAAGCTCAAATTCTTTTTCCCCCTCTGAAGAGCAGACCTCTTCAACAGCAGCGTTTCAACATTGGGTTTTGTGCTTTACCACAACAAACTCGAGATGCATCCAGGCAGCTCTCACTGACTCTCCACTGTGCTATTCGAGGGGTTGCCTTTTATTTGAAATGGACCAGGCGTGAGTCAGTTCTGTCTTCATTTTTTACTGGTTTAAAATACCAGCATAATTTATTTTAATCAATGTAGCCTTCAGCAATTTCAACTATCTTAGGGGGGAGGGATGGAACTCCCTGGAGAATAAAGAAACTGGGTAGTATGAATCACCTACATTTCTCATTTACCCATGCTAATTAAGACCAAGCATTTGAAAGTTACCATCTGAAGGAAAATTAAGCCAATTAACCCGCTGATGAAGATAATTTTCAATATTCTATCAGGAGGCAAAAATCTTCACCAGCCCTTCCTATTCCTACTGTGGGGATGATTTCCTGACTGTCTTTTAGCACTGAGAACAAAAATGAGTGGCTTGCGAGTTCGGTGGGTTCTAATTGCAACTTTTATTTAAATTCTGATTTTTCTGCCCCACGGTTCAGATTCTGATTGGCTGGACCTGATTGAGACCTGATTAGAGTTTGTATTTGTCGATCCTGGAAACTTCTTTAGCCGGGCATTCGGGTGAGGGGCGGATCTGTCTGCTACTATTGACCTGGTTTTTGTCAAGTGACACAGGGGTGCTTTATTAGGAAAGGAATTAATTTGGCACTGTTAACTACCATATAATTCTAGCTCAGGTTTAATTGACTCATGAAGGTCTCTTCAGATCTGAAGATGTTTCTCGTATCTTTCTTTCACTTCTCTTTGACTGCATCACATGCAGCCTTTTGTTGTTTAGTGTTTTATGGTGTTATTATTGTTTTCCTTTGTTTTGTTTTTTTCCAGTGCCTGGAGTCGGTTGGTATTGGTAGCATAAAAAAAAGGCACATCACCCAGTCCCAACTCTTCCTCTCTACCATGAACTGTTCAAATTACTGGACCTGTTTCATTGGGAGTTCTTTCCTACTGAGGGGGAAAGGGATATTGAGAGAATTAAAGGAGAGGTATTTAGTTTTTTAAAAAAAATCGAAACCCAAAGTCTTTTAGACACAAGAGTTGTAACTATTACTTAGCTAAATATTTTAATAGTCTTCGTGATTCAGTCTGCAGTAAACGGGCTTGCATAGAATAAATTAAAATCAAACTGTTATCTCACACCTGATCCTGTTCCTGCCCTTAACTTAATCCACGAGGTTTTAGAACTCGTTTTCCTCTTCAGGTTCTCTGTCCCTGAACCCACTGTACACCCCAAGGGCTTGCCTGCTCCCAACTCAGAGAGTCTAGGGGGAAATAGTATTTAGTAAAATACTCAAGTATGTCATGGACAATCAACGTCCCATCTCTATCCAACTTTCCCCCCATGCCTCCCACATCTTATTTCTAAAATCCCGCCATCCCAAATTGTATTTAGTACAAGCACAGACCCTTTATAATCTTTTGAGTCTTCTTGGAGGTACAGGAAGAACTCATTGCTACGACATTTTTTTGTAAACAACACAAATCTGATTTTTATTTAATACTTTTATCTGATTGCTATTTTTGTCTTTTTTAAATAAACAAAATAATCGAGCTGTAATATTTCTACCTCGGAGGTGTCTGTAGAGCCTTTAGGAAAAGTTGTTATTATTGTTTTTCAAATCAAAAGTTCTCACACATCAATGTAAATTTCTTCTTTTGCCTGGAAACCGTGCAGTGATCCTGTCCCTTCCCCAGTGAATGTGGAAGTGTCTACATTCATGGCTTTCCCAGCTTCAGCTTAATAAGTGTCAGGGTACTCAGTGCGGCAGACAGCTGTGAAGGTACAGTCACTCCTGCATGAGGACCTATTGGCAGCTAGTGATTGCTGGGGACCAGATGCCATCCATCTTCCTGGGTGGTGTGTAGCCACTGGTGAATGACACAAACTGCAATGAATAGTCCCCCACCCCTGCTTTTGCAAGTAACCCCAATTAAACTTGGAAAGTTACTCATACACAAAATCAGGAAGAGGATTAGCTAAAAAGAAGAAAGGAGTCATGAAGGTGGATCAGATCAAAATACATCGTGCACAGGCATAAAATTGTCCAAGGAAAACACATTTATGCATGTGCACAAAGCTGGCAAAGCACAAAACAATTTTTAAAAAATACAAAATATTAAACAAAACTATTAGGGACCAAGTAGCCAGGAGGACAGGCAACATAGCTAAAACTGTCGAGTACCAGTTCACAGCAAATTCCTAGGTTACTTCAAACTCCCAAGGACTTAAAAATCACAACTGCAGATCTCCACAGCATGGTCTGAAGAAACTGAGCATGCTCCCTGCTGTTTCCTGGAAATGTGCTGTGCTTCTGTATTCTGTTACTGGCCAGTCACTCAGAGGCTGGGACTCACCTTGGGAAAGGCAGTTCGTGGCTGGAAAGGGACACAGCTGTGAGTCCCCCTGCAGCCAGCATTGCTAGAAAGCCAGAGAGGGTGGGTGCATGGGCTCTGAATGAGGGCTGTGGTCAAATGCCACTGAATTCAGCCAATTGTTTGTTAACAAGACTAAAAGAAGGCGCTATGGGAGCACTGCAAGGTTTCTAAGTACGGGCTCGTGCTGTGTTTTATTCTGCTTTAACACCCTGAGAGAAGTGGGCATTATTTAAATGAAATTTCCTGTGTCTTTATCAGTTTAGCAGGGCGTTCCATCTCCAGCAGCTGCTAGAGCCTGGACAGAATGGCACAGAGGAGATTCCCTCTGCATAGACTTCTTCGATGTGTCGTGGGGGCAGGGTTCAGTATTGGGGGCAGGGTTCAGTATTCAGCACCCATATGCACATGAATGTACATGTGCACATATGCAAACACGCATACATGCATGCACATGCACTCAGACATGCAGACACACACACCCACAAGCACACACACACACACACACACACACACACACACACACACACACACAAGCACGCAGGCACAAGCACACACATGCGTGCACACAGGCACACAAACGTGCAAGTACACACAGATAATGTACCACAAACTAAGTAAAGAAGGAAAGCAAGAAAGAAAGCGATGAGTCAAACATGGATCCTGGATGTTTATATCAAAGGGAAGCTAGAAAAGTGCCTCACATAGACATTGTTCTAGGGAAAAGACCACATAAGGAACCCTTTGGATTGATGTCTTAAGACTCTGGCTGTTCTGTCCTTAAGTTAACGGATGAAGTTCATTCTAAATGAGTCCTCGTCAACATTACCTGGATTGATGGTAGTAGACTGTCGAGACCCAGTGACAGGTGAATCTAGGCAAGGAGATACAATTCGCTGAGGATCAGATCTTTCTAATCAACAGATCCTGGACTTTGCTCCTGAGCCGCACCGTCTTGGGGCTTGCTACTCACTGGCTAACATGCTTCTAACTGAAACTGTGAGTAAGACAGGATTCAGAAGCCTGATCTGGGCTTAGCTGGGGTGAAGCCTCATCTGATTACGATGCCCGTGATATGGGCAGAAGGGGGCTCTGGTAGGATCTCTGACGAGTCCTTTTTCTGCTTGTGCACTGGCTAGAGTCTTATCCTTAAATTCATAGCCTTTGAATACTGGCTTATTTCACTATGTCAGTGAAAAAAAAATCTGGTTACTCCTAATACCAACCACATCCAATGGAGACTTCAATGGGAAGATCAAAATAGAAAACTGAAAATGTTTAGCGCTGAGCACCGGTGATTCTTGCTTATAGTCCCAGCCACTCACTCCCTGGGCTGAGTAGGGAGATGTCACTTGAGTGCTAGTCCCAGACTAGCCTGGATAAAAGCAAGAGGCAGTCACCCCCATCCCCAACATATATTTAAAAGCCTAAAATATTTTCTATTAGGTCAAAACTTTCTCGTGGAAAATTTCTATGAATATCATTAAGTTGACAGGGGTTATTCTTAGTCAAATCTAGCCCTTCAAATAGTTTCAGATGAAGATGAGGAGAGTTGGGAATTACATGGCAGTTAGAGGACCAGCATCCCTGTTTTAAAAAAGCAAAACCCTGACCAAGATCTGTGCAACGTATATAGAAAAAATGGCTCCTGTTGTCTTTAGATTGACTGGTCTGCAAAGGAAGGACGGATGCAGTGTGAAATACCGAAACTTTTTCCACATATCTGGAGGAACGCACCGCTGAGATACAGTATTTACACTTAGAAAGGAGTCCAGATTTGTCCCAATTAACCTTGTAACTAGATGTACTGCCGCGCTTATTAATGACAGTAATGAGATGCAGACTAGACAATGCATTAAACATCATTGGCATATAAATTAAATTCACATACAGTTTAAAAGGAATAGATACCTTTATGTACTGGACACGAAGGGAAATGATTAAGAAGCTATTTCATAAGAAAAAGCTAATTAGAAAGAAAATTCAATACTTTCTCTAGTGTTCATCTCCATCAACGTTGGAAACAAGTTTGACCACGAACTGAGAAATTGTTCCCATTGAAATTACTGTGCAAGGTATGAAATTAATTTTATGATTGTCCCAATGGAAGCTACAGGAGCCACAAATACTTATGTGCCCATTATCATTTCTCTCTACATTGGCCTACATTTTAATTTGCTTAGGTTTCTATCTAAAGCTTATGAATAATTTAAAATACATCTTCCCGTGTCTCCGCAGCAAAATAGAGATAGATAGAGGAGTCAGATAGCCACTTGCTGTACACAGAATCCAAACTCGACAGGAAGAAAGAGGGGAACTGCACAGGGGAGACGGTTTCCAAAGGTCATTTGGAAGGCCGTGTAATTAAAGGGCTCAGTACCCAACATTCAACATGACTTCCGGAGGTTCCGATAGTTAGCTAAAAGAACTGTAGGCAGGATAAAGGTGTTCTAGGATTCCCCTTCAGACATTTGTGCCCTCAAACTTAGAAGGAATATCTAACTAGGACTTTTATTTTGCTCCTTTTAGTAAGGAAAACCTGGGATTTGATGAGGACACTGACCTCTCCCTACAGATTTTTAGGAAATATTTCCGTAGCGAAAGGCAGAAAGCTAAAGGGGGTCTTCCTGGTTGTCACCAGCACATCATTCTTGCTTTCCTTCCCCCAGATCTTCCTGAAAAAAAAATCCTGATCTACTTTGGAACAATAGCAGCCACAGAGAAGGAGGGGAGTGCCACCCACCCACCTATGTAACAAACATCAAGTACAATGGTGTCAGAGCCACCATCAGAAATCAATCAAAGACACTTTGCTTTTGTGAGTTTTAATTTTTTTTTTTAATTCACAGCAACTCGGAGAACCAAGGAGGAGAAAAAAAGCAAGCTTCTAAACAAACGAAATTAGTAACAGCAGACCCATTGCCAAGGGCAACATGTGTTTGACAGAAGACACGATGATGACAGATGAGGCCCAATCCCAGTCTACATTTTGTCTACAGAGTGAATTCATAATATCTTAAATATTACCAGCCACACCGCACTCACCTTTGTTCTGCTGAGCGGAAGGGGCTGTTAGCAGAAGTCAGCAGGGTGTAATTTCCTTCACTCCTCCCCCTGCCGACCCCCCTTCCAGTTGACAGTAATTGTTACAGCTTCTCTCCTCCTCTCAAGTTCTCTTCATCCATCCTCTGGATTCAGGATTTTTTTTTTCCTCCTTTTTCTTCTGTGACGAAGTTCCATGTGTATGGTTCTGCCTCTCGGACCAAGCATTTTTAGTAATTTGAAAATTCTCTTAACCAAGGACACCATTAATTTTCAAATTAATTTTTTCATTGTGTGTGTGTGTGTGTGTGTGTGTGTGTGTGTGTGTGTGTGTGTGTGTGTACACACATGCCAGGGCATATACGTGGAGGTCGAAGGATAATTTGTCAGTCCTCTCCTTCTACCATCGAAGTCCTGGAAATCCAACTCAGGTTTTGACATCAAGTGCATTTATCCACTGAGCCAGTTCTCTGCCCTGAAATTTCACACACACATGCACCCACACATGTGAACTCACACATGTGCACTCACAGGCACACGCATGCACACACAGAGGCACAAACATAGATGTACATGCGCACACACACGTGCATTCACATATGCACACTCACACACTCACACACATACACACTCACACGCACCCACACACACACTTTTTCACATACTTTGGTGTCAATGATTTTGGTTTTTAGCATGATACATTATTCACAGGGGTTCTCTAGTGAACCCTACTCACCTACCCACTTTATACCTGACTAACCAAGATCCAGAAAGGTAGTGTGGTAAATCTAGGTCACATTAAATATCCTATATCCACAAACTTATCTTAGGTACATTTTCCTGCCTAGATTTGTTTCCTTCAAAAAGCTCATGGGAAAACCCAGCGTTATAGTCACTAACTCTTAGATACGGAAGTATAGGCTCAGAGAAGTTGATTAATTCCTCCAAAGTCACACAGCAATCACTGTGATACAATACCTTCTCATGGAAGTATTCTCAACTGTGGTATCAGTTATCTATAAAAAGGTAAAAAGTAACCCATTTTAATATTCTTCATTAGTATTTCTTTCATCCTTTGTTGTTTGTCCCAAACTCTAATAAATAAATCAGTGGGATAGAGGCGATCATCTCACGGCATTTATAATTTCTAGAAGGTAGTAAGGAACAGTACATAGGTTGCTCACTACGCCAGTCACTAGAAATGCTGAAATGACACTTGATAGTGTGGTTTTTTTTTTCAGTTTTGTTGAAATCATCACCTCCCACGAGACTTTACAAAATATCTGAAGATTTTCAGAGGCCTTTCCACAAAACAAAAGTTTCCAAGCCTAACGTAGAGCAGAAATCTGAATGTCTTCTAGTGTTCAGTTTACAGAACTCTTTATTACAAAGGACTGGCTTTGCCTTCTCCCCCTCTTCCTTTGCCCGATAAGCTTCAGAAAAATGTTCATAAAGAACCACCTAGAAAACAATATGGAGCCTTCACCTGCACTCTGTTTAGACAGACAGCGGAGGTGACAAAGGGACAATGAATAGAGGCAACTGCAGACTGGTAAGGTGGCCCTATTTGTTATTGGATCATCAGCCTCTAATTTTAGAAAGCTATGAACCTTCATTCCCTATTGTCCATGATTTAATTAATGCCCATTATTTCCCCTAAATAGTGCCCTCTTTTGAGATGCTATTTATACACACAATTTCTGAAAATACACAGAATATGCAGGGCAAGCAGAAGCCCCACCAAATGTTCTGTGAGAAGTACCTGGGTCTCTTTTGTCTTGGGATTGTCTCCAGGACAAATTTGTGGCTGTACCTTCTTGAGGGAATTCCAGCTTTCTGTTCGTCTTTATGTGATTTTAATATATTTGATGTTGCATTTCCATTACTTTGCACCTATTTTCTGCGACTGCACTTAATTCGGCTTCTACAGGAGAGGCTGAAAAAGAGGCGCTCCTGGTGGGTGCTGATTTCCTTCTGTTTCTTTTTATGGTGACTTTGTGCACTTGTGCATACTACCTTCCACACCAGGAGAGGCATCAGAAGATGTGGTACCTGGACATCAAGCTGTGTTTGTAGAGAAGGGCGCATAAGAATACAGATACAGATCCATGTGTCACTTAAACCACGGTGGAAGCGACAGGGAGCTCCATCTAATGATGGAATATAGATTGAATCGTAGGTATCTATTTGTGGATTTTCCTAGTTACAGACCTGGGAGGTTTTCCATGTCATTTCAATTTGTTTGCTATTTGGATCCCTTGACTTGCAGTTTTCTCGAGATAGAAAAGAGAAGTTTTAAAAGATGGATTTGGACCTAGATAGGATAGGATGCCTGCAACCCCAGCCCTAGAAGGTTGAGGCAGGATGGCCAGTTGATCCAAGGCCAGCCTGCAGGAGATGGATAGGCCTTGGGTCAAAAACAAACATAAAGCAAGACTGTTTCTCTTTACGAAATTCAGGTTCTTTCTTAAAAATTAACTGTGAAATTGAAGAGGCCCTCATTCCCAAGGTGAGTGTCTTGTTGTTGGGATATAAATTTCCTTTTCTCATAGATGCTAAAGCCCAGAATGTCTTCTTTCCACAATCACTAGGTTCTAGGAGAGACGAAGTGCTGTGTTAAGAACACCTTGACTCAGGGCAGTCACTCTAGTTCCTGACTTCATCCAGGATGCCACCGACTGCCTTGGTGCCAATTGTATGCACTAGGTGCTTGGGGATCTAAGGAGATTCAAACCTACCCACTGTGCACCACCGAATCTTGGCTCTGCCACCTTAGATGCATCACTTTGACACCAGGGCACTAAAGTCTACGCACAGGAAAGCCCTGAGCGTGCCTTCATCTGTGCTGTTGACCCTGTGATGCAAAGCCAGAAAGCATAACTCCATGTACCTTATCTTTTAGCAAGCATTCCGAATCATCCATTATTACATGAACAAAGCAACCACTTAGTAAACTGACAAGTCTTCAGATATTAAGATGTTCTTGTGACTTGACCATCTCGCAGACATACACTTTCTCCCAAAATTTAAAGAAAACGTGAATATTTAGGTATTTCTTTCTTCTGTTTGTTTTCTTTTTTCAAATCCACTTAATGACCAAATGTTTTGTCAAGTGTTCCGTGCACTAGAAAATGTTATACATTTAATGACAGGAAGGCTGTCAGTGTGATGTGTTTAAAAAGAGATGGACAGACGGTGGGAGATTCGGTTTGACTTCTTTAATACATTACACTTAAAGTCTGTCGGATGCCTTTGGTAAGACAGGTCCATCATGGTAATATGTTTTTTACATATTCAATTCATGAAGTTTAACGGCTTCTTTTAATTTCACCAGTGCTGAATTGGTCCTTTAAAAGCTTCCCCTCATTAACGCAAAAGGAAATTGAAAGGAAGAATGAACCAAATGGTCGTATGATCATTAAAAATTATTCAAAACGGGAGGAAGCATCCCTCTTGCTTCTAAACAGTCAGAGTCATCATTGTTATGGATTTCATAACATGTGGACTGCACATTTTCCCACCATTGCAAAACACAAGGAAAAAACGCTCTTGTCCCTGTCCCTCTCTGTGTATTGCAATTTCTAATTAGCATAAGAGTAAAAAAATAGAAAAGAAAAGAAAACCGGAGGTGTCTAGAAAGAAACAAGGAAGAAAATAGCTGTTGATTTTGCTCCTGTGAATGGATATGTTGAACATTTTCAAGGAAGTAATGCTACTGTGGGTGGAGGGAAGATCTAGATGAAAAATTCCTCCTGTAAATTGAAATGTCTATACAAAAGGCAAGAACAGGTTCACTTATTTAAAACCCTTACTGCTAGAAAGTCTCCAGCCTCAGCCATCTAAGACTCTTTGGCAAAGAGAATGAAGAAATTCATGTGGCATGAATCTTTCTTCTATGTGTCTTTGAACCTGGAAATGTCTGTGATATTTTACTTTGGGTTTTAAAGTCCAGATTGAGTGTGCCCTCTCTGAATTGTGCAGGGACTTTTCTGAAGACCAGCACTAGGGGTAATTGGTGACATCAGTTTTACCTGCCCTTCCTGTCACTTACATTCCAAAAGCATGGAGAGGGACAATCATTTCTACTTTTTATTGTTCTTTTACATGCACTTATGTCTGTGCACCATGTAAATGCCTCCTGCCCTCAGAAGCTATTAGGTCTTGGATCCCCTGAGACTGGAATTATGGACAGATAATAGGTATACTGTGATTGCTGGGAACTGAACCCAGATCTTTGGAAGAACAGCCAATATTTTTAAATCTCCCGGACAAACATTTCTTAGTTGTTTTTGTGGCTTGTTGCATTCTACATTCTCACTAAGTAATACTTTTGCACAACCATGTTGTTTAAATTGTATTAGCATAGCAGAAACACACTTACTGTATCAGTTTGAAGAGACGGCTTGTAGAAACAAAGTGATTTAAACAACTCCCTGTGTATTCACATGTAGGGACATCATATCCCATCACATCTTCTGATATACTTTTATGTTACTTGAGGTAACATCATGCTATGTGGGTTTGGCTGCCCAGTACTTTCTATGGAGCCCAAACTACTTTCAAAGTCACAGCATTCCTCCTGCCTCTGAGTCTTGATTATAGGTGTGTATAGTCTGGCTTGTATGTGTGTGTTGTACATACGTGTATGCTTGTTCGTGTGCACGTGAATACACATGGAAGCATATGTTTGCGGAGGTCAGACATCAACATCATGTGTTTTCAATTACTCTTCACTTTATTTACTGAGCCAGGGTCTCTCATATGAACTAGTGTAGGTAGCCATCTTGGTCTGGGGACCCCATGTCTTCTCCCTAGCACTAAGATTACATGCTGGATGCTGTGTCCACCAACTTTGACATGGGTACTGGAGATGGGAACTCTAGTGTTCATGCTTGTGGGGCAAGCACTCTCTCCATCGAACCATCTTCCCAGCACCTCATTTTGTATTTTTATGTATCAACAACTACAGGTACTGGCGGTGACACATCTATATGTGTAGGATGTGGTCCATCTGTAGTTCTAACTGATGGAGGGGAGTGGGAGTTTAAGGTGAGCCTTAGCAACAGTGCAAATTTCAGGCCTTCCTGGGAAAAATTAATTTAAAAATTCCACCTTGACAAAGCATAAGAAAATGCTCACAGTGAAGGATCTGTTTATTCATAGCTAAGCTAATGCTTCTTGTAGCCCAGTCTCACCTGGGCCCAACCTGCCTGGATATCCAAGACTAGATCTGATAGGGTAGTTCTAGTGGTGTGAGCATAGACAGCCTGTTGTTTCTCTAATCTGTTTGCTTCTGGGACTCCTTCCTCCCTTCTTAAGTAAACTGATTATTTAGATCTCCCAGGAGTCATGCTCAAATGTTCCCTGGGAGATCGAGCAGATGTTTGCTTTTTGTATTCCTAGTGTTGACTGCCGCTACAGTGAAAATGTCTTAGGGGATAATTGGTCTAGGAAAATGATGGAGAAGCAGGCATAAGTGACGGTCCAAGTATCAGGGCCAATATGTCACCTTTGATTCTGTAGCTGCAGAATGGACCCATGACCTCTTCACAAGAACTGTGCATTCTGCATGTTGGAGGTGGCCGCAGAGCAGATTTGCAGAGAGGGGTTTATGTATAGAGTGTCCATGAATGTCAGTAGCCTGGGACTGCTGGAGAGAAACAAAATAAAAACTTCTGGCTTGCAAACCCAAAAGCTTTCAGGTTAAAGTTTAGAAGAACATAATGAAACCAGGTTCAAATGAAATTTTCCCCATTTTTTCTTTTTCTTTTCTTTCTTTTCTTTCTTCTTTCTTTTCTTTTTTCTTATTTTTCTTTCTTTCATTCCCTTCCCTCCCTCCCCCCTCCCTCCTGCCTTCCTTCCTACCTTTCTGCCTTCCTTCCTTCCTTTCTTTCTTTCACATTACAAAAGTTAGGAAGGATGATGAAACCAATACAGAAACATTAAAAAATGTCTTTATCAATACATTAATTTGTTACAAATTTGATCTTTTGTTCTCAAAGATTTTTAGAATATAGTCACCTCTCATTTTTATATAGAAAACACCTTGGTGCTCAAAATGGCACAATTAAGGTCTCCTTCTGTTATTAGGGCTTGACACGTAATCCATACTACATCCTCTGGTCAACACTTACATATCTAATCATCTCCTTTATTTCTTTTCCCATGGCAAAGCCATGATTTAGATCCTCTTTCTTTTCTAAAATCGATTTGAATAGAATTACATAAATCACCTCGTCTCTTCCTACCGACCCTTTCTATCCCTCTCCCTCTCAAACTTTTGAACTCATTTGTTTTGATTATTGCTAATACGTATCTGTGAATAAATATAATGAATCGAAACCCTTTTAATGCACAACTTAAGTGTTTTCACACACACACACACACACACACACACACACACACACACACACACACACACACACACACATACATATATTTTTTGCAGCTAAATCGGTTTAGGGACTCCATCCCCGGGCAAGACTCCTTTCACATAGTTGTTAATTGACTGTACTCTCTTCAGCTAGCAGTGGGGGGCCCCACGAGATTTTCCCAATACCACCATGGCATGTCAACTTGTGTTCTTATTGTTCATGTCTGGTTTACGTAGCCATGTTTTGGGGGAATCTCAGAATGCACTACATGCACACAATGGAATGCTTCGCAGCTCTTGAGACCTCTTCCTTACCTGCCTTATGATTTGTATGTTGTAAGTGTTATTTGGGATGAGTTTTCAAATTTTACCATGGCTCATAAAATGCCTCCCTACAACTATTAAGACATCATTGTCAAATGATTGTGCTTTTACAAAACACTGTCCACTGGTTGAAACAAAACATTCCTTGAGAAAATTGTCAGAAAAGAGTGGTTGGAATCAATGGTTGTGCCTTAACAGAAGACAAGCTTGCAGGCATCCTCAAGTGAATGATTGCCTATAGCTGAGGCAGTGACTTTACACAGGATATCATCTTCTCTTGATGTCTCCCTGTACCATTTATTCTTCGGTCCTTTCCCTCTTCGGGCAGACTTATCTTCCATGGGATTTCTTTGTGGATTTCCATTTAGTTTCCTCTTTCAGCCTGTTAGTTTTTGGGTTTCGTGGTGCTTTTGTGCATTATGGTTTGCATCATGCTAGAATTACAATAAACGCCTTGTAATGAGCAAGACTTGCCTTCCAACAGTACATCTTGCATAACAGAAAACCTACCACTTCTCATCTACCATATTTTGTTGCCTCAGTTATAAACCGTGCTTACATGAGCATACATTAAAACCTTCTTAATGCCTAGCTGCTATTTTTTTGTTACTTTCAACAGTTAATTTCCTGTTAGGAAATGTTAACCAAGAAATTCAATTTCTTAATTTGTTCTGCATATTTACCACCTTGAAGCTCTTGAAGAGTGGCTCCATCAACAAAAACAATCTTGTCTAAACATTATAGCATCTTCATTTTGTAAAGAATACTTTGATTGCATGTATGATTCTATGTTAATTTTGTCCTTTTCTTCTTTAAATTTTTAATGACATGGTGCTAGGGTTTATTATCAGCAATAGTATAATTGCTATATTTCTTACCCTGCGTGTGTATGCATATGTATCTGTGTTTGTATATCCAATATTTGTATATATTAAACCTGTAAGTAAAATGAAGGTTGTATTGCTATGATACTTAGAAATGTGAACAAACTATGCCATGTCTGAACCTAACTACCACAAGCACCATCTCCTGTAATTAGTGGCTTTCATTCTGAATACATCTTTCCATTCTACTAATGGTACTTCAAATATGGTACCATGCATTTCTGTATTTAATACCCCCTTTCTCTGGACATTACGCATTTCTCCTTATCCTTTAATTAAGTTTCTCCCAAGTTTTAATTATACTGTAGCTTAACATGACATGGTTTTGGATTTGCTGATTCTGTCATTTCCCATAAACCTGAGAACAAATTTAAGCTGGTATTTCTTCAAATATTTCTTTCTGTCTCCTGACCCACCTCTTCTGTCAGGACCTCAACTGCGCTATTCTGTTGCTAGATGTTGCTCTGCAAGTCTCCATGCTTCTCATTACTCTCAGAATCGTCCCTCCCCTGTGGTTTAATGTACATGGTTTCTATCATCTCCACTTTATTAATATTTCATGCATAGTGGCTAATCTGCTGTTTTGCTCATCCAGTGGATCCAATATTATTGATACAGTACTCTTAGCTCTAGAAATTGCATTTGGTTTTTACCTGTATATGGTCTTATTGTTTCTTTCTTACCTTCATGTTTTCCTTGAAAGCATTTAACATGCTCACAATAATTATCTTCCAGTGTTCTTATCACTCTCACTCTAGGTCTTTGACTATTGATTGCTATTTCTTCTGGCTGTGGATCATATATTCTAGCTCATCCTTCTAGACCACATACATGCAACTATTTTCTCTTGGACACTGAAATTTTAAGATGCTGTTTAACAAAGCCAGGACTTTCGTGTTGGTTGGAACTAGAATGTACCACATTTTGAAAGTCCTGGGGATAGTTTCACCTACAGCAAATTTGGAGAAGTTATGCTTTTGTTAATGATTTTCTTTTCTGATCTTATACATTCTCACGAGCAGCTCAGGATCATGTTAAATGCTGGAAGTGGGCATCTGTAGATCTTGGAAACATCTTATCCAAATGCCTCCTTTCCATGCATTAATCTACCCATACCACTGTTGCTGCTTCTGCTACACTACAAGCTCTAACGCCTCCATCCTGAGAATCTGCTGCTCTTTGTTTTAACTTTCCCCTCTTATCATTCCAGTCTAAAAAGGACTGAGGATAAAAATCTAAAGCCACTGTGGGCTTTGCTTCTTTGCTGTCCTCACTGCTCGGATGTGCCTTGAGCTGAAATTTATCTGAAATATGTTTAATCTCCTTCTCTTCTTATAGTTTTCATATTTTGGTTGATTATGACAGAAGTGCTAAGCTGGTACCAACACCCCATCCTGCTCAGACGTAGAAGAAAGTCATATTTATTTAATATGATAGTTGTAAGCCCAGTCAAACTATATACAATCCTTACTATGTTCCTCATTCTTATGCTTGAATCCCAAGAAGATTAATTATATCGTCAGTGTAGCTCTTTCCCATCTGGTCTTATGTGTCTACCGGGTATCTCTGAATCTTGACAAGATCAAAAGTGCCATATGGAAGGATATCTACATGGGTCCAGGTCAATATAAGGTCCACTAATGTCTTATATGGGTTAAATTTGATGTATAACATTCTCAGTCTCAAGGTCATGGATAATGAGTTATTTTACAGTTGCATGACCTGAAATATCAACTAATCTCCCCCAAATACAAGCAAATATTATAATAATATATTAGGAAAATAAGAAACTATATAATTTACATGATGCTGTCATGATAAATTAGCTTAAATCAAATAGCATAAATATGTTTAATTATTCCAATATTGAAGATAAAAAAACCAAAAATCTATGTATAGCTCATTTTAATGATTGCATAAGACTCAATGTTTTAGAAAATTAGAAAAAAAATTGATGACTACTTCAAAACACATGTCTTGTATTTTGAAATCTATAGACTAATTTTCAAGAACTAGAAATTGTATATACACCCAAAAAGTGAAGTTGGATAAAAATCTATCTATTCTGAGTGAAGAAAAATCCTTTATCAAGTATAAGAAAACTGCCTGTAAGATACACATGCACACAGTCATCCATTCTGTTAATATACGTGATCAGGAGATAAAAATGAGAAAATAAGGTATCATTAAAAGATTCTTTGGTATCTGGACTTATCAAACATTTTATGTAAAAAACTTTGTGGTGACTATTTTAGGACTTGGGGGCTCTTGGCTTTGTCGCAAATGTTCAATTTTGCCATTGTGATAGGACAAGAGCCATAGAAAGGAAGTAAATGCATGAGTGTAACCACAGTCAATTAAAACTTTACATCAGAGGTTACAGGATACATTTGGCTAACATCTGGAGATAACCAGATATCCTAGCATCTCTGGAAAAGGGGAACACTGTATATGGCCAGTTCTGAATTACCGACATACCCAAGCCTGAGAGCACCCATCTGCTCTTCATCTGCCGATAACAGGGCATTGGTGTCTTGAAAGTTAGATCTCACGTCTCCTTTGCTAGTTCCAATGCTAATCTATTTTTGTGTTTATTTCCATTTTTGCTTTTGGCTTTCACATTTGGATTTGGGATTTTGTTTGAATTTTCCAGCCATTCTCCATCTCATTACTGTTTCTTTTTTCCTGACTTAGACTGCTTAAGGCTGCATAACTCGAATATGTTTTCTTTCTATGTCCCAAATACTGAGTTGGTCAACACAAGTTATGGTAGAATGGGAGGGGGGATTATGAACTATTAAGGCTTGATTTGTATTTTCTAGATCAGGATGAAGAATAATGTTACCCCTACCAGTTTTTTCCTTAAACTGTCCAAAAAAAGGTAGCAAACCTGAAGTGATGATTAATAGCTATAAATTGTGAACTTCCTGACTGATTGAGAACATGTCCATCAAAAACTATATAGAAATACATTATTTTACTTGTGTGCAACTGCACGTGTGTTTGAAAGGCAGAGTGTTCCTTAGAAGACCTGCCTTAGCTGGCCAGTGAAAACCAGAGTCTTCCTGTCTCTGTCTCCTCAGGGCAGGAGTTACAAGCACATATCGCCATGACCTGCTTACTACATGGATGCTGGGATTCAACTCAGGTACTCATCATCATGTACAAATTGAGTTTTCTCCCGGAGCCCCAGTAATATTCCTTTAAAGAAATGAAACAGTTTTTAAAAGTTTTCAGAAAAAAATGGCAACATGTATGTTAATCTTCATAAAACACTGTAACATCCACATTGGGTTTCTGTGAGGTTTTAATCGAAAGGACATATATAAAGGACCTAAAACCGTGATGTTGAATGCATTAAAAATTAAACCACTGGCTCTCATATATCAAGCACTGGGGAAATACTAACTGAGCCAATCAAGTTATGAAAACAAGTACAAAATTTCAAATGGTGTTTTAGTTAAGAAATATGTCTTATTCCTTAAATACAGCTCTGTTGCAGTAGGATAAATAGCAACTAAAACTTGCCTTAAAAGATTTGATGGAGAGCCACACACTAACTTTTGGAAGAATTCTTTGGACATTTCTACAAGGCAATGCAGAACAGTCAATGGATAATTCTGAAAGACAAAGACATAATACATGGGATTCTAGCAGAATGCATAGTGTCATACTCTTCTGCATGGAAAATAGGACTGCCTAATTATTTGTCATATTTTGGTATATTCATACTCAAGAAACCTAACTAGGAAGAACCAGACAGAAAGTTCTTCAGCAAAGGTTTATAAAAATAAACTTCAATACGAAGAAGTTCCCTACAAATGTTTGCTCGTGCCTTTTATTTTTCAAAAAGCAAAATAAGATATTTAATAATCTCTTTCATATGGCATAATTTCACTCATTTTTGCCCTAAGCAAAAACTGATTTTTGTCAATAAACTTGCTCTGCGCTTTTTCAAAAAGGAAACCTAAGCTAAAAAGGTATAATTCTTTGAGCAAGAAAATGATCCTTAAACTAAATTGTAACCACATTTTTAATGTTTTGAATTGAAAAAGAAAAGAGAAAATAAATAGAAAAAATAATTCCAGGAGAAAATCCGTGAAGAAAATTATGGAAAAATCAGAATTAAGAATCAGCAGTGATTTTTTTTCTTAACCTGGACCAGCTATATAGCTCAGTCGGTAAAGGCATTAGCTTGCTGACCTGAGTTGGATTGTATGTAGTTGAAGGAGAGAATCAACTTTCTCAAGTTGTCTTCTGATGTCTATATACCAACTGTGAAAAATATTAGATTACATACCTATCACACTGAAGAGTAAATATAAGTAAATGCTTTAAAGGAAAAATAAGCTGATTGGTTGTTATATTGGTTGTTATATTGGTTTATTTGGTTACTTGGAGAAAACAATAGACACCAGATTGATCACAGGATTATTCTATTCAAATTCCTAAGGATCATATATTACCCAAAGAACATTGGTCTGGAGGGCAAGAGCCTGCCTGGTACAGGAGTCAGGCAAGGGCGGAAAGGGAAATTTGCCTACGACTTTCAGACATTCCTCAGTGTTGCTCAACCGCTCAGTTCAATGCACACAGTGGTACTGGGTGGCACAGATAGCGAATTGTAGAGTCTCGCCCCATCTCTTCTCTCTCGAATGACATAATGGTCCCCAGTGCTATCCAGAACACATTTGTCTACTTGGACTCCAGTCTGTGATGGAAGATAATAAACCTGTGATCACCCCGAAAGAACACATATCTATCATTTGTCAGGGCAGACCAGAAAGGATTGTCTGATCAAGGATGAAGGAAACGAAAGAGTGAAGGAGAAAAACAGGGAAGCGTTGGAGCAGCTTAGGTGACTAGGGATCCACACTTGGATAGTTACGAAGTCTCTTTTGAGATTCTAAATGACTATTTCCACGCTCCCTTCCATTTTCCCGAGATTAGCATTTTCCGAATAACAGTGACAATGATTCACATCCGAAATTCTGAAGCCTTGCTATATGGGTGTAAACTACATATTTGTTTAACGAACTTATTTTTTCCTGCTCTTGAAAATATTTCCTTTATTCCTTGAGGATGTAATATAACATATTTCAATCATTTGCATCTGCAATTCTTTCCCTTTCCTTGATGGAGCACTGCACCAGGGATCAAACCCAGGGCTTCCAAATGCGAGCAAGTGCTTACTTCTCCACCTCAA
This sequence comes from Rattus rattus, assembly GCF_011064425.1. Lineage (NCBI taxonomy): Eukaryota > Metazoa > Chordata > Mammalia > Rodentia > Muridae > Rattus > Rattus rattus. The sequence goes on from NC_046159.1 coordinate 48,636,525, forward strand.
ATCTCAAAAGAAAATTCTCTCTGTCAAATCACATTCCTTTACAATATTATCTCACATGCCGGCATTATAGCTTTGACTTTTATACAACTAATTCCCACAGAACCCGAGTTTTGCTTCTTTTGTTAGCTGTCCCTTACTTCCAGCCTTATCTTACACTTAAGAAAATTCATGTTCAGAAATGTATACAATTTGCCCTGGAGGATCCAACTCGAATTTGAATATGAATGTGCCATGTGGTAAAGCTGCCCTCTAAAACCTGAAATTAACTTTGAGGATGTTGTGGAAAATGAGTGGATGGGCTTGCCAACCAGCAAAAGGAGAAAAGCGATAGGGAAGGAGTTTTGGATGATTGCTTAATCCAAGCAAAAACAGTTCAGTGTCTATTTCCATTGTAAATTTCCCAAGTCTAAAAAAAAATGCAAGGTTCATATAGTTTCCTTCAGATGCTTCGAGCTTTGAAACAGAATGAGGCGAAGAGTCACATTTTCAAAGGCTGAAAAATGAATTAAGGTCGACTTCTCATTAGTCCGTGTCTATTTTTTCAGTCTATTAACAGTGTACATAAGGGTCGACATTCCACAAAGCAATATAAACCACATTTTATCGCAGGCTCGTAATTTTGGAATTAGAGAATTTTGGCTCCAAAGCCTTAAGGCTGACAGATAGCTGTAATAATTCCAAAAAGAATCTAAATTTATGTGTGTCTGAGCAGAACATCCAGCATTTACATTTTTCTACGACACACTCCCTATGTGGCGGATGAAGTGAAAAGTCAAAATTTAAGGGATGAGCATAAAATCTACAGGACATCTTTAGGATACCCAAAATTATGAAGAACAACTTCCGGTCACATAAAACCCATTTTATGATGTATGCTTACAATACGGAGAGAGACTCCTTCAGGAAACTCCTCCAGCTACTTAAACTGTACACACACACACACACACACACACACACACACACACACACACACACACACACAGCGCTAAGGAACACAAAGATGTGTGTTGTGGAAAAGAACTCAGCGATAGGCATGTGCTGTGTTTGACTGAACTGTTAAGAAAGATTACACTACTTTAGAATTTTACATGCTGATTTGTCAAAGAAACCAGATTTTCTAAATCAAAAAACAGCTAGAAATACATGTTAAGATAGGATCTACAAAATCACTTCGAATCCATTTTGGATGAAAAGACTAATTTACTTTAGTCTAAAAACACAGAGAAAACATTATTCACTCCCAGAAGAAATCAGTAAAGATGACTCTAGGATGAAATCAACACAGGGAAACGGCATGTTCTTTTTACAAGGCAAACATATCCAGATCTCTCATGGGCATGAACAATCTTTCATTTTTCTGTTACTATCTGCTTGTCAATCCTGTCATCTTCCCATGTGATGCTCCTTTCTAAGTGCTGCACATCACAGATGGACTTCCAGAAGTTTGGTTTTTAGGCCATGCTCCCTTCGTCCACTGTTATTTAATATTATTTTTGGAAATTCTGGATAATCCAAAAAAGAAAGAGGATATCACTATTATAAAGAAGGAGATAAAATCATAAATATTTGCTAGGAGCTCAGAAAAGCTAAGAAAATTGGACTTAATAAACATTCAAGATTATTACTCATAATAAAAATGGGCAAGCAAAAGATTAGATTACAGTATTACATTTTGTCTAATATATCAGCACGTTATAACAAATTATTCTGCCGTAAAGACTATCAGATGAACTTGCCTTTCCCCAGTGTTGAGGACATAAATTAGAACCATGTTTCTCAAAGGTAATTGGATCATACATATTAGAATTTATATTTTGGATCCAATAATTTTACTTTTAGCATTTTTTCTAAGAAAATTGGATAATGTAAATGTGAAATAAAATTGATAATTCTGCATACACACATATGTGTACATAGACAAATATCTATGTTCATTAAACATAGAACATGATATTCATTAAAAAGTTTATATATGTATATATATATGTATATATGCACACACACATATCTTCTTGAAAAAAAAAACCAAAATAATAAGTGCTCTAAGGAAGTAGGATGTATGTATCACATCTTTCACTCCATGGCTTGGGGATCATTGTGCGAGAGAGATTAGAAAGATTTTGAGAGACAGAAAGGGTAGATGACTTCTAGGAAATTGTGTTCTCCAGACATAACAAGGGAAATATGCACATATAAACTCACAAATACTGTAACAACATGCACTAGGCCTGTGCTAGTTCAAGCTAGAAAAATTCCAGCATGGAGGGGGGAAGTGGGGCATGAAATTCTACCCTTAGTTGAGGATGTATTGGCATTTAGTTGCTTCTGAAAAAGGAATAGTCGGTTTTAATAATGTGACCTCTAGGAGCTTTGCCACACTCCTGGGCATGCCCCACTCCCAGCATTAGTTGGGCAACACAAACTGGACTCATTGAGAAAATAATTAAAAAACTCAAAGTTGAACAGATAAGGAGGGGAGAGTAGGGAAAGTAGCTATGAAAGTAGTGAGAAGGTAAAAATAATTAAAATATACTTATGAAATCTTCCAAAAGTAATAAAATATTTTAAAAAGAACATTACAGAAAACATTAAATTAGATCATTTCTGATATGCTACTAGGCTAGAAATTGAATAGAAAATTTAGTGTGAGCAATATTCAGGTCTTGATTCTAAAGAGCTTACGTCACGGAGCTGGGAGATGGCTCAGGATAGAGTGCTTGCCACACCAGTGGGAAGACAGGAGCTCAGACTCTCAGAGTGCGTGTAAAGCTGGCCATCGTAGGGCACGCCTCCAATCCCAGGGTTCCTATGGCAATATGGAATACAGATCCAGGAGAACCCCTTGAAGTCTGTGAGGCAGCTAGCCTGGCATATGCCATGTTGAACCAAAAGAGTCTGTGTAAAACGCTGCAGAAGGTGAGGACTGATGTGGTGTATGAGGTTGTCCTCTGACCGCTAATCTGCTGACTTAGTAAGCTGACCTTTCCCTTCGATGCCAAATGAAATATAGAAAGAAAATATAGAAAGATAGCAACAGCTTTCTCTTATGTCCTCCCAGTAGTTACTTCTTCCTGCCTTGCTACGTTCCCCCTGCCTCAGCACCTACAATTACAAAAGAGGATGTCTAATTCTCTTGTTATTTGTAAAGAGAAAAAAGTACCAATTTTGGACATGGAAGTAGTAAAAATTAAGCTTCAATATGACTGAGCTTAGATTTATGAAATGTTGTGCTCTGATTACTTCTGAATTAATATTTGGAGCCAGACTTTCTGTTTTCTGAATATAAAAATCATATCCCAAGTTGTCTTCTCTATACATCTTAGTATGGATATATATATATATATATTTCACATCTGAAATATCAAATGTTAATATGTTTGGGCTTCAGTGTATTCACTGGTCTGTCTCTAAAACAATGCCAGATCATTGCTAGGTACATGGTAGGTACTCATTAAGTATCTGATGAATGCACAAATACATGAATTATTACTTTAAAGGCCTGTGGGATCCTGAAATAGTCACAAACATTTTTAATAAGCCTGGGGATCTTTAAAGGATGAGGTTTCTGCAGTGCTTTGCAATTGTGGTCATTAGTCACAGCAAACTTGTAAGACATTGCAAAAGGGGCCTTTATGCTGACCCAGCCCTTTATAATATACAAGTTTATTTCATAATGTCAGACTTTTAATGAACTATGATCATCATTTGACAATACTCTTCCAGTCATACCAGAGAAAATGGTAATAGGCCTCATTTATGAATACCTAGTAGATGACAATTTCTGCAGCTGTACTCTGCATGCAGAATTACCCTCAACCAATAGTGTTGGAAGCCTTGGATGAACATATTCTTGCAGTACTCGGTTATAATTTTTTGAATTTGGACAAAAGATGGGTTCTAAAGATAATGCGGTATCCTAGGTTTTCAGATGAGAGATACCTAAGCCCTAGATGCAATTCCTGGTTCCTAAATTTAAGCCCTACCTAAACAGGTGCCTTAAGAGCTAGAGGGAAGGGAGCTGTCACGTAGGCAATGGATTTCTGCCCTCTTCTTCCTCAGCCTTTCTCTGTTCATCTTCATTGTTAAGTCGAGTACGCATAGGAGGCATACCTCTGGTTGCCTGAAGGTTCTTCCAGAACGTTTTAACTAAAGATAGGAGACATACCCTGCATGTGGGTGGTACCATCCAAATGTCAGGGGCACTGGTCTGAATAAAAAGGGATAAATGTGCTGAGCTCCAGCGTTCATCTCTTTTTGCATTCTGACTTAGAACGTAAGTGGCTGGCCATCTTATACTCCTGTGGCCATGCCTTCCCCCATGGACTGTATCCCTTAAACTGTGACGTAAAGCCATCTTTACGTCACTTTTCTGAGATATTTTGCCACAGCAATGAGAAAAGGAGTGGATGCATTATTTATTTTTGCCTTTAGAAAGGGAGCACATCTTCTACAGAGCCTCTATATTCCTGTCTGTAGCTTTGCTAGCACTACGAAAGGAGCATTCAAGCAACCTGTTGAAGTACATAGAAGCAAGAGCTGTCAGAGTTCTAAAGAGATGCAAATCAATCCCATTCCCTACAATCAGCCAATGCTGAACACCACGAATACCATGAGACTTTGCTATCTTGTATTAATACCCCAATTTTGTGTGAGGAAAACAGAAACTTGTGGCATTTTATGAACTATTCCGAAGGCAAAAAATATTCTGGGTTGAGTTTTTTTGGGATATAAATTAAAAGCTGACATGCCAGTTGTGGGGAACCCAGAGAACATATGCCAATGATAAGAGAACATAAACATGAATATAAAATATTTCACAGGACAGGCTGTAAGACGGAATTCTACTGAAGAAGGTGTCATAGAAATATCCAGATATTTAGCTTTCTATCTGATTTATCCCAGTTAACACATACTTGCTTTCTGCTTTAATTGTGTTCAGCTAGAAAAGAGGCAGTAATTGCCTTTCATAAGCTATTGTCAATGGGTAGCCCAAAATAGCTTTTCAATAGGAATTAATATTTTCTGGCTCTAGATTAATATTTTCTCACTGTCTTTTGCTGCCCATGCTTCCACCATGCATTATATTTATTAATGTTAAATAGTATATTTCTTTGTTATACCTATGTCAATCAGAGTAAAGAGTTATGGCAATCACAAAGTCAAATTTAACACAATTCTGTCTTATGTCATTTGTTAGCAACTAAAAGAGAAAAGTATTATCCCTATCTACATATGATGGGTAATGCTAACAGGAAACAACTTTTAAGGGCCACATTACAAAGTTGGTGGCAGAGGCAAAATTCCTGGGCACACTGGACTGCTTCCAAAGCCTACTCTAAACTCTGCCTTAACCTTAAATATTCTTCAGAATGGCTTTGTAGGCTGGGGACAGAAACCTGGTCTCCCATGATAGTCATGGCCTCATATGAGTTTTATAAGAGAAGAGAATAGTCAATGGGTAGGGCAGTAAGATTTGACACATAAATGACAGGGAAGGACCTCTTTCTACCAATCTCTAAGCAAATGTTCCCCAAGTAGAGCTACCATGAATTACTGTGACTAATATCACAGATGCTCTTCAGTGGGGCATCTACATGTTTAGTAAGAAAAATAAAAATGTCAGTGACAAAAACTGATTTTCTGTTGGTTTAGCCCTAGTAGAATGGGGTACACCCATCCCTTTGAATCATTGGGAAGAGATTGAAGAAAGTTGACGGTTGGTGGGTGATACATATCAAGGCTCTTCTCATACTGAGTAGCATGCCTGGAATTAATTTGTAAATCTTACCAAGACTATTACATACATATATCAGAAAATGAAACAGAGGTCCTTATTTTACACAAATTTCACCAAATTCTTGATATTTGTCTCAAACTAGGTATCGTGAATTCATTTCTTGAAGAACCAATTTTAGACAGGATTTTAATTCAAGCATTCCATGGAGATGTTTGAAATCCAAATTATGAATGGCGTTTATAATACGTTATGTAACCATCAGCTCTTGGTCTCCAGTCTATCTAACTGCCAGCAGCATGTGATAGAACCATTGACTCCTTTCTCTTTCAATATCTTCTTCTGGGTTTTTAGAATAATCTGCTAGACCTCTTAAAGACTGGACCACAGTTAACTAGGGGCGATCTGCATTTAATTTGTCATAGCAAGCCACAAAACCATTTAAGATTTGAAGGAACGTAAATAGACGACATGGTCTGTAGAATGAGGGGCTTTTCGCTGCCATCTTTGAACAGTGCATCACACATGAGAGAAAGTGGAGCTATACAGCTGCATGGAAACAGGTGGCAGAGAACTGTGCCCGTCTGAAAGAATAATGAGTTGGTGCGTTCTGTTGTATTCTACTCAAATTATTACTTTTCTTCAAATTGTGACAGCTTTTGTTCCATCTTCTTCAAGTGACAACAAAAATCTGAGCTTTTAAAAGTTCAAATACCAAATTTTAAAAGACAGGATTACTTATGGCTACGGTAAACCCAACACAAGCCATATATAACTCCTATGTATTTGTTTATTCCTTGGGTTTTCCCACAGGGTTTAAAGGCACTTGGTCAAACTTGAGATATCATGCTAATATCCAAGGTAGAAATGTAAACATGTGGTATTGCTAGGGATAGCCATTTCCCACAATCCCACTGTTTCTCATGATGTCACAGTTGTTATCTATCTCACTCATGTTTTAAGAGCAGAACTGTTGCATGGACTGCCATTAACTAACAGGACACTTAAAAGTAAGCATATCTCCCAGAGTTCTTAAGTAAAATTTCTAGAAAATAGTGAGTTTTGTTAAACTAGTGACCTTGTAGTGCTTACCAAATTTCAAAAAGAAAATCTAAATATATATATGAAAACATTTTTTATATTATTTCTTTCCCCCTAACTCCTCCCCCTCCCCTTCTAATGAGCTTCCCCTCCCCATCCTACCCCCATTGCCGCCCTCCCCCCAACAATCACGTTCACTGGGGGTTCAGTCTTGGCAGGACCAAGGGCTTCCCCTTCCACTGGTATGAAAACAATTTTACAGAGTTGATTAGTAATTGATATTCATTGTCTAACCCTGACTCAAATATTCATATTTAATAAGCCGTGACTTAGATATTTCATATACAAATTATTTTTTTACAATTTCTGAGAGAAACAAAGGTTTTGCAATCTCAAAATACCAACTGAAATCTTTTACAGTATTTGCTGGAAAAATTCCTGTAGAGGACTGGACAGTGAGTAGTTTAAGCTTTTGAGTGCTTACGATCTGTGTGAAAAATGACTGGACTTTGCCATCCCAGTGCAAAAATGTCAGGGACTGTACTCAACACTGGCAGGCTGATGCTCAAACAAGATTTTACTTACAAAGACAACCCAGTGGGCCAGAGATTACCTACAGGGTTTAGTTTCTTTGTGCTAATTTAGAAAAGATAAATATCAAGATGCCCAAGTCATGTATCTCTTCAGAGTGGAGAGCTCTCCTCAAAAGATTTGTACATTCTCTAAAACCCAAACTTCCTATTTTTCCAACCAATAAACAAAAATGTTTACCTCATCGTTGCTGTGGTGTTGGTGGGGTTGGAGTAACAATATCAAAATGAACTAACAAAAAGGACCAAATACATAAAATTCAGCAAGATTTCATTATAGAAATAAAGTATATCTTTGCAATTTATTTCATCCGTGTTTCTGAATAATATTTTGAAGATACCATTCAAGCTACTCCTCCGTTTTATGGCATTTAAGTCTTTTGAAAAGAAGATAGACTCATTTAATATTTCATCCACAGGACAGTCATGGTGGGAATTCAAGAAACAGTGGCAGAATGCATGAAGAAACACATCCATAGGAATTATATTCTTGACAACTTTATCCTAACACAGTTTTGATGCTATTTTGAAGTTCTCCCTGTGACCTGATTGTCACATTTTGCCCTTACATATTCAGAATCTCTGAATTCAAACTCAACAGCATTTTTCCCAAGTATGGTATCATCATAATAGCTGGAAATGAAAATGATTCCAAAAATAACTTCAAGTTAATTGTGCAGGTGAGAAAATACACCCACCCACACATCAACTAACTAGTGCCAAATTGTCTGAGTAAAAAATAATCTGGAAAGAGAGCAACGAAGCTCTAAATTGAAAAGGAAAAAGAAGCATACCATAATATATTTATAGTAATGTTTACTATTATTAACAGTCTCAGTTCAAATGCTCTGTAGGACAGAGGCACTGACAAAATTCCTACCAGAAAATTATTTCCTATAGTACATAGAGAACAAAATTATTTGCACACTCTTTTATCCAGACTATCTCTTTCTTCTTCCATATATGGCATCTAGTGTTCATGACTCAACTTTGTCTTGTGTCACCTTCTACACTGTGACAATATCTGCTTAAATCTTTTTAAGAGTTATAAACTTAGGCTTTTTAAAAAAGAACTCTTTGGGTTGATCTCAGGAGACCAACTTCTGGCCAAGAGTCAAATAAAATCTCTCCTGTCTCCTCTCCTTGCCATGTCCCCCTACTTGTTTCCAGAAAATCTATAATATGTAATGATTTAGAATTAATATCCCGAAAAAGCTCAAACAGTTCTCTGCACCCAAATCCCGTGGGAGGGAGAGCTAAACCTTCAGAGAGGCAGACACCTGCCTCACGGAAACCAGAAGAGACTGCTCTCTACACATTGCTGATTCAGAGGAAAACACGGAGGCCATCTGGAACCCTGGTGCACGGAGGCTCCCGGAAGAGATCGGGCAAATACTCGCCTGCGCTGCAGTCACGGCAAGCACGTGGACACCACCCCGCGCGCGAACACGAGGCTCGGGGCCACAAGTAAGACTAACTTATCTGCTGCAAGTGACTTGCCTGGTGGAATCGGGACAACAGAGGCAGAATCCCTCTGGGACCAGGCACGTCCTGTGTTTACCGGAAGTCCCACACCCGCGGATCCCGGCCTGCAGCAGCTCTCTGCTCCCAGAACCCGTGGGAGAGATACCTTACTGCCTGGTCAGGTGGGCACTCCTGAGGTGCAGAGCGGAAGAGACCACCAACACTGCCCACCCCTGCCCCATCCCTGACCCAAGAGGAAACTGTACAAGGCCTCTGGGTTCCTGTGGGGAGGGCCCAGGAGCAGCAGGAGCCCTGCCTGAGACACCGCCGGATCCTGAAGGAAACAGACCGGGTAAACAGTTCTCTGCACCCAAATCCCGTGGGAGGGAGAGCTAAACCTTCAGAGAGCAGACACGCCTGCAAAACCAGAAGAGACTGCTCTCACACATTACTGATTCAGAGGAAAACACGGAGGCCATCTGGAACCCTGGTGCCGGAGGCTCCCGGAAGAGGGGCGCAGATCTTCCTGGTTGCTGCCACGCGGAGAGCCCGTGGGCAGAACCCCTCGAGCGAACTTGAGCCTCGGGGCCACAGGTAAGACCAACTTTTCTGCTGCAAGTGACCTGCCTGGTGAACTCAAGGCACAGGTCCACAGGAACAGCTGAAGACCTGTAGAAAGGAAAAACTACACGCCCGAAAGCAGAACACTCTGTCCCCATAACTGACTGAAAGAGAGGAAAACAGGTCTACAGCACTCCTGACACACAGGCCTATAGGAGAGTTTAGCCACTGTCAGAAATAGCAGAACAAAGTAACACTAGAGATAATTTGATGGCGAGAGGCAAGCGCAGGAACCCAAGCAACAGAAACCAAGACTACATGGCACCATCGGAGCCCAATTCTCCCATCAAAACAAACATGGAATATCCAAACACACCAGAAAAGCAAGATCTAGATTCAAAATCATATTTGATCATGATGCTGGAGAACTTCAAGAAAGACATGATGAACTCCTTAGAGAACAAGTAGAAGCCTACAGAGAGGAATCAAAAAATGCATGAAAGAATTCCAGGAAAACATAAATAAACAAGTAGAAGCCCATAGAGAGGAGACACAAAAATCCCTGAAAGAATTAAAGGAAAACACAATCAAACAGTGGAAGGAATTAAAAATGGAAATAGAAGCAATCAAGAAAGAACACATGGAAACAACCCTGGATATAGAAAACCAAAAGAAGAGACAAGGAGCTGTAGATACAAGCTTTACCAACAGAATACAAGAGATGGAAGAGAGAATCTCAGGAGCAGAAGATTCCATAGAAATCATTGACTCAACTGTCAAAGATAATGTAAAGCGGAAAAAGCTACTGGTCCAAAACATACAGGAAATCCAGGACTCAATGAGAAGATCAAACCTAAGGATAATAGGTATAGAAGAGAGTGAAGACTCCCAGCTCAAAGGACCAGTACATATCTTCAACAAAATCATAAAAGAAAACTTCCCTAACCTAAAAAAAAAGATACCCATAGGCATACAAAAGCCTACAGAACTCAAATAGATTGGACCAGAAAAAAACACCTCCGTCACATAATAGTCAAAACACCAAAGCGCACAAAATAAAGGAAAAGAATATTAAAAGCAGTAAGGAAAAAGGTCAAGTAACATATAAAGGCAGACCTATCAGAATCACACCAGACTTTTAGCAGAAACTATGAAGGCCAGAAGATCCTGGACTGATGTCATACAGAACCTAAGAGAACACAAATGCCAGCCCAGGCTACTGTATCCTGCAAAACTCTCAATTAACATAGATGGAGAAACCAAGATATTCCATGACAAAACCAAATTTACACAATATCTTTCTACAAATCCAGCACTACAAAGGATAATAAATGGTAAAGCCCAACATAAGGAGGCAAGCTATACCCAAGAAGAGGCAAGAAACTAATCGTTTTGGCAACAAAACAAAGAGAAGAAAAGCACACAAACATAACACATCCACGTATGAATATAACAGGAAGCAATAATCACTATTCCTTAATATCTCTCAACATCAATGGCCTCAACTCCCCAATAAAAAGACATAGATTAACAAACTGGATACGCAACGAGGACCCTGCATTCTGCTGCCTACAGGAAACACACCTCAGAGACAAAGACAGACACTACCTCAGAGTGAAAGGCTGGAAAACAACTTTCCAGGCAAATGGTCGGAAAAACAAGCTGGAGTAGCCATTCTAATATCAAATAAAGTCAATTTTCAACTAAAAGTCATCAAAAAAAAGATAAGGAAGGACACTTTATATTTATCAAAGGAAAAATCCACCAAGATGAACTCTCAATCCTAAATATCTATACCCCCAAATACAAGGGCACCTACATACGTAAAAAGAAACCTTACTAAAGCTCAAAACACATTGCACCTCACACAATAATAGTAGGAGACTTCAACACCCCTCTCATCAATGGACAGATCATGGAAACAGAAATTAAACAGAGGCGTAGACAGACTAAAGAAGTCATGAGCCAAATGGACTTAACGGATATTTATAGAAGCGTTCTACCCTAATGCAAAAAGGATATACCTTCTTCTCAGCTCCTCATGGTACTTTCTCCAAAATTGACCATATAATTGGTCAAAAAACAGGCCTCAACAGGTACAGAAAGATAGAAATAATCCCATCGTGCTATCGGACCACACTGGCCTAAAGCTGGTCTTCAATAACAATAAAGGAAGAATGCCCACATATACGTGGAAATTGAACAATGCTCTACTCAATGATAACCTGGTCAAGGAAGAAATAAAGAAAGAAATTAAAAACTTTTTAGAATTTAATGAAAATGAAGGTACAACATACCCAAACTTATGGGACACGATGAAAGCTGTGCTAAGAGGAAAACTCATAGCGCTGAGTGCCTGCAGAAAGAAACAGGAAAGAGCATATGTCAGCAGCTTGACAGCACACCTAAAAGCTCTAGAACAAAAAGAAGCAAATACACCCAGGAGGAGTAGAAGGCAGGAAATAATCAAACTCAGAGCTGAAATCAACCAAGTAGAAACAAAAAGGACCATAGAAAGAATCAACAGAACCAAAAAGTTGGTTCTTTGAGAAAATCAACAAGATAGATAAACCCTTAGCCAGACTAACGAGAGGACACAGAGTGTGTCCAAATTAACAAAAACAGAAATGAAAAGGGAGACATAACTACAGATTCAGAGGAAATTCAAAATATCATCAGATCTTACTATAAAAGCCTATACTCAACAAAACTTGAAAATCTGCAGGAAATGGACAATTTCCTAGACAGATACCAGGTACCGAAGTTAAATCAGGAACAGATAAACCAGTTAAACAACCCCATAACTCCTAAGGAAATAGAAGCAGTCATTAAAGGTCTCCCAACCAAAAAGAGCCCAGGTCCAGACGGGTTTAGTGCAGAATTCTATCAGACCTTCATAGAAGACCTCATACCAATATTATCCAACCTATTCCACAAAATTGAAACAGATGGAGCACTACCGAACTCCTTCTATGAAGCCACAATTACTCTTATACCTAAACCACACAAAGACCCAACAAAGAAAGAGAACTTCAGACCAATTTCCCTTATGAACATCGACGCCAAAATACTCAACAAAATTCTGGCAAACCGAATCCAAGAGCACATCAAAACAATCATCCACCATGATCAAGTAGGCTTCAGCCCAGGCATGCAGGGATGGTTTAATATCTGAGGAAAACCATCAACGTGATCCATTATATAAACAAACTGAAAGAACAAAACCACATGATCATTTCATTAGATGCTGAGAAAGCATTTGACAAAATTCAACACCCCTTCATGATAAAAGTCCTGGAAAGAATAGGAATCCAAGGCCCATACCTAAACATAGTAAAAGCCATATACAGCAAACCAGTGGCTAACATTAAACTAAATGGAAAACTTGAAGCAATCCCACTAAAATCAGGGACTAGACAAGGCTGCCCTCTCTCCCTACTTATTCAATATAGTTCTTGAAGTTCTAGCCAGAGCAATCAGACAACAAAAAGGAGGTCAAGGGATACAGATCGGAAAAGAAGAAGTCAAAATATCACTATTTGCAGATGATATGATAGTATATTTAAGTGATCCCAAAAGTTCCACCAGAGAACTACTAAAGCTGATAAACAACTTCAGCAAAGTGGCTGGGTATAAAATTAACTCAAATAAATCAGTAGCCTTCCTCTACACAAAAGAAACAAGCCGAGAAAGAAATTAGGGAAGCGACACCCTTCATAATAGACCCAAATAATATAAAGTACCTCGGTGTGACTTTAACCAAGCAAGTAAAAGATTTGTACAACAAGAACTTCAAGACTCTGAAGAAAGAAATTGAAGAAGACCTCAGAAGATGGAAAGATCTCCCATGCTCATGGATTGGCAGGATTAATATAGTAAAAATGGCCATTCTGCCAAAAGCGATCTACAGATTCAATGCAATCCCCATCAAAATACCAATCCAATTCTTCAAAGAGTTAGACAGAACAATTTGCAAATTCATCTGGAATAACAAAAAAACCCAGGATAGCTAAAACTATCCTCAACAATAAAAAAGGACTTCTGGGGAATCGCTATCCCTGAACTCAAGCAGTATTACAGAGCAATTGTGATAAAAACTGCATGGTATTGGTACAGAGACAGACAGATAGACCAATGGAATAGAATTGAAGACCCAGAAATGAACCCACACACCTATGGTCACTTGATTTTTGACAAAGGAGCCAAATCCATCCAATGGAAAAAAGATAGCATTTTCAGCAAATGGTGCTGGTTCAACTGGAGGTCAACATGTAGAAGAATGCAGATCGATCCATGCTTATCACCCTGTACAAAGCTTAAGTCCAAGTGGATCAAGGACCTCCACATCAAACCAGACACCTCAAACTAATAGAAGAAAAACTAGGGAAGCATCTGGAACACATGGGCACTGGAAAAAATTTCCTGAACAAAACACCAATGGCTTATGCTCTAAGATCAAGAATCGACAAATGGGATCTCATAAAACTACAAAGCTTCTGTAAGGCAAAGGACACTGTGGTCAGGACAAAAGCGGCAACCAACAGATTGGGAAAAGATCTTTACCAATCCTACAACAGATAGAGGCCTTATATCCAAAATATACAAAGAACTCAAAAAGTTAGACATGGGAGACAAATAACCCTATAAAAAAATGGGGTTCAGAGCTAAACAAAAAATTCACAGCTGAGGAATGCCGAATGGCTGAGAAACACCTAAAGAAATGTTCAACATCTTTAGTCATCAGGAAATGCAAATCAAAACAACCCTGAGATTTCACCTCACACCAGTGAGAATGGCTAAGATCAAAAACTCAGGTGACAGCAAATGCTGGCGAGGATGTGGAGAAAGAGAACACTCCTCCATTGTTGGTGGGGTTGCAGACTGGTACAACCATTCTGGAAATCAGTCTGGAGGTTTCTCAGAAAATTGGACATTGAACTGCCTGAGGATCAGCTATACCTCTCTTGGGCATATACCCAAAAGATGCCCCAACATATAAAAAAGACACGTGCTCCACTATGTTCATCGCAGCCTTATTTATAATAGCCAGAAGCTGGAAAGAACCCAGATGCCCTTCAACAGAGGAATGGATACAGAAAATGTGGTACATCTACACAATGGAATATTACTCAGCTATCAAAAACAACGACTTTATGAAATTCGTAGGCAAATGGTTGGAACTGGAAAATATCATCCTGAGTGAGCTAACCCAATCACAGAAAGACATACATGGTATGCACTCACTGATAAGTGGCTATTAGCCCAAATGCTTGAATTACCCTAGATGCCTAGAACAAATGAAACTCAAGACGGATGATCAAAATGTGAATGCTTCACTCCTTCTTAAAAGGGGAACAAGAATACCCTTGGCAGGGAAGAGAGAGGCAAAGATTAAAACAGAGACTGAAGGAACACCGATTCAGAGCCTGCCCCACATGTGGCCCATACATATACAGCCACCCAATTAGACAAGATGGATGAAGCAAAGAAGTGCAGACCGACAGGAGCCGGATGTAGATCGAACCTGAGAGACACAGCCAGAATACAGCAAATACAGGCGAATGCCAGCAGCAAACCACTGAACTGAGCAGGACCCCGTTGAAGGAATCAGAGAATGAACTGGAAGAGCTTGAAGGGCTTGAGACTCCATATGTACAACAATGCCAAGCAACCAGAGCTTCCAGGGACTAAGCCACTACCTAAAGACTATACATGGACTGACCCTGGACTCTGACCTCATAGGTAGCAATGAATATCCTAGTAAGAGCACCAGTGGAAGGAGAAGCCCTGGGTCCTGCTAAGACTGAACCCCCAGTGAACTAGACTGTGGGGGGGGCGGCAATGGGGGAGGTGGGGAGGAACACCCATAAGGAAGGGGGGGGGAGGGAAGGGATGTTTGCCAAATGTACATAGAAATACTCAATTTCTTCTGAGCCACCTACTTTTATGCTGAATATTTGTTACATGACAAAGGAAATGACCTACCAGACAAAACCCGTCTGTGTGTTCCTTTATATGTCTACACTCGAACTTTCCATGAGAAATTAGCATTTGATTCGATAGCTAGGCGTCATGGCTCTGAATTTCAGAAATCATTTTTAATTACATAGTGCACAAAAATACCTTCTAATCTTTCATCTGCCACAAAAAAGACAAAACCAATATGAATCATGTTCTAATCCTTGCAGTGCCTCTAGTCAGAGGAGCTGACAGTCAGATACATTTATTCATTCATTTGTTCATTCATTCATTCATGAAATAGTTTACATTCTGAACTTTTGTTTTCATTTTGGATGTTTAAAATTTAATAAATTTCTTTACAAAAATCAGGTAGTCATGATAAATATGATATCTGAAAACAAATGGTCACATACATACTCCATGGAGTAATAATTGTGACTACCCCAACTCTGCTTTTAAATTCAGAGAACCAGGTGTATTTTTGATTTGAGATGGAGACCAGGTTATGCCAGGGACATTGACATCCAGAGGGGCTTCTGCCTCCTATATGTCTGGCTTGTGTTGAAATTGTTGACTGGATGGTAGAAGGCTGAGCATACATTTGTGCTTCTCAGACTGTTCCATGACCTCTTGCCAACAATTATTTTTGCTATCCTGCTCCCTATTCAGGAAGGCAATCATCTAGTGCATTCAGTGATTGTTAAACTGAGATTCACAACTGGGAAGTGATGAGAAAGGTGACTTTTCAAAAGCTGATTCCACTTGTCATGGGTGTTGCCCATAATTTCAAATCTCAGGACAGAAAACATTGTCCAAAAGAGAACATTGGTTTTCTTCTTCAAACATTATTTGATGGTCACTCATGTTCATTACTGTGACAATTAATTAGAACCCTTAACTGAGGAAGTGTTTCTTTATCACCATTTCAGAGAGTTCTTTGTCCACCATGGCTGCACAGAGCACTGGCAGATCAGGAAGCATAGAGAATCCGTGGGCCTGGTTTACACCTTCTTTTCTATCAGCTGAACGCCTAAAAAAGGTTCAGCAACTTTCCAAGCAACATCATTATCTGGAAACAACTGCTTAACACCCATCTGGGAGCCACCATCCACAGGAATGGCTTTTTGAAAATAGAACACAGAAAACTACTACCACATAAATGAAAAAAAAGACATAGTCGTCAGCTTACAATGACTTAAAAAGCAGTCATTTATTACCAATGGCATGAAGAAACAGAAGATACATAGTGACCACCATCCTCTGGTCACTAGGAAGAGGTTCTCTGACATCTCTCAACAAGTATTTGGGCTATTAGTGTCAATTTTCCTATTAACAGATCACTGTTGCAAAAATCCCAGTTGAATGAATCATAGGTTATTTTGAACTACATGCTAGAAGAGATAAACATGAATATGCTTCCTTCACTCCATAGAGTCTAGCAGGTATTACATGGATGGATGGATGGATGGATGGATGGATAGATGAGTTTGGATGGGATAAGTTTAACCTTTTATTGAGTTTAGATATTTAGGCTTTGGCATCCCAGTAAACCACCATTGGGACTACTATACTTAAATGCTCAATAATAATGATTGTGTCCAGCTTAGGATTTGGTCTGAGTCATCAGCATATCTCTAATGATAATGAGCAAGCATAATACATTGATGTCAACCTTCTCACACGGCAGGTCTTTTGCTTGGGGTGTAAAAACACATTTCCTCTAATAATCTTCACAAATCTGAAATATAATCTGTTGATAAAAAATGTAGCATGTTGTGTATTTTTGCTGTTAGTCCATTATTTAAATAAAAAGTTCATAAATGAAGTAATTTTTTTCCTAAGAGGGCAACTCGACTAGACTCTAGAGCCTTAATCCAACCCTAGTTCTTTTATATACCTGCCATAGGTAGCATGTTGTTGCATTATAAATCATGGCCAAAAAACAACTCAGGGGAAATTTTTTTCAATTACATTTGTACATTCATCATCTAAAAATCAGGTCAACAAATTAAGGAAGGAACTTGAGGCAAGGACTGACACAGGACACAGAATGGTGTTATTTACTGGCTTGCTCCCTCATGGCTTTCTTACAGAACTCAGAACCATCTACCTGGGGTGGTACCACCCAAAATTGGATGGAAATTCTACTTGAATCGCTAATAAGAAAATACACTATGGACTTACTCACAAGCCAATCTAGGGAGGTTGGCAAAAACTAAGTAACACTCTTGCCAATTAAAGTGCATAGACAAAGCCTTTCTCAGAAAAAAGTGTATACACAAAACCAGCTTGGAGATGTCTACCATTTTGGATGGCTAAACTTCTTCTATTTCTAGATCATCTTCCCAAACATTAGCCACTTGTCACATAGAGATATTACAATACATCAAATCAAATAAAATTTAGAATTCAAGTTGACCCCTTATGTTACCAGAGCATCTACTCAATGACCATGTGTAGCTAATGACCTTCTCATGATACAGAAAACAAACATGGGACCTTACTATTATAGGAAACTCCATTGGACAGATTTTACCAAAACCAAACACTCTCATTTTTAGTATTTAGGGAGAAAATTGCATCCCCACCTTTCCACAGCATGAGGGAAATAAACGCAGGAGCTTGCTCTTTCTGTGGAGAGGAAAGGCTTTCGTTTGACCTGTTGCTAAAACTGGAGCCTGTTGTGCTGCTGCTGGTAGTCCTTAGCATCAAAGGCAAGAGTGCTTCTATTTGCCTCGAAATGGATTTTCAATAATTTGTGTCTGAGCCCTCTTCTTTACCATTTACTTCCAAAGATGCGCCATCAGTGTGGGGATTGGTTTTATGTACAGAGGAAAGCAAAAATTCTCTGATCCTCTGAGAGATCAAAACCAAAACACCGTCATAAAGGGGCTGGCCTCGGTCTTGGACTTACCCGATTACCTCTTGGATTCCAGAGCGATACACACCAAGGGGTTCTATATTGCAATAAATATACAGGATTGTAATCAGGCCTTGATACTCTTCTGTCTTTTTGGTTTTCCTTTTCTTTGTGTTTTTTTTAAACAGGAGATTTTTAAAGGTGCATTACTAAATCATTTCCATTTCCCATTAAGGAGAAGAAATCCCAACGTGTTTTATTAAAATTTTTCATCATGCATATTATACTCCAATTTCTATTTTTTTGCTGAAAAGGATTGATTAAATCAGCAGGTAGCAACTGAATCGTGTTTAAGACTCAGTGTGACTGGAGTAGATTATTTTTTTTTTTATAATTTTTTTTTAACTATCCTGAGCAAGGCTGGCAGCTCCTGTATTTAGTGGCATTTGAAAGAGCCACTGTAACCAATGGTTTTGTTGGCCATCTCACTCTCACCAAGGACATGGAGAGTAAAAAAATAATCACATTATTTTGCTTAATAAAATGAACAGGTAGCATTGCAATAAGAGAAACACATTGTCAGGGGCTATGACCCAGGTACATCTGGCTGTTATACCGTCAGGGCGATTTACAAGCTTGATGTAACTTGCAGCTACAAAGTCAAAATAATAGCACTTTAGTAGTAATAATGCCCCTACCTATCTGGAGTGCTTTTCATCTGCCGTTAGCCTGAGGCGTTTTACATACTATACATAGATGCTGCTTCAACTTCCCCTGAATCCCAGCTAGCTTTGGGGTGGAACCAGTCTCTTCTCTGCCAGCAATATTACACAACAGTTTTCAGGAGGGAAAATGAAGAATAATTTCTCCTATTGAAAACTCGGGAGGAATTTCTGAGTGGGAAGAATGTAATTTCTAAGTTAGAATTGGCATTGACACCAGGACTTAACACCCCCAAATCATACCGAAAGTAGGTGTGGACACCTCCAAAGAACATGAGGGGTCACAATCATGGTTTAAGTTCTAAAATGGTTAATTATAGCACTTATGAAAAATGAAAGCTATTTCTCAATATGACTTCTAGCTTTTACCTGCTCAGCTTAAGAGGATCCTATTTCCCCCCACACACCTTTTTTCATTTTTAAGAAAACTATTTATAAAATATATACCTATACTTTTAGCCACATAGATGGTCAGCAAATGGAACAAGCATGTACTCTGTTCTTCTTCTAGGCATGGGTGGCCACAAACACACACACACACACACACACACACACACACACACACACACACACACACGCACGCACACACACGCACACACACACACAGAGTTCTATACAGATTTAATAATTATACTTTAGAACTTATGACTTTTCAGAGAAATAAAAAAAACTGTGGCAAGAGTAAAGAAAATCTCACTAAGACTTGGAATGCCTCATGTCCACCCTTCTGGAGAAGGGATCTTCTACTAAGGAGAATTTACCTAGAAGGGCAGAACTGTGGAGAAAGGCAGAATGGGTGTGGTCAAACAGAAAAGGTTAAATGCAGCAATTGTGATTTACTCAAAAGGACTAACAAACCAATACACACACACACACACACACACACACCACAAGGTAAATCTTTCATACCAGAAAACAACCAGAAACACCTACAGAGAAAAGGAATCCAGGCTCTACCAGGCTCTATCCAATACAGACCGATACCTGGGTATATATGTATCCGAAATTTTAAAAACTGGTCCCTAACTACCAATTATGAAGGACATTTTAATAATACTTTACAGTTATAAATCTCAGCATTCCAACCTGCCTTTGGCCTGTGATATAATCTTTACAACACAAACCCTCAACTCCTCAAGCATTCATTTTAAGTAAATTATTATGTAAGCATCAACTCACTCATATTACAGAATGGCCATCCCCTTGAAAATACCCTAATAAAAATGTTTAAAGAATCATCAAAGTAGAGCCATGAACTATTATGGTTTTGCTGGCTCATTCTACCAGTGTTCTTACTTAGTAGTTGCTAACGTTAGTGATGCTAGCAGAATCTTCTTGTTGTGACAGTCAAATATCTTGATATTGCAACATTCCTTGAGGCCACCGCCCACCAGTTTAGAACACTAATGTAACTTAAAAGTGATAATGGGGTCATCTTCTATGAGTTAGGAAGAGGATGTACGTTTGGGTAAAATTATGAGCAGGCATCTCAGAAAGAAAAAAAAAACAATACTAAGCTTAGGGGATAATAAACTGCATGTCGTGATGCATACGTCTAATGCCAGGACTCAGGAGGCTGAGACCAAAGGATTATAAAGAGGGCCAGCCAGAGTTGATTGCGGAGATTGATGGGGAGGATGAGAGACAGAGAGACAGAAAGAGATTGAGGAAATATTGATGTGAAAGGAAAAAGGGAATATCTAAATTCAATGTTAAATTTTCTAATTTGTTGATTCTTCTTTAAGGTTTTAGGAATATAAAACATAAAAGAAAATAAATACACCTCTCATTATCACCATGGATGACGTACTCCTGTCTAAACTTTAAAAGAAAAGTCCTAACTGAGGTGATAGTTTATGCATGCATATTCACCGTAACATTTTAAATAGAGGTCGCAATGAAGGTCTGCTTAGAGGGTTTTTGCTTGGAGTTTCTTGGAATTTACCTCACCAGTGGCTATTGTCTGAACTTCTGTCACAGATACTGGTCCTGCTAGTCTTGCTTTCTCATCCTCAATTTTGGATGTTCATCTCAAGGACAATGCTTTAAGAGTCCTCATGTTAATTCCATTTCAGAGCCTTTCCCCAAAAATATCTTGACTTAGCAAATGAAAATAAGGGCTGGTTGTTGGGCACCAATGGGAGGAGAAACCCTTGGTCTTGAAGAGGCTGGACCCCCCGCCCCTGAGTGCAAGGAATATCAGGGGGTGGGAAGGGGGATGGTTGGGGAGGTGGAACTCGGTCCTAAAAGAAGGGGTGGGGGATGGGATAAGGGGGCTTATGGCCAGGAAACCAGGAAAGGAAATAATATTTGAAATGTAAATAAAAACTATCCAATAAAAAATATTCACGTAAGAAAATAAATTATTTTCAGTGAAAGAAAAATAACAAATATAAATAATAGTTTGCTCGAAAATAATTTATTACATTGTTTTTTCTTTCTGGAAATTAAAAAATTAAACTGTTTGAAGTCAAAAAGAAAAAAAAAGAAAATAAAGGCTGGGCTGGAAAGATGGTTCTGGAGGTAGAAACAATAGCTGAACAAATCTGAGGACTTGAATTTGATCCCTAGGATCTGTGAGAAAGAATGGATGTGAAGCCAAGTATCTATAACCCCAGTACTCTGCCCCAAAATGGGAGCAGAGATAGGAGACTGGCCGGAAGCTCGCTGCTGGTCACTTAGCCTGGAGCAGGATGCGTGACAATACGAACAGTGGGAGGAGGGACCAATCCTCAACAAAGTGGACGGTGAAAATTGACTCCAAAAAGTTGCCGTGTAAACACTATACTTGAAAACATGTGTAGTGGCGTGTATATGGCCACAAGTACATGTAGGTGTGCATGCATGTACACACACACTATTAATAAAAACGATGATCATACTGATGTTAATAAGCGTTAATAGTAATGATGATGATGGTGGTGATGATGATGATGATGATGGTTTATGTTTTCCAGTTATAATTGGATCTCAGACAAAGAATGGATTTCTTCATGTAATTACATCCCTTGTAATAGGATATACTCATCCTAAAAAATACAGTATGTATCTAACAGACTATCCAGCATATTATTATGCATTTTCATATAAAATTATCCTTCACTCCAGGCACATGACTACCTATCCACAGATTCAACCCACCTCAGCTCAGTAATGTTAGAAAACGACTACATTTGCATGGGACACGAACAGATTATTATTTCTTGCTGTTAGCCTCTGAGCAGTACAGTATGGAAACCACTCCCACCGTACTTAGTCATACGAGGTAAAAGTAAACTGGCTATTACTTAGAGACTGTGTGAGGATGCACCTGAGTTCTCTGCAAACGCTTCGTCATTTTGAATGAGGGATCCAAGTGTCTACACGTTTTAGCACCGACAGAGGTCCCGAAACCAATCTTCTGGTGTTAACAAGACAGAGCCAATACCCACTTTCTATTTCTTTTTGCTTCTTGTTGAAAGCATCTACTAGTATACATTAATTAATTTTAAATTTTGTCTGAAATAATGCTAAATGAAGAAAATTTTATGTTTATTCCGTTTCCAGCGTGCCTTGACGTACTTTAAGGTAATACCCTTAGAAATGGGATTTCCCAATTGAATATCAATATGTGTGCCTTGGTTATTTACGGTTGACTTCTTCTGGCTGCTTCTCATTGATGTCATACATTGTGTGCTTGTGTCTAGTGACTTCACTCACCTTGTGCTTGTCTCGGTGACATTAGTCTTACTACACATTTTTATGCTTTCAGTGCATCACATATTTAAAATTATATGACATCTGTCCAGGATCTTCTGGCTTTCACAGTCTCTAGTGAGAAGTCCGATGTGATTCTGATAGGTCTGCCTTTATATGTTACTTGACCTTTTTCCCTTACTGCTTTTAATATTCTCTTTGTTTTGTGCATTTGGTGTTTTGACTATTATGTGACGAGAGTGTTTCTTTTCTGGTCAATCTATTTGGAGTTCTGTGAAACTTCTTATGCACTTATGGGTATCTCTTTTTTAGGTTAGGGAAGTTTTCTTCTATGATTTTGTTGAAGATATTTACTGGTCCTTTGAGCTGGAGTCTTTCTCTTCTATACCTATTATTCTTAGGTTTGATCTTCTCATTGAGTCTTGGATTTCCTGTATGTTTTGGACCAGTAGCTTTTTCCGTTTTACATTATCTTTGACCGTTGTGTCGATGATTTCTATGGAATCTTCTGCTCCTGAGATTCTCTCTTCTATCTCTTGTATAAAATTGTAACTGCTGTTTTGTTGACTCTGTGGTTTGAATTTTTTTAAAAAAAAGCCTACAGACTCTTCAGAAAGCATATAAAATAGCACTGTCCAATCATAAGCCATTGTGGGATTAGAGACATGAACATTCAGGAAGCGTTATTATTTCAAAGCTTAAATAGTGTGGCAGGCACCATTTCCAAGAGGTATTGGTCAGCAGATACCAGGACGTTTTAAAATTTGTTTCTTTACTTTCTTCTTACACACTTTTGAAAGAAAATAATCTGAGATATGGGTGATTTACTTACATGATCCCCATTTTCAACACAGAAGTAAAATATTCTGTGCATGTAACAATAAATGGAATTTTTAAATAATCTAAATTCAGATGCCCTATCAAAATAGTAATCATTGCAAAGAAAATTATGTGAAGTTATAGCACTCAGTTTGTGTTTTCCATTATACCAGGAATCCTACATTACTTCTCTGTGTATATGTCACCTGCAAAAATTATAGTAGAATGGGCTTTGGTATTCTACATTTTACAAAACAATTATATAGTGTTTATTGTATAATATTTTCCTCAGAGGTTAAAATATATTTTAGAGGGAAATTTCTTCAGACATGGGATATTTAAAGGTAAGAGAAGTCAAGGAGAGGGTAACATTCCACGCTGCCAAAAACTCATTAACCTCAGGAAGCCAACAAGTCAATAACTGCAGGAAAACCCAGCCAGATTCAATAGGCCCCTCGACCGCCATATTGTACAGTAAAGACTGCCTAAGACCCTAAGACAAGCTGAGCTTCCCAGGAGAAATAGAGAGCAGTCAAGCTGCCTGGAGGAAGCCCTGGAAGAAACTCTGAACTATCTGAAAGGATGTTCTCCAACCAGCTGAGTGGACCATGGGTGATGCAGTATACTCCGGATTTCCAGCGTCCATAATGGGATGGGGATTGGTGATGTAGTTGTCTGTCACCTTTGATGTCTGCCAATAAAAGTGACTCCTTATCCTCCTTCTTATGAGTAACCCAAACAAAACTCACCAGGTCATCAAATTGGACTTTGATGTTATCTGTATTTTAGGGAGTCATTGCTGCCTTCTGAACTGAGCAAATATTTGCTCATGTGTTCCTAGCACATACGACTATCCCGTCACTGTCCTTCTACTCTGTAACTGGTATGATATTTGTTATCTTATGCTTATCCCGCACCCCACACAAGCCTCTTCCATGCAGATTTTACTCTACCCCACCTGTTGCCACAGTGCAGTGAGTTCCCTGTAAATTCTCATACAGGAGACATCTTTGGCATTCCTTGTGTTTATGTAAGTACGCGCAGCGTGCAGGTATTTCTCTACATCTTGTGTTTTCATCCTTTGTCATATGTCATCAAGTCTTCTGATCCCCTCTACCTCATTTTTCTCAATTAGATATATGTTTCTCAATAAATGCCATCTATTCGGCCATTTTCTTATTTTCTAACATCTAGGGGAACCCCTATTTTTCCTTTGCTACTCTGTAAGGAGATAAACATGCTGGCACATCACCACAAACTGGAGGTTTTAAATTAAAGGGGAAATGACTTGACGTAGAACTAATAGGCTAAAGCAAAAGTTTGACTAGTTTTAAGTAATAATTATTTACAAATCCCCCCTTTAATGTCTAGACACGTAAGCACTCCCAGCAGGATGGATGAGAACACCTTCCTGTAAGTGGTTGACGCTTTGGTAAGGGTTTGCCAGGCAGCTTGCAAAAAGCCTGAGCTGCCTGTCGTGGACTTCTGAAGTTTCCTTTTCTCTTATATTCTTTGAATATTTTGCTATTAGGTCATATTTTATTTGCCTAAATACAGGGGTTTTGTAATATCGAGGTCACCTTGTTTCCTATCACAATATTTAGTTCTTGCTCACTACGCTGTGGGAGTTTTGAAATACTGTGGACAAGCTCTACTTTCTGCCATTTTCTTCAGCCTTTCAACCACTTTGGTGTGGTTTACTACTCAAATCCTTTCAAACTTTAATGCGATGTTTTTAAAATTCTCAATCATTTGCCTTTATATGCATACATGCAGATATGTGCATATGTGAGTACAGCTGCCTGCAGAGCCCAGCAGAAGGTATAGGTGGAGCTAAAGGTGGCTGCAAACTGTCTAGTATTGGTACTGGGAATGAAATGTGGGTCCTCTGTACGTTGTTACCTGCTGAGCCATCTCTCACACCTATAGAAAACTTATTCATATTTAACATACTATTTTTGTGTTACAGCTCTGAATTCTAAAGATGAAATGTATCTTCTTTTCCCTGCAGTAACTGTTGTCTCCCAGGCTTACTGCCATCTGCTAACCTAGGCAGGTCCTGGAAGCTTCTAGCCTCCATACAACCTAATCTAGGCCTCGAATGTGTTTAGCCTCTGAGGTTTACTGATGAATAACTTCACCCCTTCCTAGATCTCTCTGAGCTCTGGTGGGCTGTTCTGACTCACATGCTCCTCCAAGCTGACTGACGCAATCTGGCTTCTCTTGAGTTACGTTGCTTGCCCTCAAACTAACCATAAAAATTTGTTTTAATCTTCTGCCTCCTCCTCTTTGTCTGGCTTGTTCTTTCTCCACAATCTGTCTCTGTACAACTGTCCCAGTAAAACTACCTCTTTCCTCTCTGCACTGCCCTTCAAGTGGCTTCCCTTTCCTTGCTCTTCTCATGAGATTTGGGCAGATCCTATTCAGTCAAGTCTGTCTCTGATCTGTCAGTCTTACTGCCACTCAATTAGACATCACTTTAAAACATGGGTGCTTCCTTCTACCAACTTATTTTACCTTCATATCTTAGGAGTAACGCTATATACTAAAGGCATATCTGTATTCCAGTCAGAAGGCTTAAAGTTGTGTGTGTTAGCGCTGAGCTACACCACAACTAGAAACAGTTTTCAATAAAGATCAGAATCCCGGGATTTACCGTGTGATCAAATATTCCATAACAGTTTTCTGTGTCAAGTTGTTCTTTAACTTGAAGTCATGAGAACCCTCTCCTTGCTAGTTGGTATAGAGCATGCGCTTTTCTTCTAGCACTGGGGAAGCTGAGACAGGAGTATGCGAGTTTTAGGCCAACCTATACCATATAGCTCGACGTTCTATTAAAACAATAAATAAACAAGCCCAATCTTCTAAACATTTCTTCTTGAATGTCAGATTTTTAAAAATAATATTTTATCTATCTAGAATTTATTTCTCTCCACTATGTGACATGGGAGGTCAAGACTGCTGTTTTTGTTTGTTTGTTTGTTGTTTGTTTGTTTTTATTTATTTTTTGAGTACACAGCTGTGATGACTTTTTTTTCTAATGTATTTTTTAATGTAATGTAATGTTGAATCCAATGGAAATGAAGAGTATCTTACTTTTTCTTTTTCTACATGAAAATCTCGGAAACAATTTCTGCATTCCTAATTGACATTTTATCTAATTCAGATATCAAATTCGAGGTGACTTACTTAGATGATGCATTTTGCTGTCTGAGCATGGAAAGCCTTTGCTGTCTTGTGGTCTAGTTTTATATACTTCAACAAGATTCAATAAAATATTATATAATTATTAGAATGATATTTGCAAAGATTTGGAATGACATTGAAAAAGAATTAAGACCCTAAAAGCAAAGGAATACATGTGCCTGGACAGCGATGCCAATTAAATTCAGTGTACAAAGATTGACAGGAAAGAGTCTAAAACTTAACAGTGTGTCATGTTTGCAAAGAACTATCTTTATGCCCATCTTAGGATTTTTTTCCTTTTCAAATTTCTTAATGGGGGCTGCACAGTCAGAGTACAGCTCCGCGTGGAGAAAGTATATATAAGCTCTACTATTTTTCCTCCCCTGAGGAATAGTAAAGTAGAAATCCTAGAATCAATAGTGAAATACAAGTGGCACCTATTGCTGTGTGCCAACGTTCCATTTTGTCACAGAGGGACCTATAAAAAACCTTCTATGACAAGGTGTCTGATGGCTTCAGTCAAATTACATAGCACTCTTCTATGTGTAGAACGAGTCTTTCCTTGTAAAAGCAGAGTTCTAAAATAAGCATGCCAGTTTAGGCTTCCAACACAAGCATTACACTGGGGTTCATGGGAAGCAATGGCAATTAGCATATGGGGCATTTATAATTTCATTTCACATATAATAAATACTTCTCATGAAGATTTTGGAAGTGGTTTACTTGAAATCACCAACTAGTCGAGACTGAGCAGAGGACAATGCATGGGTAACTCAAAGACTATCTCCGAGCCTTCTCTAGAAAGTATTTTGATGAATCCTAAATTGTCAACTGAAAATTGTTACCCCTGTTTAACTCTAGCAACACATTCTTTGTTGGCGCATCTTCCAACATGTCATCTTTTGAGGCTTTTGAAGTATGAAGATGAAGGATTGAGACATTGGGTCCTCAGTAAATGTAGGTTAAAACTTTGTGCTCTAAAAACGTTGTCCTCAGTCAGCACTTTTTCCACCTTCTTATTCTGGAAATCTTATGACAACAAGACGACAGATTGTTTTTTAAATGCCAGTGAATTCTCTTTAGAAGGAAGCTAAGATAAGAGGCAAAACTCAGAGATTTGTTTCTGAGTTGCCCCAGACAGTTTACAATGGGGAGGAAATGAAGAGAATTAAATAATGAAATTGCTGAGAATCCGTTGCTGAGATTTCTCATGGTAGGCAAAGTCCATACTTCCAGAAGATGAAAGGCTTCCTCGGTGAGAAAATTATACCCTCTGTTAGCAATGAGAGGACAGAAGATGTAGCAGACAGGGCTGGCAATGAGAACCCTCTTGAGCCTGTTTTGATTTAAAGACACTGATAATCTGGGTTGATTCAGATAACCACACTGTCGTGCTGGTCTTCAGTCTTGCGGATATGGCCCCCTTTGACCCTGTGTGGATCGAGAAGGCAATCCCTCCATGCTGTGAGTGTAGAACTTCTGTAGCTGTAAGCTGTGAAGTCATTCAATGTTCAGTAATGCAAGAGTCTAGAGCAGAAGTGACACAAAGATATGACATGAAAACTCGTGACAATAATAAAAGTGATTAATAAGTACAACCCCCCATGATAAAGTGTTATGAAGTAGAGAGTCTACATCAAAACTGCCACTGCGTATTATGAAAGCCAGGTAACCACTTTTAAGCAGACCATAAAGGAAGTGGAAGTCATAGGGAGTCAAGAGTGTCGCAATACCAAAAGCAAACTATGTAAGGCATAGACAAGAACAAGTCCTTCCCTGTCTGACAAGATGGTGTGTATACACTTTACACTTTTCTTCTGAAACTGGACCTTCATGCATTATATGTTTCAGTAGAAAAAACGTGGATGGATGTATAAGGCACTGTTGAGCTCTTTGGATTTTCCTGTTGGTCTCATACGTATCAGGCAAAATGTTGGAGAAGCTAGAAACCTGGAAATACTGAAGAATAGAGCTAAATGAGCCCCAGTAGCGCTCTTGTTCCCTAGCCAGAGGACTCAGAAGAGGGGAATTTTATCAAGACAGAATCATTTAGACAGTAAATTAAATGGTGTGTGTGTGCGCGCACTCACAAACTCATAATCTAAGCCATGACAGCAAAGAGAAAATGAGAAGTGAGAATTCTAGACTTCTACCCCTCCTGAACTGCAACCAAGCACAACAGCATACTTGTTGAGATAGCGTCCAAGAAACGTTAAGGTTTTCATCTCTGCTAGGTAACAATAAGGTCCCTTCCTCCACTGCGAGGTCACTAGTGGTCATAGCTATAGAAGTAACAAGACACGCTCCAACTAGAGAAGTATCAGTGGAAGTCTAGTAGGGGCTGAGAGTCTTACTGTTACCCAGAAGCAAGAAACATCTGTCCTAACCTTGAATATCAACAAAGAGCACAGAGAACACCCTGTATTCTACCCGCTCCTGGTAGCAGTAAGGAGATCATTCATCTGCCAGCTACTAGATTGCTACCAGAAGAAAATAGCCAAAAGATCTATGGATTTGTAATATGCTGAATCTATATTTCAATAAAATACCATTTAGACCAGAGAGGAGGGGGGAGAAGAGAGAGAGAGAGAGAGAGAGAGAGAGAGAGAGAGAGAGAGAGAGAGAGAGAGAGACTCCCCATCTTGACTTAGAGGGAAATACCGATAGATACAAGTAGTAAGATAACCAGTATCTGTAAAGATTTTAAGGTTATTTTCATAAAATCACTCCATCAAACAATTATGTATGCTACTACTACAACAACCATCTTTTAAAAAATTAAACTCCTCATCATTAGAGCAATGAGCTAAAAAAAAAAAAAAAAACCAAATGGAAAAAGTTGAACTGAAAAGAAGAAGGACTGAAAGGGGAGCTTCATGCGACGGCCTGGGACAGGAAGGAGAGTGTCCTAGGAAGGTCAGAGCACTCGACATGAGATCAAGAAAACCTGACCAAGTGGAGAACAGAGTGAAATAACGGAATCAGAGTGTCAAGAAAATATTGTGCCATAATAAAATGTCTAATTGCATAACATCAGAATCCTAAAAGGAGAAAAAGAAATAGGGCTGCAAAACATCCAAAAAATTTTTTAAAAATTCAACTGCTTGACTCAACAGAAAATAGGAACAAATGCCTAAAAATTTATCAAAAGAAAAGCCTAACAAAATACAGTCATACACATAAATATACATACACACACATGGACCTATATACAACCACATACACATATATACATACACACACCCACATATATGCATATAAATAAATGCACAAACTCACTCAGACACACATACATACACACTTATTTTCTCACGCTTACGCACACACATATACACAGAAATGCGTACACAGACCTCATATAAAAACACATGCAATCACTAGTACACACACATTATATGCATATCACAAACAGCAGAGTAAACCTTTCAGAAATGAAGGATGAATAAAACCTTGAAAACACCAAGAAGAAAACACCTCCCCTGTATGTAGGCAAAACATAATCCAAACAAGAGGAAGTTTAATATCCAAATTATTGAAAGACAACACTTGAAATGTAATGTTTTTAAAACTTGGAAGAACTGTTGAATTCCTTATTCAGCTAGGAATGATTGAATCAGACACTAAGATGTTCACAGATGAAGGAAAATCAAATCCAGATTTTATCAGGAGACCTGGTGTAGAACAACTGACTGAAGAAAGGCTCATAAATAGAGAGCAAGCAGGGGAAAGAATCTCGAGTTATTGGAGGGAAAGAGGAATGATAGAATAAATAAGTCAGGACAAGTCAGCTTCTGATTCATGTTTGTCAGCTGATAAATTCCATCAGTGTTTAGCATGGTTCTGAGCATACACAGAGGCTAAGAAGATGAGGCTGAGAACGGCCCTGAAAAGGAAGACTTCTGTGCTTTACTTCATGAGTGACAGCAGCCATAGTTTGTTAAAGTCATGTACATAAAATATAATGACTAGAACAACTTCTAAAATATGCAGAAGCCAGATATATATCAGTTTAGAAAAAATTAACTTTGTCAGAACTATTATTTTTGTTTTATCAATAATCATCTGTGAGGGATAAGAGAGAAAAGTTACAGGACGAATAGATATATTTACAAAATAGATCTCCAACTATGAACTCAAAAATCTATGAACTAGAAAATCTAGCCATCAAAACTCAGTATTAGTTGGAGGGATAGATCAGGGAGTGGAAAAGCATACTGTTCTTGTAGAGAACCTGAGTTCAAGCACTAATGTCAGAAGCTCACAATGACCTGTATCTCCAATTCTAGGGGATCAAATATCTCTGATATCCCTAGGTACCTGCACATGCATGTACCTAGGCCCCCTACACATGCAAAATTAAAAGTAATAAAATAAGTAAAGGTAAGATGATTTCACTTTACCCCAACAAATTAAAGAGCAAAATTGCATAATAATATCAATTGGTACAGAAGTAAATATTTGATAAGACTAAGCCAATGGATAATTAGAGTTCACATCACACTAGACTAGAGGGAAACTTCTTCCACTTGGTAAAGGTGCAAAAGCCTGATGCTAAAACAAAACAAATGATAGGAAGTTGGATTCATTGTCCTAAAATTAGGAGTAGGGCAAAGGCATCCTCATTTCTTGCTAATCTTATTCAACAATGTATATGAAGTCCTAGACACTGAACTACAACAAGAAGAGCTTACAAGGCTTCAAAATGAAGAGAAAAGTACTCTAGTGCAGGGTGACAAACTTACTTATGCAGATATTTCAAATTGCCCTCAAGAACAGCAACCGTGTGTACCAATGAGAAATGGATGATTTTTCTGCCACATTCTAGAACTGCCTTCTTCATTTTCTGATATGTAGAGACCGGCATGGTGGTTCCTATCTGTAATTCACTATGTGAAAAATGAGTTGCTTTCCAAGTGTGCACTATGCTTTCCCAATAACTGAGTCCATAAAGTATAAAAACAATATAATATTTATTTTGAGACAGGATCTACCATAGCCCAAGCTAGCTTTGAATTCACCTAGAACTCCTGGTTCTCCCACCTCCACTTCTAGAGTTCTGGGATGACAGCATGTACGGACACTCTTGGTTTTTGTAGCTGGTTATAGTACCATATATACCCAGGCATAAATTTAACAAGGTATTCCAAACCCTCTGTGCATCTAAACCACAATGAAAGAAAACAAGATCTAAATCACAGGAAGATATTCTGGGTTTATGGATTGAAAGACTTAACATCATTTCTCTGAATAACTGATCTGTAGATTCAACATAACCCCAGAAACAAGCGACTGTGTGAATGCTGACACGGATGCTGAAGTTGTTCCGGCACACAGCAAACCACCTGGGCTGGCAATGCAGCACTAGAGAGGAAAGCTGGGCGAGTCGGCACTGCAATATCAGCACTCAGCACAGGGCTACATGGATCTAATGCCATGGTATTAGTGAGAGAAGAGACACGGGGAGGAACAGGGCATTGCAAAGAGCTCATTGAGGGAGCCAAACAAAGACAGTGAAATTCTAGATGATAAAGACACAAAAGGAATTCAGTTAAAGAGCAGAAATATCCCAGCAAATGCTCCTGGAAAGAGGTGCCTCCCCGTGTGCACACAAACAAAATGAGATGCAGATGTCAACTTCAGAAATATTAATCCAAACATATGCTACACCTAAGTACAAGCCTATGAACCTCAAGAAGGAAACATTAGCTGAGCTAATGCAGCCATGGGCTTGAATAGAATACCGAAAGCACAGGTATAGGGAAGATTTGAAAAAAATAAATCTTATCATTATGCACATTATAAAGAGAAAAACAAAAAAACCACCCAAAACCATAAATTCTAGCTTTTGGAAATATTTGCAGAAAATATATCAATTAGGATACTTAAGTGTGTGTGTGTGTGTGTGTGTGTGTGTGTGTGTGTGTGTACTAACAATAAGATATCATTCCAATTTTAATATAAGCCAAGGTGTTAAACTGGCACCTCACTTAAAATGTATATGGAAAGAAAATAAAAAATAAATGATATTAAACATTCTTTTTTTTTCTATTCTTTTTTTTTTTTTCAGAGCTGGGATCGAACCCAGAGGCCTTGCGCTTACTGAGGCAAGCTCACCACTGAGCCAAATCCCAACCCCCAAACATTCTTATATTAAAGAAATGCAAGTTAAACTTAAGAAATGCTACATCTATACTTAGAATGACTAACATCAAAAGTAAAAAAAAAAAAAAAAAAAAAAAAAAAAAAAAAAAAAAAAAAAAAAAAAAAAAAAAAAAAAAAGAAAGAAAAAAAAAAAGAAAAAAAGAAAGAAGGAAAGAGAAGAACACATCACTTGTGATCTTATTTTTACAACCGAGGTTACAGAACCACAGGGGCTCCACTTCACTCCCCAGGGGGATGCAGAATGGCAGTGCCACTCTGAGAAGCAGTTTGGCAATTTCTCACAAAATTGAAAACAATCTTAGCATTTGATCCAGCAATTCTGTTTATGGTGTTTACCTGACTGATTTTAAAAGTGGTGCCCATATAAATGTTTACACATGAACTTCAATGATTGATTTGTTGGATAATTGTTGGAACAGAGAAACTGCCAAGATGCTCTCCCACAGGTGATCGCATTAGTAGCCCACCCTACGCAACCTCATTTGGTGACAGCATGATAGGACTTGCCCGGTACAAAGCAAAAGTCATGGGAAAAATCTAAACTGATGTTGTTAAGTAAATCAAGCCATTGTAAAAAGGCTACACATCTGATGATCCCAATTTCAACACACTTTGGGGAAGGCAAAATTACTCAAAAGATTAGAGTCACTCAGGTTCATGGGAGAAGACAGAGAAGGTGGGAAAGATGGAGAATAAGGAGATTTTAGGGTGACAAAGCAACCCTGCACAGCACTGTAGTGGCAGAGATATGACAAACTGTATTGTTCAAAACTTACCAAGTTTAACAACACAAAGAAAAAAGCTTTACTATGGACAAATTTTTTTTTAAAAAAATCTAAAAGGTCAGAAAGATCTAACAATAAATGGAGAATGTGGCAAAGTAGTTTTAGGCACATTTCCCACATACAAAACTACCCCCACACATACAAGAAGAATCAGGTCAAGTAAGTCTGGAAATGTATGATCTGCCGGGTGGAAGGCCAGAGAGTGGCATTTGATAAGATTTTATCTCCTGATCTAACGGTTCTGCCCAACTGATCCATCTACAACCCAAATCTATACCTAAGGCTCAGGAGCCTCAGTGTACAGGGCAGTGACCCGAGGACCAGGATGGGAGGCCTGCTGCAAGACGCACCCAGGAAATCTCAACAATACGGTTGCCTAAATTAGACCCCAAAATATGGTAATACCAAACTGTCATGCCCACACAGAGGCATTCTCATGGAAATTTACTCGTAGGAGAACTATAGTCAACTGATGGCTACCTTCTCCAAGGAGGAGCTCCTGATAAGTTAGCTAATCCCAGGAAGAAAGCCCTAAACACATATGAGTGACACTAAATAGAGGTTGTATGATAATCAGAAGGTTGTATTATATGCATACACATACATACATGTAAGTGTATGCATGTACACACATGTATATATGCATATGCACACACATACAATATATGCATATACATATATATCATATGCATATATGTAGCAATTATAACTATAGAATAAGAGGCCAGGAATATGAGAGGGAGAGGGACATGGGACTACTTGGAAGGAGGAGAGGAAATGAGAGCGATATATAGTATTTGTAAATACAATTCTTAGAACATAATTTTTAAAAACAACAATTCTGATACTCTATTAGTTCTTACAGGAATTGACAGTTAAGTAAATAATTGGCAATCGATGGGAATCTGAATTTTCCCTGTTGGAGAGGAGTTCAGAATTAAGGGGGGGATACATGTGACAGTGAATAAGAGTTGAAAAATTATTAGGAATTTATAATAATCCAGGCTAAGTTTAGTGTAAGTCGAGACAACTGCATCCAGAATTACTTACACACATGGACTCATACGAGGGTCGGTTTATGCAGCCACTCTGTCAGCTGTAAGTACCGGAAAACAGCGCAATGGTATTATGTAATACTAACCTTCAAATCTTGGATTTTACTGTCAGGTGATACCAAGAGCAGCCAGGGCATCTTGGAAAGCTGGTTAATTCAATGACAAAGGCAAGAAAGAGATCAGAAAACTCTGGAACATCTTATGATGTTCCAAATCCAAATCCCAAAAAAGGGATTATTTTATTAAAAGCAGAGATGAAATCTGACAGAATATTCACACAAAGGAAGCATGTCAAAAGATACATGAGCCAAGTACAAGAGTTACCGCTTACCACAGGAAAGCCATTATCAGATTGTGGCCCAGTGACAAAACTATACCTGAATTCAGACTACTAGAAATTAATAATGAGATAGTAATTAAACACATAGAAAAGAGATGAGCCTCTCAGAGAGACAAATTCCACGTAACTTAACAAACATTTCCTAGCCAATAACCAAAGATCATACACAGCTTGTCCAAGACCCTGGCACATATGTAGCAGAGGACTGACTGCCTTGTCTGGCCCCAGTGGAGAGGATGTACCTAATACTGTGGAAACTTGATGCCCCAAAGAAGAGGGATGCTGGATACGGGGTCTGGGGGAGTGGAGAGACACCCTCTCAGAGGCAAAGGGGGGGTGAAGTATTCTGAAAGGGAGGACATATAGAGGAACAATGTTTGGGATGCATATAAATAAAATAGTTAAAAAAACCAAATATTTTTGCATCATGGAGGAGGGCTGTAACTCATAGCTCCTGTTACACGCTTGGCATGCCTCTCTTCCTTTCTGAGAGTTCACCATATACAGAAAGTTAAAGGAGCAACATCAATCAACTCGGATGATTGATGTAAAGTCACATATGTGGATGTATAACGATCTTGTATATACTTGACCATACGTGTGTGTGTGTGTGTGTGTGTGTGTGTGTGTGTGTGCTCAATGTTTGCATATAGGTGTGCATTCATGTGTGCCTACAAGTTTATACTGGTTAGGGGTTGACTTTGTGTGGTTCTTCACTTCTCCCTTTTGATTTTTGAGACAGTGTCTCCCCCTGACCTAGAACTCACCAATTTGCCTAGGCTAGCTGGCCTCTGAGCCCTGGAAATCGCCACCTGCCAGCCTTACCCTATCTCTAGAATTAGAAGCCTAATGCTATTGTATCTGGCCTTTTACGTGACTTCTGGGCATGAGTCTGAGGTCCTCATGCCTGTGTATAACAACATTGCCAATTGGCCCCAGTCCAACATCAATATATAGGCTGTTGGACAGAACACACTAGAAAGGACCTTTTATGCCTATGGGTTTCTTTTCAAATTCCATAACTCTAGACTAATCACTGATGTTTATCAGTTCAATTATTATGTGCTCAGCATCATTGTATTCATAACTTTTGCATTTCTGTGGTCTTTGTATACCTGACAGAAAGAGTGCGAAGAAGCAAGGTTTATTCCAGGTCACATTTTCAGTGGGCTGCAATCCACCCCACCAGGGAAGGCATTGCTGTGGAAGCAGCAGGGTGTGTGGTGGGAGTGTGAGATTCAGCTTGTTCACACAATGGCAGGATAGGGAGCTAAGAGAAGGCTAGACCAGAGGCAGAGCTGGTGCACTTTCAAAAGCCAACTCTAGTGACTATTTCTTTTTTAAAATATTTTTACTGTTTATTTTATTTGTTTACATTTCAAATGTTATCCCCCTTCCTAATCCACCCCCACAAACTCCCTATCCCACTCCCTCCCCCTGCTTCTATGAGAGTACACTACCACCCACCCCCTCTCTCCTCAGCACCCTAACATGTCCCGATACTGGGCCAGCAAGCCTCCACAGGACCAAGGGCCTCTCCTCCCATTGATGTCCAACAAGACCATCCTTTGCAACATATGCAGCTGGAGCCATGGGCCCTCCATATGTACACTTTGGTTGATGTCCCTGGGAGCTCTGAGGGTGTCTAGGTGGTTGATATTGTTGTTCTTCCTATGGGGTTGCAAACCTCTTCAGTTCCTTCAGTCCTTCCCCTAACTCCTCCATTGGAGTCCCTGTGCTCAGTCCGATGGTTGGCTTCAAGCATCCACATCTGTACTGGTCAGTCTCTGGCAGAGCCACTCAGGGGACAGCCATACCAGGCTCCTGTCAGCAAGCACTTCTTGGCATCAGCGATAGTATCTGAGTTCGACGTCTGCAGATAGGATGGATCCCTGGGTGGGGCAGTCTCCGGGTGGCCTTTCCATTAGTCTGCTCCTAGTGCCCATTGCTAACAACAAGACTGTACCTCCTATTAAACACCCAAAACACAAGCCCGCACTAGATACTTTCATTTCAAGCTACAACAGTCATCAAAACAAATAAAAAGAAAAAAACTAAAAAAAAAAAAAAAAATGATTAGCCAAGACAATCCTAAGACACAAAAGTCTAACAGACTGAAGTAGATCTGGAAACAGCAGAAATGTCTGCACACGGCTGAGGAGATCTCAATGAACCATGACTTAAATGACTCACAGCTAAGAATGTGGGCCTGTTCATTGTGACAAATGCTATCCACCGAAAGATACTGATGACAGGAAAACCAGGTATGGTGTACAGGACCACTTCCTCTGATCGAAGGGAAAATGAGGAAATGTCCATAAAATGATGACTACAGTGCTCTGAGAGGTTTAAATGCAGACAGAAAGCAAACAAATGCAAGAATTATGCACAGAGCAGAAAACACAGACTGCATGCTCATGCTCTGCAATATAAATGGTAGAAATAAACATTAGGTCAGAGAGACAGGAATATCTGCAGATAAGACCTCAGGCCACACTGGTAGGATTTGCTGAAGGAAGCAGAGGCAAGAGGATCACGAGTTCGAGGCCAGCCTGAGCTACACACTTTGGGGGTTGGAGAGATGGCTCAGTAGTTAAGAGGACTGACTGCTGCACTGACAGCTCTTCCAGAGGTCCTGAGTTCAGATCTCAGCAACCACGAGGTGGCTCATAACCATCTGTAATGAGATCCGAAGCCTTCTTCTGGTGTGTTTGAGGATAACTACAGTGTACTCATATATAATAAATAAATCTTTTAAAAAAAAAAGACCTCAGAAGATCAAAAACATGACTCTTTTTTTAAAGCGCCCAACCTAAGCAGAAAAGGGCCTTGAATTGTTTTAATCTCATGTTATCTTAAATGTTCCTTGTAGAAAACAAACAAACAAATAAATGTATGGTCCAAGGTCAGTCCATACACACACACACACACACACACACACACACACACACACACACACACACACACACACGAACACATACTGTAATAACACAATTTAGAGTGACAGTCTTAAAAAAAAACCCTGATAAACTACATAAGTTAAAGGTCATTGAAATAGATACTCTGAAAGTGTTAATGACAGAACACATTACAATGACTATTTCAGAAAACAATATAGCAAATGCCAAGGCAAACATGTAACGAGATATTTAAATATATATTTATATATATTTAAATACAGTAATGCTCACATATGTGATCCAGGGAATTCTTCCTCTAGGCAGCTATAGGAAGCTAAGCCCACATTTAGAAGGCATATAACAACCTGAGAGAGAGAGAGAGAGAGAGAGAGAGAGAGAGAGAGAGAGAGAGAGAGAGAGAGAGAGAGGGAGAGGGAGAGATTTTGACGGAAGGAGAGACACAGGCAGAGACAAGAACAAAACAGAGTCAGGGAGACAGAGAAAGAGAAGAGAGAGGGGGGAGTAAGACACAGAGGCGAGAGGCATGGAGGAAGGTGTTCGCTGTGTGCACTTCAGTGTGTGGGCGCAGCATGCAGAGACAAGAAATGGACTCTGGTGGACTTCCTCGACTGCCCTCTGCTATTGCCTTGAGACAGCTAGGCTAGTTGTTCATGAGGCTCTCAGGACTCTCCTGTCTGTCCTCCGAGCAATGCCTGGGCTATGGGCCTGTGTTACTGTATACCTTTTGTTTCTACACGAGTGCTCAGGATTTGAACTCTGTCCCTATTCCTCTGCAAGGAGCCATGCTCCCAGCTCTACAGTGTCAATACTGTGTACTATGCATCCTATTAAGTAACACAACCTGATATTAAAATCTTCACATAACTTAATCCATACCGCTTGATTTTCATATCACTTAAATTTGATAAAAGCTATACGAAATGAAAAGCAAAGTAGGAAGCCAAACAGAAACGTGTTATACTTATAAATAAACACTCATGCACATAGCAATGATCTACTTTTGGGCCTACCAGAAGCTCAGCAGAACTTTCTGTATAGAACCCATAAATATCCCTTAAAAAGATAAATATTGGAGAGGGAGGGGAGGAGGAACACAGGAAGGGTAGGGAAAACTAAATGCTTACAGTTTGGAAACCACACGTGATGACCTGTATATGTCTCTCATCATTTGTGTCCACCAGCAGCGCCACTGTCTTAGTGGGCCATTGGTCTTAATGTTGTGACACTAACACGTGTCGCCCTCCCCCTCTCTTATCTTTTCTTTTGCATTTCCTATGGTATTTTCCTCATCTATTCCCTTGTGTCGCCATCATAGTCTACCGTATCATCCCTGCTTCCTATGGACTGCTCCATCAGATCCACTCAGAGTTTACTGTCCATCCCGGAGATGCCTGGGCTCCACCCCAGACATCAGTATCAATGGGGAATGAGCTGTGGGAGCTGCACCTAACACTTTTCTTCAATGTAGCTATTCTTCACACCGTGGCTGAATCCCAAAAATATTACCTGCTCCTTCAGTAGCTACCGGAGGAGAGAGAGCAGGGACCGTTGGAGCAGATATTGGCTTGGGTGGAGTAAGCACATATACAGGGCCAGAGTCAGACAGCTTCGCTTACAACTTGTGAGTACAAAGACATTCAGTGAGCTGGAGAAATTACATATATGTCTGTGCATACAAAAGGATGGGTGTGTGCATTCATGTATATACACATGTGCAGTTTTATCTGAGTCCGTGTGCTATGGAACTGGTCTTCTTCCCTTTTCCCAACCCCCCAATTTAAACCCGACTGACTGCCTTCTTTTACACACAGCATTCCATGAAATATTTCTCTTAATGGTAGGCTCTGCCTCTTCAGGGAAATGTCTGACAAAACAGTGGTGTGACTCTGTTTCAAACAGCTTAAACTCATCTTCCACACCTACATAGCTAGTAAGGTCAAAGAAATACATGCTAAGGGCATGGGAGGCATGTCCTGGGGCCCTTTGAATGCTCTCTTATGTAAGACTGATTCTTGTTAGGCAATCGATTCCTCTGGGTATTATCTATTTAGATCAATCACTTTATAATGTTTGATCTTGGGATTGATCTATTAGGCCAGTGGATTTCTGATTTTTCTATGGTTTATACAAAGTAATCTACATCCGTGCCCACCCCCTACGAATCGATTCAGATGCTTGCTCTCCCGGTGAAGAGTCTCTGACTTCTTTAATCATATTTAAAGAATTATTCCCTTTTGCTACCATGTTTTACAAGCTTTCCAGATCAAATTGTGAGGATGGTTTGCATATTGATCCTGCCTTTAGAGAATGGCCAAGGGGTAAACATTCATTTTAGGAAACCCAGGCATATGAGGTACATTCAAATGATTGCATAAATCAGATTCCAGAACAGGATTCAGTCCGCTGCTCCAGCTAATTCCATACTATCTCAGAGCATCTTAGTAAAAGTGTTATCCATTTTTAAATTTGTCTTCTATTTTTGGCTCTATTTGCTGGCTTTTCTGATCTTCATTTTTGGTGGAAATGTTAAAGGAATGATGTTGCCTGCTGCCGAGATCATGTTGAAAAAGGCACTATATTGAGGTGCAGTTTGAAACGTGACAGCATATGTAAATGTGTTGGTGATGCTAAAAATACGTGGATAAATGATACATGGCATCTACAGAGTATGCACAACTCTGTATTTATATAGTACCTACATGTAGACAGTAGGAGTCTATTTATGCATTTGCCAAGAAAGGGAGAAGTGTCTACATATGTCTCGTAAATCTGGATCCGGGCTCATGCCCAATGCAGATGCTGCAGAGAGCGAGTGGGGAAAGGGACTGCTGCTCTGGGAGCAGGCTGTCTGTCAGATCATTTCCCTGAATAGGATTCTGGAAACATGAACAAAAACGATAGCCTACAGACAACAAAAATGTATCCTAAAAAGCTGGGGGAAAAGTCCGTTCTAGAGCATCTCGGCGGCATGAATAACTTATTAGAATTTTTGGGAGACAAATTCTAGAAATGTCACGCAGCATTCTTTATTTAGCCAATGTATTAAAAGATCCTCCGTTTTCCCAGCACCTAGGTGGTCACTGCTCTACTTAGCCCTTACATATAACTGGGATAATGACTCATGAGGAGACTTCTGTAGCTCTTAGCTAAGGAGCCATCTGTGCTTAAGAACCGTGTCCTTACAGCCACAAATCCCAAGATTACAACCTGGCTCCATGATTGACACAGGGTTGAGTATTTCTCCTCTGAGTGAAATAGGGCTTACTTCTTCATTCAGAGTTAAATTCGATATATAATGTTTTGATATCCTCATTCTAAAATATGAATGTATAATTCCAAAGCAGCTTAGCAGTCAAAAAGTTCTCCAAAAATCTGAATGTTCTGAATTTATATTATGAAGTTTTATCGTGCCTCAGTCTAAGGAGTGTTAGACGGTAGTAGCATCTTAGCCAATGATTAAGCATTTATCTTACGACATTCACAAAACTAAATCAAATTGCATTTCTAGCCTCAAACTCGACCTCCAGATTTATTTTCAAGTTTCACATTAGTGTCAGAAATGTGTTAAATGAATATTTGTTGGCTAAGGTATCTGTCCAGAGGACGTTTACTTTGAGTGAGCGAGTAACTTTTCGTCTCTATCGTCTGTCTGTCTGTCTGTCAGTCCTTGTTTTTGCAATAGAAACATGACTTGCGTGCATAGTAAGTTGCTCTTATTGAAAAGAATGAACAGTCCACGCCAGTTACCTAGCACTGGAGACAATGCTAACTGAAGCAAGGCAGAATCTCTGAGCTGAATTCGGGAAACTTGGCACGCGAGAATCTTAATTCTAGCGCCAAGCTGTACAAAGGATAAGAATAGAATCAGATAATGTGGGAAACTATTTTTTTTCTTTTCTTTCTATTAAATCTCCAGCTTTCCTTCATCCCCTCCCCATCTTCCTCCGTTGCTCTGCTCCCCTTGTTTATGACTTGTACTGAAAGAAGGACAATGAGTGCAACCAAGCCCAGGCTTGGAACAGCAAATGTACAACTAAAAATCTGGGTTTCTCGCTAGCTCCAATTTCTCTGAAGAAAAGAGAGGATCTTCGCCGTAAAACGATTCCAAATGACATATTAAAGTGGGATCCCCAAAGCTCACACTCACTGTCAGCTCAGCCTTGGGCACTCAAGTCTACTCTTCAGGATCTGCAAAGCCTTTTCAGCCAAGATCTAATATATTCTCACCTAATCCATCCCAAGGTCCTGATGCTCTCTCTAAAATAATTTTCTCTAAATAATACCCACCATAGCTATAAAGTAGACAGCATCA
Source organism: Rattus rattus (assembly GCF_011064425.1). Taxonomy (NCBI): domain Eukaryota; kingdom Metazoa; phylum Chordata; class Mammalia; order Rodentia; family Muridae; genus Rattus; species Rattus rattus. The sequence continues at coordinate 48,678,734 of NC_046159.1, forward strand.
ACATCTCTGTATCAGGAAACACGTTAAAAGATAATCTAAATGTTTTCTATTAGTGAGAGCCTTTTCTTCAATATGGTTACCCAACTTGCCAAACATGGAAAGGGGCTCAAGATAGTTTTAAGTAATAGTACTATAATTTAATAAGGTTGCCTTTTTATTAGCTGCATTTAACTAGTCCTTCTGATCCTTCATATTATAATCAGCAGCTGAGCGGCTTTCCTGTGCAGCTGTTGTAACCACCTCATTTAACATTAGGTATATCTTTTAGCTTAATTAAAGCATCCCTCTCTCTCAGTAATAGTAGATTGTTTTCACTTCAACCATTATGCGTAATTGTTTTCTTTGATCCATTCAAAACGTGGCTATTTTTCATGGCTAATTAAATCAACACTTGACCACTGCATTTAATGCTTAACTCAGTCTTATTTCTAATCTTGCATGCCGGGCTTCTGCACATCCTACGTCTTGCTCATAATGCTAAGCTACTCACCGCCTACAGCTTGTCCTTATAAGTAGAGGCAATGTGTATATATCAGGAATTCCAGCAGAGGGCACTCAAGCAAGAATAATCATTTCTGTAAGAAGAGAAATTGATGATGATGTTTCCTGATATTTTTTTCCTTTCATTTTCAAATCAAATTAACATCCGAGTGTGTGTGCGTGAGTGTATAAGTGTGTTGGGGGCTGGGGTGGGTGGGACAAATCTATCCTTGGCGAGCCAACTCGTTTCTCACTTCACCTCTCTCTCAGCTGAGTAAGAGCCACTGTGAGCACAAGATAAGAGACAGATATTTTCAAAACACTCCTAGTATTAAAACCAAAGCCATAAATTCTGTTTCCACAACTGACATTTTTATCACTGTCTACTTTGGCTTCTTTTACATTTTATGGATTTTTTAAGGATAAGTCCCTATCATTCAGAAAAGTACTCAAACTTCTGAAGAGTGCTCCTTCTTGCCAAGACATTGCTGAACAGGTTTTAATGACAAAAAGAATAATATAAACAAAAGCAAGCCAGCATGAAATTTTATAGGGAAAAAAACCAGAAGACATGTTCTCTTTCTCTAGGGGGACAGGAGATGGACTTTCCTGCTCCTACCAGACCCAACCAGGGCAGATCCAAGAACGCCTCCAGCCAGAGAGGTCTCCACGACTTCTCAGTTGTTCCTTGTCAAGGAGGCCTAGTCAATGGCCAAAAGCATCGATTAAAGATCACTGGATCAGTTGCATGAACTTCCAGTGCACCTTCATTTTGGCACTTATAGCGTTAAACAGGTAAAAGCTCTCTAGGAGGAAAGAACCCAGCTCACAGTTTTTGCCAATTTTCATAGTGTAAATTCTTCACACCATGGTAGATTTCAAACATGAAGCCGCTGAACTTGATGCGCGGTCCATGTACAGTCGCACATCACTAGATCCCCCTGACAGCCCACACTACGGTGGACACAAATAACTTCAAGGGCAAATGGAAGCACAAAATACAGGAACTTTTGAGTGTTTATTTCTGTTCTAGTGGGATTTACTTAAATAGAAATTAGTGTCATTTAATTTTTGGTGATGGCTGTTTTTAACAAATGGTTTGCAAGACGGTTGTGAGCCTCTGGGAGCCTGTAAGAGTTCCAAAGGTCGTCTAGAACTTACAACGAACAGAAGCTGAGCGCTTGGCAAGAGTGAGAATCAATTGTCTTTTCATTTAGGGAGCTTGATTATCCTAAACACAGAAAATTGTTTCCCACTCGTGGACTGTTTTCTCACTTTGAAAATTAATTTTCCCTCTACTAGGTGCATTTTAAATATTTAATCATTTATGGTACTCCTCATTGATTTTTTTTGTCACATCTGTTACAGCTTCACTTTATGAAAATAATGGTATTTCATAAAACACAACAAAATAAATAATAGAATTTCAAAAGGAGATATCACTTTTATTCAGAGAAAATGGTTTTCACTTTGGATAAACAAGCATTGTCCTGAAAAACAATAATAAAAAAATTAGTAGCTTCTAGCTAGATACATATCTAATCTAGAAGCTTTATATTTTAGTCCTGTTTCCCAAAAAGCATTGAATGAGTTTTAAAAACATGTTTAGAACATATTACCAACATCTCCCCATTATGACCTTCTCTTTGACATAATCATCAGAGAATCTAAAACAGAATTTTAAAAAGATTTTGAGGGGTTGGAAACATTTCTCATAGCATGGTGCACAGCCAGCACCGATAACTAAATGAGGAAATAAATCAAAAAAATGTAAGTGGATATCCTCACTACGTAATTAAAGGTTGTTTCACCCCCACACACATGTACTTAAAATCCCTCAGAACACACCACAAAGTCTTCTTGCCTTCTGTGAATATACAGCTCGAACGTGTAATAGCACAGCCACCCTTTCAGAAATATTGATTAACAGCCCTCTGCCCTAATAATTCCCATTCTGTACCAACAAGCTCAGTTTGTTATGCTTCAAAATCAGATGCTTTATTCCAGGAACTTGGGCAAATTACTGAATGTCTGCTAATCCTCAGTTTCCTATGAATGATAGTAAAGAATATAAGCACCGATTACAGTTATTGGCTGGGATAAAGAAAGTGTTCAGAAACACTCAGTCTAATTACTGCTACGGCTAGAGTTATGATTATTAATAAACTTAGCTGTGTGGTTTCCCAGACCACAGCAAATTAGAAGCATTAAATTAGAAGAAGAGACTTTATGGAATGAATATTCTTACTGTAGAAGGAAATGCCAGTTAATTGCTCATTCATGAGAAAACAACGGAATCACAAGATAGGTGTTTGAAAAGTAAAAGCCAGGCTGGGAAAATGTCTCAGCGCCCAAGGAGCTGCATTTGGGCCCTTGAAGCCACATTTGTAAAAACACCTGGCATGGTAACATGAGCTGGCAACCCCAGCACTGAGGAGGTAGATCTTCGGGGTTCATTGATCACCCAGACTAGAGTTCTAAAGAGCTTTCAGGTCAATAAGAGACACTGTCTGAAACATATAAGCTAAATGACTCCCAAAGAGGGATGACATCAGAGGTTACCCTCTGGCCTATACACACACAGAGGAGAGAGAGAGAGAGAGAGAGAGAGAGAGAGAGAGAGAGAGAGAGAGAGAGAGAGAGAGAGAGAGAGAGAGAGAGGCAGGCAGCAGAGTCAGGTGATGTAGAAGGGTCCATAAACAGTTGGAAGCATTTGGGACTTACTACCAAGATTGAATGTATTTTTCAATATCCTGTTTACTTAGGATGACTTGCCCATCACACATTTATAAATATTTTTGTGAACATGCTAAATTGAATTCAAGCTTGTAAACCCCATATAGTCTAATGGTTTTGTTTCATAGCCATAAAGATTACAGTGATTTTTTAGTGGCTATTATTGTTGGATTTGGTGCTATGGGATATTTTTATGCATATTTTATGATTCTATGCTAATTAAAGGTCGCAAATTGACTTCTTTAAAGAGAAGATTTTGATTCAAAATCATATCTGCGCTAGGACTGGGGATGTGACTCAACAGCAGACTGTGTGCTTAGCATGTGTGAAGGCCTGGGTTCAGCCATCACCAAACAGTGGCACTGCCATTGATACTGTCATTGTTTCTATGAATGCCATTGGTTCAAATGTCATGGTTAGACTTTCAATCAAATGATATATATATATATGTATATATATATATATTTCCATACACACATAACACATACACACACACGCACACACATTCTAGTCAGCACTAATTTATATCTCCTCTTACTGATCATAACCAATCTGTCTGTCTTCATTATTCTTGATCTGCTAAATATTTTTTCTCATGTATTTTTCTTTGAATATGTGAACACTGAAAATCAAGAATAGTGAGAAGACCTGGGCTACATAACTCAAAAGGCAGCTAAATGAACAAATAAAATCAGGTGGTAAATGAGATACATTATCACTACTGGTTTTAATGCTGTTAGCACTTGACTCAGTACTGAATCTGCCCAATTTTAGTTTCAGATTTTTTTTTAATGTATTCAGAATGGGATGTATTCTAAAGAATAAAACCCTATCTGAGTGAATGAAGATTTTGTGGTATTGTTTTAGCCTTTGTAATGCTTCATCTCCTGTAGGAGCATTTTAAACAGTGACAGAATGGCGATGATACTATTGTTTAATTTGAAAGATACTAAGGTGTTCTATTTCCAGTTAGCTGCGTTCTTTTCACACCCTATCCCTCCTCATGCAGACATAATTGTTCTTAGACAGGGTTTCTTTGTGTAACCCCAGCTGCCCTCAAACTTTCCCTATAGATCAGGCTGGCCCCCAATTCAGAGATCCACCTGCTTCTGCCTCCTTATTGCTGGGATTAAAGGCACGGGCCACCATGGACTGGGGTTATAGCTCAATGGTAGAATGTTTGCTTAACATGCATGAGAACTTGAATTCAATCTACATGAGGCAAGTCCCCCTTGTGGAAATTAAGACTTAGTTACTCATGTGAGGGTTTTTTTTTTTTTGCTACTCTTTCTTTCTCCCTTTTCCCCCCAAAATAGTTTTTGATTTACTATAGTAATTTTTGCTTGTTTTTTATTTGTAGACGATAATCAGAACTCCATCCACCCTCTGAGTTTAAAATAGAGTTTTACCCTTTCTTGTCTACTTATTTTTAAAAATATCATCCTTGCTTTAAATTATGAAAGTGATATCAAGTATGCCTCTCAATAATTTAAGTTTTCTTCTAATTCATATTCATTTCTATTTGACCACATATGTTCCATTGAGCTTTTGCATCATTAACTTCAGTATCCTTATTGAAAAGAGGAACTTTCCTCATAGTATGAAAGGATGAGATAGGAGGAAGCTAGAACCTTGCTTAGTCCAGATTGTGTACTGGTTGGCTAGGACCACTGTTGTCTTAGTCAATTTTCCTTATTTATAAAAGAATTCCACTGATATTTCATAAATGAAAGTCTATTTCCTGCAGTTCTGAAGCCTGGGAAGATCAAACGGATACATCTCAGGGGAAACTTCTTACTGCAATATAAAATGGTGGAACATAACACTTAGTCAGATAGAGTAGAAGAGTAGATGTTGATCTCGTGTCTCCTTTCCTCTTCCTAGAAAACCATTAATCTTATAGAATCCCACACTTGCGACCTCACCTAACTCTACTTATCTCCCAATGGTCCCACATCTAAAGCCCATCATTGAATGACACTGGGGATGTAGTTTCTACCCTGTGGCCTTTTAGGGTGAGTAATCCTTACCAGCCATAGTACCAACCAGCTCTCTGGTGTCAGTGTGTGGAAATCTTTCCTTTGGCCCTGTTCAGTGGAGCAAAGAGAGAATACTGAGGAACCCCACCCTGAACAGTTTGTGGGTGTTCTTCACAATGCTCTTCTCACAGCATCTGAGATACTTTTAAGTTAGTCTTGAAATTTCAATTTTCCATGTGGAAATAATTATGTGAGTTTTGTGTGAGGTCAACCTTTCCTGCAAATCTCCCAGCTCACTGCATTTTGATGGCTCCCTGGTATTTTCTATGCAAGGATCTACTAAATAAGCATTAAGAAAAAAACATGAATACCACTCAGTAATGCCATTCTTTCAAAAAGGAAGAGAAACGGGGACCCCAGAAACATTCTAACCCCAAACCCTATAGTTGAACCTTTAAAATATTGGATATGTTGATCATAAAAGAACCCAAACAGTGGTTGCGAATTTTAGTATAATACCTTGAAAAATTAAAGATTAAAATAGTATTTTTAAGTTAAACAAAGGATTGGTACAGGACATTCTGGAGGTAGAAAGAGAAAGAGGAAGGAAGGAAGGAAGGAAGGAAGGAAGGAAGGAAGGAAGGAAGAAAGAAAGAGGAAAAGAAAGAAAAGAAAAGAAAAAAGAAAAAAGGAAGGAAGGAAAGGAAGGAAGGAAGGAAGATAGAAAGAAAGAAAGAAAGAAAGAAAGAGGAAAAGAAAGAAAAAAGAAAGAAAGGAAGAAAGGAAGGAAAGGAAGGAAGGAAGGAAGATAGAAAGAAAGAAAGAAAGAAAGAAAGAGGAAGGGAGAGAGGGAGGAAAGACGGAAAAAGGAAGGAAGAAAGAAAGAAAGAAAGAAAGAAAGAAAGAAAGAAAGAAGGAAGGAAGGAAGGAAAGAGAGAAAGAGGAAAAAAGAAAGAGAGGAAAAAAGAAAGAGCGAGTGAGTGAGCCAAGGGGGCAGTCTTGAAATAAGGAACTGCAGACATTTTAATCACCCAGCCCTCCTTTTCGACATAGAAGAGACAATTTCCCTTAAGTGCCTCAGGTGTCTCCTTTTGAAATTTGGACCAACACTCAGATTAAGCATTCAGAGGGAAGTGAATTTTCTCTACTTCTTATAACATCACCATAGCTTCCTAATAGACGGGTGATGCCTAAGAATCAAACTGAACAACCATGCTCATAAAATAATGTGTTTGGAATTGACATTTGTTCTCAATACCTTTTCCTTTAAGTGTCTGTTGGGGTGCAGAGGCAATAGGAGGATACATTTGCTGAGGCAATTACCCATTATTGTGAGCAGCCTGGCTAGTCCCCTGAGAAAACTCATGCATAATTTGTTTGTGCATAATATACTGTCTGCTCTACTGTATCTACCCCTGTTTTAGGAGGAAACTCTTGGGGCTTATTGTCCATACTGTTTCTTCTACATTAAGTGACCTTTTCTTCCACCCCTAATTGCCACGTGGACCAATCCGAGCACCTTACGAGCTCGAATGCCTTAAACATCACTTACAGAAAGTGTTATTTCTTCCTTCCAACAATGCCTCGCGTATTGATTTCTATCATTAAATAGATGGAAAAATACTTATGGCCGCATTTTATTCTGTTAGGTTGTAACTGTCGTGGGATGAATGACTTAATGGGTTACCGACTTCCTTACACTTTTCCTGCCAAGTGCTGCACACTTTTTGAAAGCTCTTCTCTCTCTCACGCCACTCCTCCAACGCGCTTGCCCATGACTCATGAGGAAGGTGGAAAATGCTCCAGTAACCAAGATCACCTAACAAGCAGCTGCATTCCAGGGAACAAGGTGTGGGGAGAGAATTAGGCCTCCTGCCCAAAGCACCAGCGGAGAGAGATCGACTCCTTCTTTAATTTCTCTCCATGTAGCTTACAAGTTGAGATCTCAGTGACCTTAGTTTCTATCTACTCACTATTTTCTTGTGGCTCCAGCTCTCCTCAAGAAAAGACGACCATTGTTAAGACAGCAAGGAAGATTCTTCATGGCTTTGGCTAAGTTGGGAAGAAAAGGGTTTATTTGACTTAGACTTCCATATTACTGTTCATCATGAAAGGAAGTCAGGACAGGAACTCAAGCAGGGAAGAAACCTGGAGACAGGAGGTGACACAAAGGCCTTAGAGGGGTGTTGCTTATTGACTTGCTCCCCATGGCTTGCTCAGTCTGCTTTCTTATAGAACCTAGGACCACCAGCCCC